>NC_058368.1:44732500-45332500 GCF_018350175.1 Felis catus | reverse complement strand
ACTATTAAAAGATGAGTTTTCTCTGCAAATGAGTATCAATTTAAATATGTTTAAAATCTGTAGGAGATATAATTCAGTGAGTACCTTAAGTATTATAAATAAAACAAATAACATAAAGGCTCAGGAAAAAGAATTCTAGCCAAATCACTTAAAAATAAAAGATTATGGGGCACCTGGGTGGTTCAGTTGGTTAAGCGTCCATCTTCCACTCAGGCCATCATCTTGCAGTCTGTGGGTTTGAGCCCCACGTTGGGGTCTGTGCAGACAGCTCAAAACCTGGAGCCTGCCTGGGATTCTATGTCTTCTTCTCTCTGCCCCTCCCCCTCTCTCACTCTGTCTCTCTCTTTCTCTCTTTCAAAAATAAACATTAAAAAATTAAAAAAATAAGATTATGATTTTACTTTAAACTAATTTTTTTTAATTTATTTATTGAAAGAGAGAGAGGGAGAGAGAGAGAGGGTGCGAGCATGATTGGAGGAGGAGCAAAGACAGAGGGAGAGAGAGAGAATCCCAAACAGGATCTGCATTGTCAGCATGGAGCTGGACTTGGGGCTTGAACTTACGAACTGTGAGATCATGGCCTGAGCCAAAACCAAGAGTTGGACTTTAAACAACTGAGCCACCCAGGTGCCCCTAAACAACTTTTAGACTAAGTTTTATTCTGTGCAATATTTACTAAAATTCTCAAGTCCTTATTTTCCTAATTAAAGTACTGGGTTTCATAATCTGAAATCCAATCACATACACTGTGAAATATAATCTTGAATTCTATGGAATTTAATAACTTATCATTTACTTAAAGTAAATTAAAAATAAGAACCTTGATGTAATGGAATAGTTCATAAGTCTCACCAATTGAACAATTTGCTACTAATAAGTGACCCACTAAATCTGAATGAACCACATTTGCACATCATTAATATTTTAATGGTTTAGTCAATATCAGGGATTTTATGGCAACATAAACCTGCTTCTCCCCTAAAGCTATGTATAGGGGCTTTCAAAATTGATTTCACATTTATTTACTATCTGGGAAGAATAAAATGTGGTTAAATATACTACCATATATAACCAAATATTTAAAAATATGGTAGTCCCCTTATCCCTGTTTCACTTTCCACATTTTCAGTTACACATTACAGACGTCAACCATTGTCCAGAAGCAGATGATTCTCCTTCTGATGTATGATTAGAAGGTCAATAGTAGCCTAATGCTACATCACAATGCCTACATTATTTCCCTCACTTCATCTCATTACATAGGCATGTTGTCATCTCCCATCATCACAAGAAGGCCATGAGCACAGTACAATAAGGTATTTTGAGAGAGAAAGAGAAACCACATTCACATAACTTTTATTACACTATATTCTTATAATTATCCTATTATCAATAACTGTTAATCTTACTCTGCCTAATTTCTTTTTTTTTTTACATTTTCTTCTAATATCTATTTTTGAGAGAGACAGAGTATGAGTGGGGAACGGGCAGAGAGAAAGGGTGACACAGAATCTGAAGCAGGCTTCAGGCTCTGAGCTGTCTGCACAGAGCCCAATGAGGGGCTTGAACCCATGAACCGTGAGATCATGACCTGAATGGAAGTGTGATGCTTAACCAACTGAGCCACCCAGGTGTCCCATTACTGTCCTAATGTCTAAATTGAGAGAGAGGCATGTGGAGCCCACTGAGCTCTCTGAGATAAACAGATAGTACAGGGAGTACCAAGCCAAAGTGGCTAGAATTTGCAAAGTGAATTATTGGAGAAGAGAAGGGTGCACCAGATATCTGTAAAGAATCCCTCTAAAGTATTTAGCTAGTTATTGATCACCACCTGCATATAAAGGAAATTACCAGTATGGGGAAAAGAATGACCCAAAAAGAACAATGGAATAGTTCCTCTGAGCTCAGAGAGGATTACAACAGTCTGTGTTACCACCAGGCAGGGTAGAAAGTCTTGGAATTCATGGAACATCAGGAATGGTCATCAAGACAGTATAATGCTCCTCAAGATTCATGCACTTCTTTGGTTTTTGAGTGGTATATTTAGGACATTCATCTTTAATATAATTTTTGATATGCTAAGCATTTTATTTTTGTTTTCTCTGTTCTTCATGTCCTTGTTTCCATTTCCCTTTCTGTTACTTAAATGGTTTTTTTTTTGGAATTCCATTTTAATTTATTTTAAGTCTTGTGTATATCTTTTTTGTTTAATATTCTTTTGCTATTCTAGCTATTATATATACATTAGTTATTACCTCCCTATATTCCTTTATTCTCTTCCATTTATAATATAATTGTCTTAACTATTTCCTTTACATAATTTTATAACCACACCAAACAATATTATAATTTTTTCTTCACTTTTAACATATGATTTTAAAGAATCAAGAGAAAAAGAAAATCTTGTAATTACCTATATTTTTGCATGCTGTGTTTTTTATTCCTTCTTAATATTCCAATTTTTTTAAATTGTTCTTTGTCTTATTAGAAAACCTTAGTCATTTTTAGGATAGATCTGCAATTAAAAGTTCTTAGTTTTTTTTAAGTTTATTTTATTTATTTTGAGAGAGAGAGAATGAGTGGGGGAGGGGCAGCGAGGGGAAGAGAGAGAAAATCTGAAGCAGGCTGAGTGCTGTTAGTGCAACACATGGGGCTCAATCCCATGAACTGTGAGAATATGACCTGAGCTGAAATCAAGTCAGCTGCTTAACCAGCTGAGCCACCGAGGCATCCCCAAAATTCTCTGAGTTTTACTTAATCTGAGAATGTCTTGATTTTTCCCTATAATACTGAGCAATATTTTTACAGTGTATAAAATTATAGATTGATATGGGTTTGCTTATTTGTTTGTTTTTAACCAGGATTGAAATACATTGTTGTTACTTCCACTAACCTCAGAAGCTTCTAATGAGAAGTCCTTTGTCATTGTAATAGTATTTCCCACTATAGACAAGATGATGATTTTTTCTGGCAGCTTTCAAGACTTTCTTTCTCTCACTTTCAGAAGTTTAAATATCAGATGTTTTAGCACTGATTTCTTTAAAATTATCCTATTTGGATTTTGCTCAGATTTTTCTTTTGCTTTCTTCTTCCTCCCTCCCTTCCTTTCCTTTCCTTTCCTTTCCTTTCCTTTCCTTTCCTTTCCTTTCCTTTCCTTTCCTTTCCTTTCTTTCTTTCTTTCTTTCTTTCTTTCTTTCTTTCTTTCTTTCTTTCTTTCTTTCTTTCTTTCTTTCCATCTATGATAAGTTTTTCTAACCATTATAAAGAAACTTTATTGCATTTTTAATGTTCTGAGAGTATTTCTTTTTAATCAAAAAGAAGTTTTGAAATGTTATAAAATTCCCTTTGGTTATTTTGTTAATTATTATCTATGAGGAGAACATAACATGGAAGCCAGAGTATAGGGTTTATAGATAGATAAACCCAGGCTCAAATTACACCCCCTGTTAGAATTGTATAACATTGTTTGCTCAGCTTCTTGAATCTGTAGGTTTACTTATTTAACCTAATCTGGGGAGATTTTGTCCATTATTTTATCAAGTACTTTTATAGCCCTTCCCTCTTCTTCCTTTCCTAGGATATTGATCATGCAAAAGTTGGTTATTTTGTTACTGCACCACAGATCCATGGATATCTGTTTTTTTATTTTTCATTTTTTCTCTCTGTTATCTGTAGTGTGTCACTATTGTTCCATCTTCCAATTCACTGATGTTTCTTCTGTTTCCTCAATTTTGATACTGATCCTGTCTGCTGAATTTTGCATTTTCCGTTCTCAAATTTTCATTTGCCTCTTCTTTAGATTTTCTATTTCTTTGCCAAGACTTTCTATTTTTACATTTGTTTCAAGCATGTTATTAATTGCTCAGTGAAACGTATTTAGTGTGGTTACTTTAAAATCCTTATCAGATAAATCTGACATTTCCAGCCTGCAATGGCATCTCTTGATTATCTTTTCTCATTTAATTTGAAATCTTCTTTGGTCTTGGTATGATGAGTGATTTTCTATTGAAATCTAGACATTGTGGATATTATGTTATGAAACTGGATCTTGTATACTCTTTTCTTTTCACCAATTTCCTCTAACACCACTCTGACAGGGGAAAGGAAAGGGTTGCTATCATATTACTTAAAGTTGAAGTTACTTACAACTTGGAGTTGATGGTTCAGGTTCCCAGTTGGCCTCCACTATCAGTTAAGGTGAGAGGGCTCCTCCTTACTGCTAGCAGGGATTGGGTGTCTAGTCTCCATGTTGGCTTTATGGTGGAAGTGGCTTTTTTTTACTTTTTTTTAAACTTTATTTATTTGAGACAGAGAGAGAGACAGAGAGAGACAGAGACAGAGAGACAGAATGGGAGAGGCACAGATAGAGAGGGAGAGAGAGAGAATCCCAATTAGGCTTAGCACTGTCAGGGCAGAACCTGATGCGGGGCTCGCATCAGAGCCCCTTGAGATCATGAGATCTCATGAGATCATGACCTGATCATGACCTGAGCTAAAATCAAGAGTTGGATGCTTAACCAACTGAGCCACCCAGGCATCCCAGAAATGGCTTTGTTAATGTTGGATGGTAATAAGACTCTCCACTAGTCTTTCTCTGACAAAACCCAAGTATAGAGGGGGAAAGGTGTCTCACTATTGCCCAAAGAAGTAGAAGTCCAGACTTCCCTTGTGGTCACCACTGACATCACTCAGGTGAGACTCATTGCCAGTCAGCGAAGGAAATTCTCTACTACCTACTTGGCATTATCTGTCACTAGTCTTTCAGGGGTGTGAGAAATTTCATTACAGCCTCATAGATAATGGAGGTCTCCATTCCCTACTCTCCCTTTGCCCATGTGGATGGGAGTAACACCAAATTTTTCTGTGTTGTTTGACTAGAGCAACTATTATTTAAAATTTTTATATCTTTCTACACTGTCTCTCCCTGTCATTCAGCTATAGTGAATAGTTTTTGTTGGATAAGTTTTGTCTGGGCCTGTTGGAGTTATAGTTCTTAGAGTTCAGTTCTAAGTCTAAGATATACAAAATCAAAATAAATAAATAAACCTTTTGTGTTGTTTCTCAGGTCCCAAAGACCATAGGCAGTTTTCCTTCTCTCAGAGTCTTACATTTTTCCTTTTGATTTTCAACAATATTTGGTTTACAATTTTGAAATCCTTTCAATTCTTGAATATTATTGAAATATTTCAACATAATGTACTATTATTTTTCTAGGCGTGTGTCTGACTTCTGATTTCAACTCCGGTCATGATCTCAGTTTGTGAGATCAAGCCCCACGTCAGACTCTGCAAATGGTGCAGAGCCTGCGTGGGACACTCTTTCCTCTCTCTGTCCCCTCCCCACTCACACACACTTTCTCGCTCTCTTTCAAAACAAATGAATAAACATTTTAAAAAAACAAATTATTTTTCTAATGCCTTATTTATTATTGCCTAGTTATACTTTAGGCTGTCATACATTTGTTAGCTACTCTCCCTTAGGGTTTAGTGGGGTAAAAACTGATCAAGTAAGTATCATAAACATTTTGTATACAGCTTTTGCCAATAATAAATAATATACATGTGAATAGAAAGTAAAAATCAAGATGAGAAAATATTTGTATATAAACGATAGTTATGAGTCAGAACAACAGCGGCAAGGATGACGACCACAACAACAAAATGAATATAGTAATACTAGCAAGCTATCTGTTTTAAAGACAAGGAAACAGAAAATTGAAAGACTAAAGGCAAATGACTAATAAAATACAGGCAGATATTTCAATCATCTTAGCAAACAAAAGTCAACAACAATGTGATTTTTTCACTAATTCTTTTGAAGAAGATTGTAAATGGTGCCAATGAAAGTATTCTCTGAGCAACATAAACTTTTCTATTGCTAATTCACTGAAAACATACTGGAGTTTTAAAAGTATTTTGAAACAATAAACTAATATCCTTTAAAATGTTCATAAACTGACTCAGTATATCTGCTGATAACAAGTCTGTAATAAGGACATAATATCAATGCAAGACTGCATAAACATTATAGCATTTTCTGTAATCCATCCATTGGAATCAAACTACTGTCTAACAAAATGAAAATGGTAAAGAATATTATGAATTTATGTGAAATATATTCCTGAAAAAAATGCTTACCAAAAGATTTATTGACAGGGAAATACAAAAGGAAAATTAGTTTATAAAATGGCATAGACAGAATGAGCTCAGCAGTGCAAGATATATTATACTATATGCACATATCCAATTACTTAACACCATTAATTAATTCCCTAGTGACAGAGTTTTAGAAAGATGAAATAAGTAAAAACACAATTACTGTCAGACTAAACCATTATGATTCTATATGCTTTATGATCTGTCCCACTGCATTTCTAAGTGCTGTCCGTTGCTCTTTTATTATGGATCTCTTTTTTGCCCCCTGATGCTTTTCTAAAGCATTTTAAAATCAATTTATTTTAAAATGTTAGCTACATTTTTAAAAAATTGGAAAAGTTTTTATTTAAATTCTAGTTAATGTACAGTGTAATATTAGTTTCAGGTGTACGATATAATGATTCAACACTTATAAGTGGAAAACATTTAGCTCAAACACACACACACACACAAATGGAATTTAAAAACCTCATAAAATGTAGCTAATATATACTTTTTTACATATAAATATATATAAAATACATTTATATTTTTATTTAGCCCAATGGAAAACATTTATTTAGGTCATACATACAGGAAATGTGTGTTTTCCAATATATCACTGTTTTCCAATATACCAATTCTCACGTAGGAAAGTTCTTGAGGACATCTGTAAGTTTTAATGCAAAATAGGAAAGTAACTTCTGGCAGAAAAGCAAAGAAGTAAATACACTCAGGTTGAATGGAAAATTCAGTGTTTTGATGTTAGTTCAAAATTAAGATTAACTTTCCATTTTGATATTTGACAAAAGAATTCATTAATTGTGAATTAGACATACATTTTTTTCAGTCACTGTCCTAAAAAAAAGAGGAAGTGATTTTTGACAAGTTAGAAATATGAAGGGAAATAAAGGCTACAAGGAAATTTTGCAAAATATTGATTTAATTTATGCTTGCCTGACCCACAAGACTATCTTTCTAACCACTAAGCTAAAAAGACACCTCTTAATGTAAGCTGTCAATTTTTGTACTGCCAGTAATACAAAGGCTTTGGGAAATTTAGAGCCCTCATTTAAAAAAACAAAAAACTGAGACCCAAACATTTTAGCATTGAAAATGAAAACAAAAATCTCCTTTGTGTTTGCATATATATTTAAAGAAAATTTGCGTAGGTATAATTTTTTTTAAATCATGAAACATTGCAATTAGGGCAGTCAGTAAAAGGGTTATAGTTTTCAAATCATATTTGTATTTTTATAGTTATTTAATTTGTTGTGAACACATTCACGTTAACGTGATACCTGACAGGTGGTATCAGACTTGAAAAAAATTGATGTGTTTTTATTATAGACCTTCCCAGACACATTTTAATGACTATCATTTTAAAGTGGAACATGTCAGTTACTATGAGATGGATATAAGGAAAGAGACATCAGTGGCATAAAGGAAGTAGAAGATGTAGGGAAATTTGACATTCAATGGTAGATAACTGTGTCTGAAGTCAATATTTTTCTATAAAAGTCTTGATTAACCAATCAAATGATTTTCTTGGCCCTGCATGGTTTGTGCACTTTAGGGACTGAATGGTAACATGCAAAAATAGCATATAATTTTTAAGTATTAAAACAGAAATGATTTGGAGTATCCCTTTTAAACTTTGTTCTTTTAAAAATTGTATAAAAAGAGTATAACATTTTAGAATTTTGAGTTTAGAACTCCTGTTACTTGATTTACCTTCTGATGCCTGCCTTCAAACACAATTCTGTTTAAGCTACAGAAATGGAAAACTTTAATTAAAAAACAAAATACTATTTTTCCCAATGTCTTTTATTGACAGAGTAAGTTTTGTTTTTTAATGTTTATTTATTTTTAAGAGAGAGAGTTGAGTGGGGGAGGGGCAGAGAGCGGGAGACAGAATCTGAAGCAGGCTCCAGGCTCTGAGCTGTCAGCACAGAGCCCAATGCAGGGGCTCAAACTCATGAACCATGAGATCATGGCCTGAGCCAAAGTCGGACGCTTAACTAACTGAGCCACCTAGGTGCCCCTGACAAAGTTTTTAATGCATATCTTTTAAACAAGGTCCTTATTAGAGGGATTTGGGTTAAGAGAGAATTTTGAAAAACAACAACAACAACCACTAGATCTTATTTCACAACTTGGTATTAGTATTTCTACAAAGCTATTCATATGAAATTTTAAAGTAGCTAAAATCCTGCATAAAATAAAGCAGTTCAAAATTCAAGGTATTTCAAAGTTTTCTCTGTAATTTCATGGGTTATAAGATGGTAGAGCAAATAAGTGATAATCTAAGAATGATCTCAAGGAAATATGGGAGTACAAGATTAGAATGAAGAAAAGTCATAAGAGTATTAAGTACATGCCACTGTTGTGTGCATCGACTCATTATTGTAACCTCTGTATTACTAAATCTCTTTTAAAAAATGTAAAGTGTGCCTAATTATCTCCTCACATAGGAAGAAGGAATCCTTTAGAAGTAAGAGATGGCCTCAAGTAATGAGTCAAAAGAGAAACTTTTGGAAAAAGGGGAAATGAAATTTGTATACACATACAATCATGAGTCATTGTAAAATTCTGATGACCTTCTTTTTTTTCTCTTTTTCATGTTAAAAGTGTTTATTTAAAAAAAATAATGTTTATTTATTTTTGATAGAACACAAGGAGGGGAGGAGAAGAGAAAGAGGGAGACACAGAGCCCAACATGGAGCTCGAACCCACAGACCATGAGATCATGACCTGAGCGGAAGTTAGTTGCCCAACCGACTGAGCCACCCAGGTGCCCCTCAAGTTTTTATTTAAATCCTATGAACACACAATATAATATTGGTTTCAGGAGTGGAGTTTAGTGATTCATCACTTACATATAGCACCAAGTGCTCATCTGATGACTTTCTTAAAATATATACAATTTATGTTAAATTGCGTGTGAGAAGAGTGAACGCATATAAAATTACTGACAATTAATTTGTAAAATTTAAACATGCCGTTAAATAAGATGAGCTCCCATCTTTTGAACAAAAACTTTTTGTATTACTGACTATGAGCTTTTCAAGTATATCCCTAGACCAGTGGTTGAACTATAGCCGACTCTCGGTGGATGGTTTCTGGATAAATGCTAGGTGAGATTCTGCAAATTAGCTCACGTGACACCCACTCCAGACCCCTTCTCCTTAGCCTTCCTTTACCATTGTGTCTGAACTCTCAAGAAATAAAAAACCCAGATTCCTTTACACAAAGACTCACCCTGTGACTTCAGTTAAGCCAAATGGATGTATTCACATGAGACTTGGCAGGCAGAATTGAGTATTGTGGCATGATGACTCTACATAAGAAGGTGTGGTACAAACATTAGTTTCCCTTAGGGTAGCTCTAGCAAAGAATTTCTTATTCTGGCTCTGGTTCTAGGGGTCAGGTAATAGGCATTAGTTTAGTGGGGTTTCCTTTAGAACTGCCTCAGTTACTTTGGCACTTCTAGTTGTGTCATTCTCAGGTTGCTGCCTTGTGTAAGTTTTAGGCCATGCTATTAATCTCTCTGTATGCCTTTGCCAAGATATGTGTTCATAGAGTTGTGTCTGCTCAGAGGGAATTTATTTCTAATTCATATAAATTTGCCTTAAAGGTTTGTTGGACCACCCTCGTTACTGATAGTACAGCACTGAACCGTGTTTATCTGGTCTTTTCCAAAACAGGGTACACAAACTAATACGCTGTAAGATATCCTTTAAAAAATATTACATTAGATTCTGTTGTCTGTGACTCAGAAGCCTAAGTGAAATGAAGCTTTCGCCCTTTTACTTCATGCCCGGTAGTAATATTGCAACTCAATATGATTCTCTTTTGTTATTTTTGTTTGTGTGCATATGTTTCTTGTTTACCTACTTACAATATCGATATTGGAAGAAACCCTGAAGCAAACAGTCTATAAAATTGGAAATGATTTTCCTGGTAGTTATTCTCTTGCCTATAACTCAGGGAAGAAAAACATTCAGTATAAAATATTGCGTGAATCCTGATATCTTATATTCTGACATTTTTTAAAACTATTTTCATTTCTTTTCTTTTTTTTATTTTTTTTAATGTTTATTCATTTTTGAGATGGAGAGAGACAGAACATGAATGGGGGAAAGTCAGAGAGAGAGGGAGACACAGAATCTGAAACAGGCTCCAGGCTCTAAGCTTTCAGCACAGAGCCTGACGTGGGGCTCGAACTCACAGACCGCGAGATCATGACCTTAGCCGAAGTCAGACGCCCAACCACCCAACCCACTGAGCCACCCAGGCACCCCTATTTCCATTTCTTTGAATTGAAACCACTTCAAAGTTAGGGTTAACCAAGCACAAAATTCTACATATGTGAGACCAAGCAAAAAATAACTTTTTTTTCAGAAAACTTTTTTTTTTCCAGTGGGATAACCTATAAAATATCCAAAATTGCTTTTTTGGTTTTTTTTTACCAAGTTTCTTTTTTCTTTTTTTTTAATGTTTCTTTATTAATTTTTGAGAGAAAGGGAGAGTATGAGCAGGGAGGGGCAGAGATAGAGGGAGACAGAGAATTTGAAGCAGACTTCATGCTGTCAGCACAGAGCCTGACACAGGTCACAAATTCAGGAACCATGAGATCATGACCTGACCTGACATCAAGAGTTCAAGAGTCAAATGCTTAACCAATTGAGTCACCCAGGCACCCTGACCACAGCTTCTTTATTATAACTAAACCAATAAACCTCTAGCTCATCAAGACCTGCTTCAAAATTCCTGCCTTGCAGCCTTCATCCTCATCCTGAGCTATTAGGTCATAAAACTTGCCCAATCCCATTAAATTCCCACTTTTAAAAAAATTAACATTTATTTATTTTTGAGAGACAAAGCATGAGTGGGGGATGGGCAGAGAGGGAGGGAGACACAAAATCCGAAGCAGTCTTCAGGATCTGAGCTGTCAGCACAGAGTCTGACACGGGGCTCGAACTCACGTACCTAACTGTGAGATCATGACCTGAGCTGAAGTCAGATGCTTAACCGACTGAGCCACCTAGGTACCCCTTAAATTCCCACTTTTTCAAGGGCTACCTTAAAACCATCCAGCCCAAAGGTTATAACTTAATTAAGCTTAAAATTCTCTAGCAAAGAAAAATATAATACTTAGAAATTAATGCAATTATTAAAAAATGTCTTCAAATCCCATGTCCCTCATATATTCATTACAATTTAGAAGAGAAAATTTATATTAGTAAACAGTTAGCAATAAGACTTATAATATGACTTATTTTCTTTTGTATAACTGATTATAGGCCTTGGACTTGGGGAGATCTAGCCATTTCTTCATACTCCAGCAGTTGTTATTAATGTTATTAATGTTATATATTTGTTAGTTGGTTGGCTGGGTGCTGGTGCATAACACAAAATAAAACAAAGCTAATAGTCTTCTGTGAGAATGAAATCTTTAAATTTTCCCACATTAGCATATGTTCTAACCTGACTATATACTAACTGGCTAATTGGTTATTCAATTTTGAACAAAAATATGTTTATTATTATAATATTTCTTTTTTGGTTTCCATCCTCTAAATTTTCAAGGATTAGACTGTGTGTGTTTGTCTGTGTGTGTGTGCGTGTGTGTGTGTGTGTTTATGTTGAAATGTGATGTAGCTTCAAAACACTTTCCTACCATAATTTTATAAAATTGAACCTAAAACGATCTATAAAACCAAAGGATTGACAGATAACAATGAATGCCTGTAAATATATTGTTAATTATCAGCTTCAAGTATCTCCTTTGAATTTGCAAGAAGCCCAAGGGTCCATTTTCATATATTTTCTATAATTGAACATCTGAATTGCCCCCAAACCCTATATAGCAGATATAATTTTGTTTGAGTCAGCTAACAACTTTTTACAGACATAAAAGTTATACCCTACCTGAGGTCAGATTATCTGGCCAGGCATACAAATTATTGATGTTTCTCTTAAAGAAGGCACAGATAAATGGAAGGATATCCTGTGTTCATGGATAATTAATATTGCTAAAATATCCATACCATTCAAAATGATAAAGGTTCAGTGTATTTCCTATCAAAATTCCAATGACACTTTTCATAGAAATAGAAAAAAGAAATCCTAAAATTCAACTGGGACCACAAAAGATACTGAATAGCCAAAGCAATGTTGAATAATAAGAAGAAAGCTGGAGGCATTACACCTCTTGATTTCAATTACATTACAAACCTGTATTAATCAGTACAGTGTTTATACTGGTATAAAAATAGACACAAAGAATAGTGGAAGAGAACAGAGACCCCAGAATGAAATCCATGCATACATGGTCAATTAATCTCTTCCTCAAGGGTGCCAAGAATACAAAATGGGGAAAAAATGCCTTTTTAATAAATCGTGCTTTAAAAACCAGATAACAAAACTGGGTAACCACATGCAAAAATATTAAAATGCACCCCTATCTTATACAATACACAGAAATCAATTCAAAATAGATAGAAGACTTAAAATTAAGACTTGAAACCATAAAACTCGTAGAAGAAAACGGAAAAAAATTCCTTCTGGAGCATTGGTCCTGGCAATGAATTTTTGGATATGACCCCAAAAGTACAGATAAAAAAAAGCAAAATAAATAATAAGATTACATCAAACTAAAGAGCTTCTTCCCCACAAAGGAAACTATCAACAAAATGAAAAAGCAGTCTATGGAACAGTAGAAAATATTTGCAAACCATGTAGCAAATAAGGCATTAATATCCAAAACATATAAAGAGCTCATACAATTCAATAGCAAAAAAAAAAATTATAACCAAATTTAAGAAATAGGTAAAGGACCTGAATAAATAATTTGTTTTCAAAGAAGACGTATAAATGGCCACCAAGTAAATTAAAATGTGTTCAACATCACTAATAATCAGGAAAATGCATATCAAAATGAAAATGAGATATATATACACATCTGTTAGGATGGCAATTTTTTTTTTAAAGCAAATGTTGGTGAGGATATGGAGAAAATAGAATCTTGACACATGGTTGATGACAATGTAAATGGGTACAACCACTATGGAGAACAATATGAAGCTTACTCAAAATTTAAAAATAGAACTACCATATGATCTAGCAATTTAACTTCTGGGTATTTATCCAAAAGAATTGACATGAGAATCTTTACGAGGTGTCTGCACTTCCATGTTCATTGCAGTATTATCCCCAATAGCCAAGATACGAAAACAGTCTAAATGTCTGTCAATGGAATAAAGGATAAAGAAAATATGAGATACGTACATATACGTACATGCGCACACACCATGTCTTATTATTTCAGCCATAAAAAATAAGGAAATTCTGCCCTTTTGTGACAGCATATGGATGGACCTAGTGGACATTATGCCAAGTGAAATGTCAGACATGGACAAAAACCATATAATCTCATTTATACGAGTAACTTAAAACAGTCAAACTCATAGAAGCATAGATTAGACTTGTGGTTGCCAAGAACTAGAGGAAGGAGGAAATGGAGAATCGATAGTCAAAGTGTACAAAGTTTCAGGCTAGATAAACAAGTTCTGGAGATCTACTCTACAGCATAATGCCTACAGCCAACAATTCTGCATTGTTTATATAAGTGTTCTTACCACACACACACACACACACACACACACATACACACACTAATAATAAAAGAGGTGGTAAAAATCTTTGGGGAGTTGATGGATATGTTTATGGCCTTAATGGTGGGAATGGTTTCATGTGCATATACTCATGGCTGAACTCATTGAATATATATTGCTTTTTACATGTCAATCATATCAGTTAGAAAATAAAAACAAAAACATCTATATGAGACAGAGAAGCTTCCCTAAACCTAGTATAGGGTTAAAGGCATGAACAAATCATCTCACTTTTCTTAAAAATAAAATAACAAGATTATGAACATATTAACATATATACTTTAGGAAAGGAGACTTTAGCATTTTCAGGGACAACATAGCTCTAAGTTCATATAAGGTGAAATATAAAATTTCATTTTGAAAAAGAATAATTTCAATTCTGAAGGAAACAAAATGAATGAGTATATGCCCAGGAAAACAAGTCATGAGTTTTGTTGGGGAAATATTAAAAAACAAAGTCTTCTCCCAATCCAGGAAATCTCTCCACAAAGATAGTAGAAAAAGAAAAACAGTTTGCTGTTGAATAAGCCTGAATTCCACTCACTTTGTAGGAAACCTGCTAAAAGGTTGCAGAGACAGAAAGAAACCTTACCCTTTAATATAGCCAAGTAGATACAGTCCATTAAATACATGTTTTCAAGACAAATTATAACTGGTCCTCAAGTGACAGGCTTGATGGCACCATTTGTGATGCATAGGTTTTCTTAACATTACCTAATAGGATGACTATGTGTTGGTTAATTGTTTTTATGGGAGGAAAAACAAACTTCTCCTCTCTTTATAATAGAGGTAATTTTGTCACTTGAAATAAGCACCCGTGTAAGCTGGGGTCCTATCCATTATAGACACTAGGAGATCCCGTGTATCTCCCTTAATTTGGCATTTCTGAAAGATGCTCCCAGGTTTTTGAATAAAAAATTCCACCCCTCCTACCATTTCTCCTTCTCCTATGCAAAATGGACAGGACGCGTGTGCAGGAAGAGCTGCACTGGGATTGTGAGGAGTGATTGATTATATACTTTTAAATTGGGAGGCATAGAGATAAAGGAAGTTTCCAAAAGGATTTTCATATGTTAAAGAAGACTTACAGGATCCTGGAGCTCTAGCTCTTGTCAAGTTAAGGTTACTTTTTGCCTCTAGCAAAGCATTAACATTAAGACAGTTGTGAGTTCTTTGAGGATAGTCATGCTCTGCTTGTCTAAGAGTATTTGTCAGAGGGCAACAACTTATAAGGGAATTTAATTTCATCTACATTTCTTTTGCCTTTGTTCTACTCATTATTCCCCTGAATACTTTTGACCCTTAAATCTTTCAGGTTGTTAAGGATGGAAGGTCTTATCTTCTATAACTTCTTCCTGCTGAATACAGGCACAGAGATGTCCCTACCTATGGGTCAACATTGATCAGTTATGGAATTTATATATGAATTACCAAAGTCAGAAGCAGCCAAATTCAAGGTAGACGACATATATGAACCTCTTCTGGTAGAAAGGACCATGTGTTGACTTCAAGTTATGGCAATGAAGGAGTTTTGGCATCAGGCAAGGAGACACCAGAAAAGACAATAAAATAACATTAAGAGAAAAGGAATCCCAATAAAAAAAAAAAAGCTTTGAGAGTTGACTAAATTTTCCTACAGTCCGGGAATTTAAACAATCACTAAAGGGGGAGAGAGAGAGATATAAAGCATGAATTCATGGGTTGGAAATCTGGCAAAAGGCCAGCTGAGGAAAAGGCTAATCTTTGGAAGGATTTATATACACTTTAAACAGATGAGAAAATACTTACAATTACAAATTTCCTAAGGTAAATACTCAGAGAAAGAAAAAAGAGAGAAGGAAAATCTCTTTTTCCATTTTCAACTGGGAAAATTAAGCCTCTTGTTTTTAATTTGTATTTGCCTTTAGACTTTACATTTACAAAAAACATCTACAAATGGCAGAATATAGAACCAAGTATCAGTACCGAAACTGACCTTTAATATAAGAAAGAGTACAAAGACAAAAAACAAACAAACAAACAAAAAGAGCAGAATAACCTGAGGTTTAAAAAAATATTGTGATAGTAAAAAGGTTTACCTTAGCTATGTTTGGAACAAAGCAGAAGGATGGAAATTATTTATTTCTTTAGGAAGACAATAATTGTTAAAATATTTCATTGGAAGAGACCTATATGCGACTATACTTTTATGTTGATTTTTTCTCTATGAAGGAATATAATCTTCAAAATCATAGAAGGCAACATCCAAGAGATTAAGGTATTTGTCTGTCTTTACAACACTTTAAAGTATGGCAGATTTCCTGGCACCTAATAGATGTTTAAATAAGATTTATTTATTAGATGGGGCCTCATTACAGTACTTGGACTGCATCGCTGGAAAAGGAAGTCACTTTAAACACATGATTAAAATCATATTTGTATTTTAAAAACATTCTTTTAGGAGGTTCTGTGGAAGCTGGAGTCTTAATGAGCAAAACAAAGCACGAAAACATGAAGAACTTCTGCTGTGGGGGAATGCAACTCACACTTCTGCCTCAGTTGCTTAGCCTGCTATGATCCAGAGAGAACTATCTCACAACCATAAAACACCTCGTGGATTCCTGTGGACCATCATTTCTCCTAGTCACCTCAGGCTCTATTTTTGCTAAATGCTTGTTATCTGTTCTATATCCATCTTATGGCTGCTGTTTTATCTCTAACTTGATATCAACAAAAATATTAGTGATTGTATCAGTCAGCATTCAACCAGAGAACTGTGTGTTTGTGTGTGTGTGTGTGTGTGTGTGTGTGTGTGTGTGTGTGTGTGTGTGTATGTATATATGTATGTATGTATAAAAGGATTTGTTACAGGGAAGTGGCCATGCGTAATCATGGAGTCATGGGAGCTAAATAAACAGTCTGTATAAAGTTATTGTTTCTATATCTGAAGCTGGAGTTTGATGTCCACAAGGCATGCAGTTATTTAGGAAAAATAGATGTAAAGTGGGGAAGTTCACGGGCATGCTGAAATCCTCAGGAACAAGTTGTATTCCCAAAGGATGAACTGAACCCCGTTTCAGTTCTTATTGCCTCTGACTTTGGTGATCAGGGTATCCTGCAGAAGCCGGATCCCTTCACCACAAAACTGAATACATACCTGTGGGCCAGGAATCAGAGGAGCTTAAGGGGATGGTGGAACAGGTACAGGCCTCACTGTTGCTTCATAACTGCATTGTGAGTCAGCAGACCAGCAACAGTGTGTGTGAGCTAAAAAATGGTTGCTGCTTCCCTTGTGTCCTCCAAATCTCCTATGAATATTTCTTGTGGTTCATCCTAATTGGAAACATACAAGAAAATATAATTTGGGAAATGTACTTTCTCCTAGTCAACATTACCTGTTACAAGGCCATCCACATTTATAGATGTGTTTTCTTGATTTCCTCACTTCTCTCCCCAACGAAGTATATCCATATGGGGCAGCTGTCCACAGGATTTCAGAAATTTTTGGAAAATAACACTTCACATCAAAGTTTCTCAAATTCTTACGCCAAGTTAGGTTGCTGCTTCCCTCTCTCTTATGTTTCTCATTCATACTCTGAACAGATAAACATATGTGCATTCACACCCAGTCATAAGCAATACCCTTCCCAGATCAAATAAACACCCTTTAATAATTTCTTTTTTTGCATACATGTTACAAAAAAAATCAATACTACAAAATTTCCATTCATTTTTTTTGCATCAACCATAAATAGTAATTTTAAAAATTAAACCTATTCTGTATCATTGTAAAAATTAATGTTGTCCCCTTAAAGATACTAAATACATTTACAAAGTCGTTTGTCAAGGTTGTCCAAGGAAAGGCTTTTTTAGATAACCCACAAAATAATCATTAGGTGGCACAATAAAAAATGAAATACAGGAACAAGAATGCATTTGACAAACTAAATAGCCTTTATTCTTTGCCTTAAAATGTTTTCTTCTTATAACTTTCCTTAGGGAAAATGTGTCCTTGTTGCATATTCCCATTTAAATGTCCTGGAAAATGGTTATGATACTTGCTATAGACCAATTTAACTAGTTTATGCTCATAAAGATAGAACTGTTATGTTATAAATCTAAGATCTGCCAAATGTTCTTATATATCCTTCTGCAACTTACCATGATCTTCTATTATTTTTCTTTAAATATTCTATGCTTTTGACAGAAATCCAATAGTGCTCGTATGGTTTGATGATATTTTGGGTTTTCAAGGTCATTTGTAGTGGTTGCTAGATCATGATCCCCATAAATACACATTTTGCAGCTTTGTATCTGGTGGCCTGTTACTGTGTAAAATTAGAATTTATTTTCAGTATAATCCTGCTATTACAGGTAAAGGAAATCCTGCTATTATAGGAAATATAAACAATGATTATTATTCAAGAATTCATTTACTTTTTGGAATCTACTGTGAACCAGTAACTTTTGAAATTGAAAACATAAAATTTAGTACATATAAACTAGAGTATTTCAGTGGTTTAGGACAATATTTGAGATAAATGAAGTAAGCAGGTATTTGATCTCCAATGGAGGTAGATAGATAGATATACATATAGGTATAGATGATGCTTTTTCAAGTACACAAATGATTTGTATAATATGGAATTTAAATTTTTTTTCGACGTTTATTTATTTTTGGGACAGAGAGAGACAGAGCATGAACGGGGGAGGGGCAGAGAGAGAGGGAGACACAGAATCAGAAACAGGCTCCAGGCTCTGAGCCATCAGCCCAGAGCCTGACGCGGGGCTCGAACTCACAGACCGCAAGATCGTGACCTGGCTGAAGTCGGACGCTTAACCGACTGCGCCACCCAGGCGCCCCAGGAATTTAAATCACAGGAAATTAAAACCCAGTTTAATATTGGTATAAACTAATAATCTAATTTTCTTATTATAAACCCCATAATCAGTCTCATTCGACTTATTTCTTTCAAAAATACTTGGCTCTTCTCTGTGTTTTGTGGAGTCTGTGTGACTCTAGAAAATATGTGGGAAAGAGAAAGCAAACATCTCTAAAGACCATCCTCACAGTCAGAAATTATGGGGGTATTGACTGGCATCATATTGGCATCAAGTCTGACAGCTAAAACATACTTTTCTTAATACATGTAAAAATATTCATCAGCTGTTGTTTTCTTGAATTTTTAAAACTTCAACCTCACTCTTCCTACCTCCTCCTCCTCTTTCCCAAATCTAAAGAAAAACAAAAACAAAACAAAAAAAAACATTTTCTCTTAAAAAGAGTTCAGCATTCTCATAGGCCTACTCCAAAACATTTTCTCTGGATTATTGTGGTTCTTTGAAATCTTAAATGTCTGGTTTCAGTTAAAAGATATAAAAATAAAATGCCCAACAGTACAGCTTTCTTAGGAAGCAAGTATTCCAGCTTTGTCTTGGGTGATTTAATAGTATTCTGCACTTGGGTGGACGGTTGCCTCTGTTGTAAGCTAGACTGTTTCCTGCCCACGTTTAGAAGGGTTTGACATTTAGAAAAACAATGCATATTACAATAGATGAAAATACTGTGTCAAAGAAAGAATGAGCATAGGAATATGAAACTAATCATCAGTTGGATTGATTCTAGATAATATGAAAAAGTCATATATATGAATATGGACACATAAACAGAGTAGTTAAAAAAGGCCCAAGGAATGTTTATATTTTACCCCCCAAAGATATGCTTTTTCTGATAACATGGTAAAACAGATTTTTATATTAAAATGTTAATAGATTGTAAGAAAAAGTATTCCCATGTTGGAACAATTTATATCACTCTTAGTGTTAATGTCTACTGCATACATACAATAATTCATATAGATACACAGCTACAAAAATAAATGTGAACAGCAGCCAGTGTTTAAAATACAAAGGTATTTTATCTTTTTTGGAATGTAAAATTATGTGAAATTATTAAAATACTGTGTCTTAAAGTGTCCCAAAGCCCAAACTACTCTTAAAGAGCAAGGAAACGGCCTATTAATAATTGAAGTTTCTGCAGTTTAAAAGATTATTTCAAAATGTAAAAATATATGTGCAGTGAGATACATAAACTCCGATGTCTCAAAGAGAGCACACTTCTACATCTTTTTAAATGGTCATTGTTGTCCCAACCAAAAGACAACAGCGGGCTGTTCACCCCATGTATGTGTGATTGACGGGTAAGCTCTGTGATCAGCAGATGATTATTTGGTTTGCTGTTAGCCTCTCTGGTGCTCTAGTTTGTGGCTTTTTGCAATTGCCACTGTTTCATGGGCTACACAATGCCTTCATTCCAACTGAGAAAGGTATTGCATACCAAATTAGATTCTAACTTCTCTCATGATGAACAAGAGAAATATGCTCTGCACTGTGTATATCCTGAGACAGTGTCTTGACCAAGTGACAAATCATTCTCCCTTGGAGTATCTTTATTTTTGTATAAATATCATATATGCATCTTCAAGCCTCAGTGAGTAGTTAAGTAGTTATAAATAGATCCCTGTAGTTCAATTATAAACCAACACTCCATTCTTTCCTGATGAAAACAACATTTTCAGTTTTTGATACACATTCTATTAAAATCCATGAGTCGAAGTAAATTCCAACTATATTATTGGCTTGCAAAAGATTTCCTTGAGTAGAATACTATACCTGGCAATACCTAGCCCAGCTGGCAAGATTTAATACCTCATAAATTAGCAGTTGTCACCGCTTTGAACTATATTATTGACTTTTATTGTTTTAAAAAATCTTGGCTTGTTGGTTTAGGTCATTAAGCATTTACACACTTAACCTTCTCAGCACTAAAATCCTTGATTCTTTGGCAGTCCCTCAACAGACTGTATAGTGTTTAATATTTTTGTCCTCATAAATTGGAGTATAATTCAGCAATATAAATTACTTATCTAAAATTGACTTGATTCTGGAAGCTAACAAATTAGGCACCTCATTTAAATGAGTTACTGCCTAATATGTCAGAAGATTTCATTCATTTTCATGGTCTAATTACATCAATCAGTTGCATCTAATAATTTTTAAAGTCAGCTTGCTATAAATTATAAATCTATGGAGAACAAAATTACATCAATCAAATTACCAAGAGATCCTGTTTTATGAACTGGTGTGCCGGAATTATGTCATAGCTGTTTTACTTAATATGTAATTAATAATCTATTTTAAGTTTGTCAATTTAAATTTATTTTGAAGGCTTTTCAGGTTCAGGAACAAAGAGGAATGCCTTTAGTAAGACTTTCTGGACATCACTTTTCACCTTGTGCTGTATTTTTTATTTTAGTTTTCACAATAGACCAATAATTCAGATTGGAAAATATCTTGATTTGGGGACAAATAAAATATTTAAAATGAAAACAAAATGAAGCAATAGCCCTTTGTATGCAATGTCTGTCTTTCTTTCTTTCTTTCTTTCTTTCTTTCTTTCTTTCTTTCTTTCTTTCTTTCTTTCTTTCTTTCTAATCTTAATCAGCGCTACACTTGTCTAATTTTCATTGTTGCAAAGGCACTTGTAGAAACAAGTCTGCAAGAAAGGATGTTGGCCACTTAGCAGGAGTCCTAAAGAGCTGTATTTCTGAGACAATCAATTCGAATTATCCCAGAACTTGTTCCCTCCTTGCTATCTCCAACAAATTTTACTATTATTTGACGCCTTCTCCTTTCTTTGGACCCTCATTAACTATTCATGACTTACTTCCTAGTTATGTTTCTCTAACAGCTAGATCCTAAACTGGTGTGGGAAAGGGTAACCTTTTAGATCTAAGTGCACTGCACAGTGTCTGGCTATAATAAGTGCTCAAGAAGTTATCGCATTAAAAAAAACCCAACTTTCCAAACATACTTATCTTCATTTTCATCCAATTCTAACCTATAGGTGCCAGATACAATATCTGAATTTTTAAACAATATTTCCCCCACTTTTTTTCCTGGTCAATAGGCTCAACTTTATCTGGGGATATTCTATGGATTAAGAATCTTCTGTAACCTTAGAGTTTCTACCCTTGCTGTGAAAGGGAGTGAGGTGGAAATACTACTACTGCTGATCATGCCAAGATATGAGGTTGTCTGTGTCCAACAGCAATGACTAGATAGGTAGAGGGAGTAGCCATATGGTGAATATTAAGATGAAGTTGAGTTCTTGGACAAAAATTATAGCACAATGGAGGACTAAATGGAAATTTTATGTTTATTTAAAGTTTATCGTGGCAACTTTGGGGCATATTATTTGTTTTGCTCTTTATTTTGAATTAGATCTTAGCAGAAGAAAGTGCAGAGCAGCAAATTTGGGTGAGAAGAATGCAGAGCAGAGCAATTTGTTGCTTAGAAAAAGCAAGAGCTACAAAGAGTGGGGAGGTGATAATTTGCTTTGGACAGAATACCTTTGCTATGCTTTTTTTCCCATGAGAAAATGGTATTTCTTCTGTGCTGAACTTTCTGAGAATAAGGATATTTTTATGTCCTTAAGGCATAACTTATATCCCCAATGCCATTCTCTCTATATCTCTCATTACCCTCATTTAAATTATATCCTTTTTTTTCTTTTCTTTTTTTTTAATGTTTGTTTATTTTTGAGAGAGAGAGAGACAGAATGTGAGCAGGGGAGGTGCATAGAGAGAGAGGGTAGACACAGAATCCGAAGCAGGTGCCAGGCTCCGAGCTGTCAGCACAGAGCCTGATGCGGGGCTCAAACCCACAAATGGTGAGATCATGACCTGAGCTGGTCGGCCCAACCGACTGAGCCTCCCAGGCACCCCAAAATTATCTCCTTTCTTATGGAATATTCCTGATTAAGTAGAAACACTCACTGTCCTGCTTTGTGAGAGTTTGGTGAGGTATTTGCGAATGTCAAGGCAGAAATCATGCAGTGTTCTAGTTCCCAAGGCTATCGGATGTGAGCAGAACTGTTTTTATTGAAAGGTTTTTGTTTTGTTTTTTGGCCAGACGTCAATCAAGGAGATAGGTTTACTGCAACTCTCTTTGCCTAGTGGGGAAGAAAACATAACTAATTGAGAAAGGAAACAACATCCCACCCTGCCTAGTTTTGGAGGGAACACCAAGGCTGTGTCTTTGAACCCCTTATCCTGAGAGTCATTTTAGGTTCACACTTAAAGCAGGAAGCTATCAGAAGAAACTACCCTCCGTAGCATTTCAGTATTAAGTATTACTTAGAAAGTCCTTGTGAACAAATGTTCATTTAGACATTGGGAATGAGGTATCTGAAACAAGAAATCGACTGGCAGCCACCAGCTAGACATGAACTATGAGACATAAGATGTGCAGAAAAAGTTGTGTGGACCTGAAAAAATATTCCACTTGTGGTAGGTGGAATCCTAAGGAAGATTCCCCTAAGATTCCCATACCCTGCTTATTCAATGAAACATAAACATAGGTACTACAGGAAACAGACATTACACATGGAAATAAAGTCACTAATTGAATCAGCTGACCGTAAAATGGGGAGATTATTCTGAGTTCTAGAATCACATCACAGAGACACTATCTGTAAAGTCCAAACGCTTGTGTGACACTCAAGTGTATATTCAATAATAATTCATTTTACTTATTTTTTTCTTGATCATTTTGAAATACTTGAAGCTGTTGGTACATATTGCAATTCTCTTCCTTTGTTTCCTTGCATTTGTTCTGACTCTTGTCATTGTGGACATTTTTATTTTCTACTTTCTTCTCTCTCTTCTATGGTTTATACCTCTATTTCCTTAAAACTATGCTGACTAACTTACTTCTTGGTCTTTTCCCTTTTATCTCAAATACATTTCCTTGGTTTCATGCAGTTCTATCTTTATTATCTCTTTTGGTTACATACATACTATGTATATTCACAGAATATTCACAGAAGCCAAGTTAAACTGATATGTCTTTAAATTATCTTATTAAATCTAGACATGCTTCATCTGCTTGTTTTACATTTCCCCTTAGATTTTCCAGGAACATCATAAATTCAGCATGCCTCAGACCCCTTTCCCAGAGCAATCAGTTCTTTCTCTTTACTTTACAATATCTACAAATGGAGCTATCCCCCAAGAAAAATTGGATTCCTTTTGATGATTTTTGATACTTTAAGAGTTTTCCTCTATCCTGTTATTTTCATATTGGTGTAGTATCTACTTCCAGTACCTCTCTCATATATATTGCTGACTTTCAATTCGGATTATTCTCTTACCAAGATTGTTGCAGAGCTAACTCTACAGTTCTCTAACTCCCCTGTGTAATGATGTCTTTTATAGAACACATAGCTGCTTTTGTCACTCACTTAGTCAAAACCTTTCAGGCCATACTGCACACAAATTCTCTCTTTCCCTATTTCACTACACCAAAGATCATTTTAATCTTTCTTACCTCCAATTTCCTATGTAATCATCCAGGTAAACCATGTCTGTGGATTCTTGCCATCAGATTTTCCCTAACTGGATACTATCTACTAGGAGTGCCAACCTGGTGTCATTAGCACCTGGCCATATTTTATCTTTTCCCCATGAATTTCCTTTTGATGCCAAAGTTAAAAGATGCTGTCTTAATTCATATATGTATGTATGTATGTGTGTGTGTATATACATATATATGTGTGTGTATATATATATATATATATATATATATATATATGCAAAATGCCATTTATCTTACTTTATATTGGACTGTCTTGTGTTTATGTCTCATGTTCTCCTGGCAAATTGTTACCTATGTTAGATAATGTAATGGTGTCTTATATTATCTTACTTTGCAGTCCCCACCACATTATTCCCAAAAAATATTTAATACATGCTTACCTATTAAATTTGTGGAGTTGAAAGAGGACTAGGTAGAAGAAAAAAACTACCAAATTTACCTTAACAATAAATAATACATTTACATTTACCTTTCAAAAGTATTTTACTTTTCTCTCAATAAATGTGAATTGCTCCCTCTTGATTTACAAATTCCATAAAAATTTCAGAAGGACTCAGAAGTGGCATAACTGTTGATGTTTCCTGACTTCCTGCAAAGTAAAATAGTAAAAGGTTTATTATTCTGTCAATTATTTCCAAAGACTAGCCATTCTTTTCTTGAACTGGTTTATGTGTACTCCAGCAATTTTAACACAACCTGACACTAAATGGAACTAAATGACAGAATCAACTAAAATTAGAAAAAGACAGAATGTTGTTGTTGACCTCTTCTCTGAAACTGACTCACAAATAAGATGCCAAGAGCTGGGACTCACTTTCCGCTATATGATATTTACTTTGATTACCACTTTATCATTCTAGGGAGAAACTTTGTGTAACGTAATGTAGAAAGGTGTGACATAAAAGCAGTAGCATATACATAATCAATGCAACTGAAAACACAAAATAACTTACCGTTTAGGTGGTCTTTTAAATGCCTTATTAGTTGATTATTCACCTTTCAATTTCATTTGGTTTTCCTTAGGTTTATAATATGTATCTTATTCAGGATTTATCAGACTATAAGGTTCTCAGGTATCACCCAAGGATCCTGTGAATATTCAGACTTCAATCCAATAGATTTGAGATTCTGGATTTTTTAATATGCTCTCAGTTAATGCCAAAGCTTCTGATGTGAGGAATGAACTTCAAGCAGAAACTCAGCTGTTGAAAGAAACAAAGGTTAATCAACTTAAAAAGAAAAAGAAAAAAAAAACGTAAATCTATCTCTTGAGGCAAAATGAAATTGGGTAGAAGCTGAAGAGATGGATAGAAAATTAATGTGCCTCATATTTTAAGATCATGTAAAGTTTCTCTATTTTGGAAGAAAGTGCACTCTATGTTATGGAGTGATTCTTAACCCTCGCCATGCATTCTAATTGTGTGGTAAACTTTGAGAAAACAAAAACAAAAACGAGGATGTGGACTTGTGTTCTGGCTATGATGAAGGAACAGGGACTAGATGCAACCTTTCTTTCTGAACAACTAGAAATTGGACAAAATATATGAAACAGTAGTTTTCAGTCATTGCACAATAAAGTACTATGTGCAGTGCTATGGCAGTACAGTTACAGTCTATGAACCCTGAGAAAAAGAAAGCAAATGAAAAGAGCCCCATGAATCTTCTGATACCTGTCAGAACATACATTCTGATCTCTGAAGTACAGATGAATATCTCAAGTGATCTTTGTGGACTTGCTGAGTTGAGGACACAGAGATTGGTGTTCAAATCTAGGTGGGTGGAAGTTGTGTGGATGAGTTTGTCTGTTTGTTTGTTTGTTTGTTTATTTATTTATTTATTTATTATTTTAGAGAGAGTGTAGGCTGGGCAGAGCGACAAAGGGAGAGAGAGAGAGAGAGGGAATCTTAAGCAAGATATATGCTCACCATGGAGGCTGACATGGGGCTCTATCCCATGACCCTGGGATCATGATCTGAGCCAAAATGAAGAGCTGGACACTCAGCTGACTGAGCCACCCAGGCACCCTAGGTGAGTTATTGATATAAGAAAAACCTGCACACACACACACACACACACACACATACACAAACACACACACACACAGAAAGCTTGAGGAATTTGCACTGGCAGAACGAACGAATTATTGTTAGCAAGTGAGAGGAAATGTACAAGGCAGAAAATTAAATAAGCTCAAGCATATCATTCAAAGGTAAACTAAAATTTACAAATACTACTAAATGATTGAAGGAAATAGAGGAAAGGGGGGCAGTATAAATTGGCTAAATCTTCAACTTCTATATAGGTTGAATAGATCACCATTAAAGAAATAGAGATAAAGTTGTCATGTAACTTTTATTTGTGCAATAGCTTCACAAAAGCATATGTGAATCTCTCTTACCAGAAACTGCCAAAAAAGGATAATAAAGGAATGTGCAATAAGTAAGTTGTCTCAATTGAAGTTATATTTGTTTCAAATTGGACTTTCTTTTATTTACCTTAGAGCAGTGAATAGAGTTTTATAATCTAACTGCTATAAGATGTTCTTTTTAAGTTAAGCATAATATGCTGTATAAAATCAAAGTATAATATTAGAAATGCCTAGCCCTATAGGGCATTATATGTAAAATTAGGATAATATACCTTCTTTATTTTTTCTTTCAATTTTTTATTTAAATTCCAGTTAACATACATTGTAATATTAGTTTCAGGTGTAGAATTTAGTGATTCATCACTTACATACAATACCAGTGCTCATCACAAACACCATCCTAAATACCCATCACCCGTTTAACCCAACCTCACACCCTCCTCCCCTCCAGCAACCCTCAGTTTTTTCTCTATAGTTAAGAGTCTGTTTTATGGTTTGTGTCTCTTTTTTCCCCCCAGTGTTCATGTTTTGTTACTTAAATTCCACAGGTGAGTGGAATTTGTCTTTCTCTGCCGGACTTATTTTGCTTAGCATAATACACTCTTAGCATTATACACATGTCATTGCAAATGACAAGATTTTATGATTTTTGATGGCTGAGTAATATTCCATTGTGTGTGTGTATGTATGTGTGTGTATGTATGTGTGTGTGTGTGTGTGTGTGTGTATACCGCAACTTCTTTTTTTAATGTTTATTTTTGAGAGAGAGAGAGAGAGAGAGAGAGAGAGAGAGAGAGAGAGAGAGAGAATATGAGTACAAGCAGGAAAGGGGCAGAGAGAGAGGGAGACATAGAATTCAATGCAGGCTTCAGGGTCTGAGATGTTAGCACAGAGTTTGACACTGTGCTCAAACCCACAAACCACAAGATCATGATCTGAACTGAAGTCAGACGCTTAACTGACTGAGCCACCCCGATGCCCCAGTATACCACAACTTCTTTATCAATGGACATTTTGGCTTTTTCCATAATTTGGCTATTGTCGATGATGCTGCTCTAAACATCAGGGTGCATAAGTCCCTTCATATCAGTATTTTTGTGTCCTTTGAGTAAATACCTAGTAGTGAAACTGCTGGATCTTAGGGTAGTTCTATTTTTAATTTTTTGAGGAATCTCCATACTGTTTTCCAGAGTGGCTGCACCAGTTTGCATTCCCAACAATGTTATGAGAGGGTTCCCCTTTCTCCACATCCTTGCCAATATCTGTTGTTTCCTGTGTTTTTAATTTTAGCCATATGCCTTCTGTATATAAAGGGATATAATGATAGAGTAGTACAGTTGAGATTTTATGTTCTACTAAAGTTATGAAGACATTCCCATTTTTTTAATTTTATCATTCAAGTGTCCATAGAATAGATTCTACCACTCTCTTTTTCTTATGTCTTTTATATATTTTATTGAATATTTTCTCACTGATGTGTTACTATCAGCAACCAAAATAAAAGTAGATTGAAAGTCCACTGTGTGATCCAACATCTAAAACATAGGTTGTATATAAAAAATATTGAATGAATATATATTGCAACTTATATCACTTTAGATTTACATCCTACTTACAGTGATGTTATATAATAGGTAAACATTCTCTGACCTTTTTCCACTAAAAAGAAATAAAGAATATTTCCACTAAAAGGAAATATGTTGCTAATCAGCAGGGTGACAAATAACCACTCATATCTCCAAAGTTTTATAAAATAAGTGTTAATATTTCCTATGTTCAAAGGAGAAGAAAAAGATAAGAAAGGAGAGCTTTTTGTATATTTTTCCTATAAAATTTTGTTTTTAACTTTTGATTACACAGTGAAAAATGCATTCAATTTCAGTTTTTTTAAATCTAGTGTACAAAAGTCTATTTTATTATCACAATTTTATACTTTTATGACTTGATGACTATAACATTTAATTTGCATTCCCCTAATGACTAGGTGATAATGATCATTGTTTCATGTAACTATTGATCTTTTGTATATCTTCTATGGAGAAAGAAGGTGTTTCTTTCAGGTATTTTGTTCATTTTTTAATTGGGTTATTTATCTTTGGTTTTGTTTGTTCTTCGCTTTTTTGTTTGTTTTTTTTTTGGCTATTGAGTGGTATGTTTTGGATATTAATCCCATATCTTATATATATAGTTTACAATATATTTCCCATTCCATAGGTTGTCTTTTTACTTTGTTGATGGTTTCTTTTGCTATGCAGAGGCCTTTTAGTTTAATGTGGTGTCATTTGTTTATTTTTCATTTTGCCTCTGAAGCTTTAGGTGTGATTTTCAAAGTAATCATTACCAAGAACCATATCAAAGAGCTTTGTTCCCAGGCGCCTGGGTGGCTCCGTAGGTTGAGCGTCCGACTTCCGCTCAGGTCGTGATCTCACAGTTCGTGAGCCCGAGCCCCATGACGGGCTGTGTGCTGATGGCTCAGAGCCTAGAGCCTGGTTCAGATTCTGTGTCTTGCTTTCTCTCTGTCCCTCCCCTGCTCATGCTCTGTCTCTCTCTGTCTCAAAAATAAATAAAACATTAAAAAACATTTTAAAAAAAGCTTTGTTCCTATGTTTTCTTCTAGGAGTTTCATGGTTTCAGGTCTTACATTTAAGTTTTTAATCCACTTCAAATTAATTTTTGTGAGTGTGTAAGATAGTCATCCAGTTCTATTTTTTTATACATGAATATGCAGTTATCCTAAGACCATTTATTGAAGAGACTGTCTTTTATCCATTGAGTATTCTTGACTTCCTTATCAAATATTTTTTGACTGTATGCATGGGTTTATTTCTGGGCTCTCAGTTCTGTTTCATTGGCCTATTTGTTTGTTTTTATGTCATTACCATACTGCCTTAATGACTGTAGTGTTATAGTATAGCTTGAAATCAGGAAATGTGGTACCTCCTGCTTTATTGTTCTTTTTCAGTATTTCTTTGGCTATTTGGGGTCTTACGTGGTTTTATATAAATTTTAGGTGTATTTTTTTCTATTTCTGGAAAATGCCATTGGAATCTTGATAGGGATTGCATTGAATCTGTGAGTGGCTTTTTGTAGTATTGACATTTTAACAATAACAGCGAGCTATCACCTCATACCTGTTAGAATGGCCATAATCAAAAAGAAAAGAGATAGCAAAGGTTAATGTGGATATAGAGAAAAGGGAACTCTTGTGCTGCAAAAATGTAAAAAAAATAGTCACTACGGAAAATAGTATATAAATCCTCAGAAACTTAAAAATAGAACTACCATACAATTCAGCAATTCTACTTCCAAAGGTAATGAAAACACTAGTTTGAAAATATTTCTGCACCGCTTGTTCATAGCAGAACTATTTACAATAGCCAAGACATGGAAACAACCTACTTACCCATCAATGAATACATAGATAAAGAAGTTGTGGTATATATAATGGAACATTGTTTAGCCATGAAAAATGAGGAAATCCTACCATTTGCAACAACATGGACGGACCTTGAAAAAATTATGCTAAATGTCAGAAAAAGACAAATATTGTATGATCTCACTTATATGTGAAATCTAAAAACAAAAACAAACTGAACTTAATAGAAAAAGAGATCAGATCTGTGGTTACCAGAGAAGGAGGGTGGAGGAGGGTTGTTGGAGAAAGTGAACAAAAGGTTCAAACTTTTAATTAAGTACTAGAGATGAAATGTACAGCATGATGATTTTAGCTAACACTACTGAATGACATATAGGAAAGTTAGGAGAGCAAATCCTGAGTTTTTCATATAGGCAGATGGATATTAGCTGAAACTATTGTGGTAATCATTTCATAATAAATGTAAATCTAACATACTGTACTCCATACACTAACACAGTGATATATGTCAATTATTTTTCCATAAAACTAAAAAAAAATAAAATTTAAAAACACCCCAACCCATTTTCAGAAATTCAACTCAAGTGCCATTCCATTCCCAATGAAGGATGTAAGTTGTCATAGTACTGCTCTGTTCTTCCATATGTCATATTTGATTTCATTTCTATTTTCTATTTCCCTGACCGCTTTGATCAGTCTGGTGCTTGTTACAGGTGAATAGCCCTGACATTTAAAGCAGAAGAGCTTAAATACATGAAGTTGGCATTCAGAATCACATTTTCCAGTTGGAAATTCCAAACTCAACATCTTTTAAAGCGTTAAATCATTTATTTAGAAAACCATAACAGAGAGCAACATTTACTTCTTTGAATCTCATCCTGTTTTCTGAAAGTATAAACTATCTAATACAATCGAAGTATTTTATTTAGAGAATTATTTAAATACAGACTTATTGTGGTTCAATACAATAATATTCATTCTCAGTTATGTTAATTCAGTGCTGGGAAAGACATTTCTCTTTTTTCAAGTCAATATAAAATTACAACCACATGTATGTTTTAGGTTAATTTATTTCTTTAGGAGTATGCACATTCTGAATAGCCATTCAATACTCAAAATTAAAGAAATTTCTATTCTTGCACTTGATTATAATAGATAATATCACATGATTTTATATGCAATAGTAAATGCTCTTACATTTGCTATTTAAAAATTGATGAAAGGATCTAATTTTTGAGAAAGTTTTATATTAGGTTCAATAGCAAAATGAATTGCTTTAATTTGCTAAAGATACTTAGTTTATTAAGTAATCTATAATTAATCATATCCATCCTTTGTTGAGAAAATATCAATCAATTGTAATGGAGAGAAAAGAATTAAAGAAAGTTTTTCTTCCATCTATCTCATATTTCTTCCTACACTGTATAAATGTAAAAGATCTGTCTGATGGAATACAGAATAAAAGTAAAATGTGTGGCTATATTTATTTAGAATTACTGAATGCATTTGAGTATATAACCCAACTAAATCGTGAAAATGCATTTTTTAGAATTGTTGAATGTATTCAAATAAAAATGCATTCAAAATCAAAACATGAATTATTTTCTAAATTACACATGCCATCTTTAACCTTTACTGAACAGAATACTTTTCACAGCAGTGACATGTAATTTTAAAGATAGTATATTTCTTTCTGCCCTACTAGTAATATATTAATATTTTCAGAAATTTGAAGCGGTACTTATATTATTAATTCAGATCCTTTATAGTAAATTAGGTTCTAAACTCCAGAATTTATTTTAATTAAAATTTTAGGATGTAAATATAATTTATAGTTTGTTATAATCAGTAATAGGTAATATTACCCAAATCCTACTCCTTTGCCTAAGGCGAACTGAGGAAGTAGAAAACCCAGATCGCTATTATTATGATGTGTCTCTCTGAAGGCAGGTTTCTTATTGCCCAGAGCACTGGTTGTCAAAGTGAAGTCCCTAGGCCAGCAGTATCAACTCACCTGGGAACTAGTTAGAAATGCAAATTCTTGGGCTCCAAGTGATTATGATGCATGCTAAATTATGGGAACCACTAGCCTAGAGTATTTCAGCAATTTTTTTCCTCCTCTTTGTAATCAGACCCAGATATAGCTGTAAAAATCTCCCTAATAACACTTCTACAAAAACCGTATCTTACTTCTCACAATCATGGTGTGTCCTTCATAAGAAACAAAGAGAAACAAAACTTATTGGCCTCAAAAATTAATCTCTGTTACATTTAAAATGTACAATGGTTCTTATTTTGTTTTCTCATACCTCAGAACACTAGTAAATATTGATGCCATGTGACTGTTGTAGTGAAAATAACTTGTTTTTTCTTATTTATACCAGGGTTCAAAGATTGACACAAACATTAACCGGCAGGTCTGATCTTAAAGCTCTCTTAATAGTAATTCTCAAAACTATAGAAAGGAAGTAACAATATTTAGGAATTTTTGTGTAGGTTAAATAAAGATGGATTAAATGAATATGTTAAATGAAATATTCCTTATAAAGTGCTTGCAACAATGTAGGTACTTAACATCTACATTTCCTTTCTTACGTTTTCTTATTACTATATTTTTGCAAATAATTTCTCAATGGTTCTCTTTCAAACAATGCCTCAAAGTGATTCTCACATGAAAGTTTCAAAATATTTCTAAAAAGCAGTTTTACTCTACTAGCTCTGATAACTACAAAAGCACGTCCTCTGTCTGTTACCTCCCTCTGAATGTGTAACACTTCCTAAAATGTTCCTTTTTCATCCAATTATATGTGTCATGTGTAACAATCTGTCTATTCTATTTTTTTCCAATGGAGGTATCAAGAAATTGAAAGTGGAAATCATCATTAGCTTTTGTCCTTGATCGTACATTACCTAGTTAAAAGCTTTGCAGATATCTTGTGCTTATTTATAGTAGTACACCTAGCCTCATCTTAAAACAGCCTCTTTACCTTTGAAAAAAAAATAGGCATTTTTATAATTATCCTTCATTTAGTTTTGCATAAATACAGTCTCCAAATGCTAGTAAATTTCACTTTTTGAATTTTAAATATCAACCGTTTCACTCTGTTATCACAAAGATCTAACTTATTTTTCTCATATTGATTTAAATTCTAGTAACTCAAGAAATCATTTTACCATTGTACACTTTTATTTTTCAATTTCTACTAAACCAAAAAAGTTGCCACTGAAACTTATTTAGTGACTGTCACACATAGTGGAAGACATTCCACTATTCCACAGTTTTCTGATGTTATAATTTATTTTATATGTCCAGTGATTGTATAATTTAACTTTTCTTTTTCTCCTTAGTTCTAACTCTTTACATTATGTGCCATTGGCCTTAACACTAGAACAGTTTTGTGTTTCATATTTTCTAATACTGTTTATTTTATTTCCTTCAGGACCATTTTTATAGCCTAGACTTATTCATTACTTCAGTCATCCCCTATATATATTAAAGCAGAAACATATTAAATAAGTATGGAGAACACTAGAGAAGGTATGACTTGGTTTTCTTGAATTTCATGGTCAAGAATGTAATATATCTAAAATTTTGATAAAAATATTCCTATAAAAGGAATTCTTGAACCATGTTAATTCTGTTATTAATACTTCTGTTTTCTAAAATTATTCTCTATATAATCATGAACAGCTACATTTAAATCCTAACCCTATGACTTGTTAAGTATATGACCTTGGTTAATTTATTCAAGCTCTCCCTCCGTCTATAAAATGTGGGTGATAATAAAAGAATCTACCCTCTAAGAGTGTTTTGAAAATTAAATGTATCAATAAATATATAGTCCAGGGAACACAGTTATTGGTACTAATATAGTCACCCTTGTGATAATTATGAAGCATGAATTAAAAAACAAACAAACATTGGACTTTCTATTAAGAATAAGAAAGGTAAAAATACATTAGTTCTAGAATTTACACCTTATTTGGAAAATATACCAGATACATAAGGGAACCAAGCCTTTTAGGTGTCTTATGCTAATTTACACAGTTAGGAGACATAAAAATTACCACTGGAATGTAATGCATGTGTATATTTTAGTTACACTGGAGATAAAAACCCAAAACTTAATAGTCTTTTGTTAACATCCTGACATTGCCACTGATCAGATGGCAAAAATATAACAACACACAAGATTTAGTCTTCTTATTGTAAGAAGAAAGAAAGAGTAACTATTTTTTAGAGTTATTTTGATATTTACATGTTTTCTGTGTAAAGTACTGAGCATTCCAGGGTACTGGGAACATTCTTTGTAGGTAATTTTATTACTTATAATTCTAATATCCAAAGAACACACAACTAGGATTTTATTTTGTAGAATAACAGATGCAGTTCCCATTAATGATTCTGAAGCATAGGGATTTGAAGAAATATATGAACAAATCAACTATTTCCAGATATTTTGAATCTGGATATATTACCATGATTTGAACTGGTCATAAACCAGTTCAAAGAAAAACTGGTTATAAAACTGGTAATAAATCAGTTCAAAGAAAAACAAAACAAAACAAAAAACCATCGCTGTTAGATACTCTCATAATACATACATTTTCTTAATTAAAGCTAAACCTTAAATAATTTAGTACAATATTGAAATTAAAATATTATTTTAAATTCTATAGTTATATTTACAGATGACAAATATTATATTCAAATACTGATGCAGGTCTGTTATGTTTTCAAATATAACTTATTAATAGTTAAGTATATATGAAAAATAATCAGTAAATTACTTGTTATAATAGCATGTTGGTTTGTTGAACATATATGTGAACTGCCATAAGCTAAAATATTTTTTCATTTATTACTTCTCTCTGATTTATCATAAAACACATTTAAAAACTCTAAACAATTCCCCAAGATCCAGACATTTTTATTTTAAGTGATGACCCCTTGATATTTTAGCTTCTTTTTATTAAAAAAAAAAAAAAGATGTGAACAGATAATGCTAGAGATTTTCTTCAAGTGCTTAAAACAAGAACGGGATAAATTTATAGGGTATGGAGCAGCTAATCTCTCTAGAGAAGGGATTAAAATTCATTTTACCCTAATTTTTTCTGATTATTTACTTTATAAATATTCATATTCAATTGCTCTCTTAAATCAGTTTAATTATGTATTTCACAGTCTTTCAGAATATTCCTGAATGAATTTCTAATACTACCTGTCAAATTGTAGGTTTCCCTTCTTCCATTATGTTAGATAAAGTATTTAAAACATTCAACCCAAATTGTTCAATAAATATTAATTTCCCATCCCACTAATGTTCCAATCCATTCTCTTTTAGGTTATCTCTGTCTCTTCCTGGTTGTTGCAATTACCATCCAAAATAGAAGTAATGGAATCTGATATATCTAATAATTCTATAAGTGATTGATAACTGTGTAAGTGTAGATTTATCAGTCATTACTAAAATGCAGTATTTTTTTTTAACTTTATGTTTATTTATTTTGAGAAAGATATAGAGAGCAAGCAGGGGAGTAGCAGAGAGAGAGGGTAAGAGCATTCCGAGCTGGCTCCATGCTGTCTGCACAGAGCTAGACCCAGGGCTCAAACTCACAAATGGTGAGATCGTGACCTGAGCCAAAAAGGAGTCAGAGACTTAACCAACTGAACCACCCTGGTGCTCCTAAAATGCAATATTGTTTAATGTTCAAAAATAATTTCAAAGATTTTAAAGAAGCTGTTTTTGAAATGTCTCAGCCATAGTTGCTTTAATAATGTAGGTTCTTGAAAAATGCCTCCTCCAAATACATTCTCTTTAGTCAGAAAATTCAGAAAAAACCTTGGTCTGTAAGTACATAGCTCCAAGCCAATGAAAAGCTCCCAGTGAAAGGAAGTGAAACTGATTTGCGTCTCACAGAATCCTTGAATGAGATGCTTCTGTGTAAGGTGCAAGCTGCACAATCATGGAGGCCTTGATCTCAGCCAAATCCAAACTCTTTGTGACCTTTTGACTCACTGGGGACTTACTAAGCATTGTAGGAGAACATTTTCTGAATGAATCTTAGGCAGAAACTGGGTGAATAGGACAGGAAACACTTTGTAGTAAGAGACTTCTCATGTTCTGACAAGTATAACATATTCTTCATAAAGAATTTTAAACAATGAAGAGTTTTAATTTTTAAAATTGTAGTTATAGTTTGAAATAAAGGAAGCCATGGGCACCTGGGTGGCTCAGTCAGTTGAGGGTCCAACTTTGGCTCAGGTCATGATCTCACAGTTTGTGAGTTCAAGCCCCACATCGGGCTCTGTGCTGACAACTCAGAGGCTGGAGCCTGCTTCGGATTCTGTGTCTATTTCTCTCTCTGCCCCTCCCTGGCATATGCTCTGTCTCTCTTTGTCTCAAAAATAAAATAAACATTGAAAAACAAATTTAAGAAATAAAGGAAGCCAGCAGTAAAATTAACAAAATGGGGAGGCAGGTGAATGAGAAAAAACCTAAAACAAAAGTATTTTGAGAAATGTTTTGCCTGTCATGTTTAAATTTTAGCACGTTTAAATTCATTGTATGTTTAATTATAATAAAATTTATATGTACATACTTAACATTTCCAGTATGGTGCAGGGTTTGTCATTGTGTTGCTATTGTTTTTAAACTGCCAACCTAAACTTTTATTTTGTAGCAAGAAGTAAAATTTTTTTCAACAGACTTATGTCCATTTAAATACTTAAAAAGTCATTCATATTTCCAGAAACTGACCAAAACATCTGGGGTCAGAATGTAAATATTTTTTCCATAGATAGTTTGACTTGTACTCAATTAAATCATTTGGGTGCCTTACTGAGAAGTTCTGATACTTTAATGCCTACCCTGTACCCCCGTGTAGATAAATGAATCCACCACAAATTGTATGTACTTTTTTTTAGAATTTTACTTTGATGGACCTTCTGGAATCATGCCTATTCTTCTGTTGTTTTCTTTCCCCTTCTCATCTCTCATTCCTTCTCTTCCGCTCTCTTTTCCTTCACCTGTCTTCTTCTTCACACACTCACTCTCTTCTTTTCCATAATCTTAATTATTCTAATTTCTGGAACATTCTATTAATTTTTTAAAAAAATTTATTTAATTTACAGCACCTATTTCTTGAAAACAGCTTATAAATAGTGCAACTTGTTATAAGCTTCTTGCAATTACTTAATGGACTGAATGCCTTATTTCAGCTCTGAGTACATTCATTATTTTGTGTTTTCCCCTCTTTGTTTTTTTAAAAAAATTTTTTTTTCAACGTTTATTTATTTTTGGGACAGAGAGACAGAGCATGAACGGGGGAGGAGCAGAGAGAGAGGGAGACACAGAATTGGAAACAGGCTCCAGGCTCTGAGCCATCAGCCCGACGCGGGGCTGGAACTCACGGACCGCGAGATCATGACCTGGCTGAAGTCGGACGCTTAACTGACTGCGCCACCCAGGCGCCCCTTCCCCTCTTTGTTTTTAAAGTCTTCTTCTGATCCTGCCTTTGATTCACTTTCTTCTCTGTTATTTTGTTTGTTTGATCTATGCCTTTTATTATGGAGATTTTCTTCAAGTATCCAATGATTTTGACGTTATCATATATGAGTTATGTACTATAAAACATATTGAAGACGCTTGGAATTAGTGGTGATAAACCACTAGTGAACTTCATTCACTATGACCTAAGTTAATTAAATCCCTTCCTTGGTAGACTAGTCAGTAAGAATAACTGTAGTCCTTTTCCCTTGAGCTAGTCAGTTGTGTTTGATTTCTTTAAGGTAGACTTTGGGTTTTTTTAGAGTTTTAGGTTGACAGCAAAATTGAGCAGAAAATATACCAATTTCCCATTATACCTTCTCCAACACATTCATGGCCCTCCCCATTGTCAATATCCCCTATAGGGCGGTATGTTTGTTATAGTTGATCAATCTACAGGGTTCATTCTTGCTTTTGTACATTCTACAGGTTTGAACAAGTGCATGATGACATGTATCTACCAATAAAGTATCATACGGAGTAGTTTCACTGCCCTAAAAATCTTTCATGCTCCATCTCTTTGTCCCTTCTTCCTCCAAACCCCTGAAAAGACTGATTTCTTTTTTTACTGAACTATGATTGGCATGAAATATTCTATTAGTCACAGATATGCCTCATAGTGATTCCATATTTTTATACATTATGAAATAATCCTCACAGTAAGTCTAGTTACCATCTGTCACCATACAAAGTTATTACAACATTATTGATTATATTCCTTATGTTGTACATTACATCCCTAGGACTTACTTATTTCATAACTTGGAAGTATGTGCCTTTTAATCTTGTTCACTTATTTCACCCGCCTTCATCCTTCCCCCTCTAATAACTAAGTTTGTTTCTTGTATCGATATTTCTGTTTTGTTTGTTCATTTGTTCTGTTTCTTAGATTCCACCTGTAGGTGAAATATTATATTTATTCATCTTTCTCTGACTTATTTCACTTAGCATAATACCCTCTAGGTCCATTCATGTTGTCACAAATAGTGACACATCTGTTTCAACCTTTCATCTATCAATGGACCTTTAGGTTGCCTCCATATCTGGGCTATTGTAAATAATGTTGCAGTGAACACATCAAATTGATGTTTTTTTGTTTTCTATGGATAAATACCTAGAAGTAGAATTGCTGGATGGTAAGGATATTCTATTTCTGATTTTTTGAAGATTCTCCATACTGTTTTCCATAGTGGCTGCACCAATTAACATTCCCACCAACAGTATACAATGATTCTCTTTTTTCCACATCCTAACTAATACTTGTTATTTCTTGTCTTTTTTGATACTAGCCATTCTGACAGGTGTGAGATGATATCTCTTGGTTTTGATTTTTATTTCCCTGATGGCTAGTGATGCTGAGCATCTTTTCATGTGCCTTTTTGCCATCAGTAGGTCTTTGGAAAAAATGTTTATTCAAGTCCTCTGTATATTTTTTAAATTTATTTTTATGTCAAGTTGTGTAAATTCTTTATATATTTTGGATGTTAACTCCTTATCAGATGTGTGATTTACAAGCATCTTCTCTCATTAAATAGGTTGCTTTTCATTTTCTTGATGATTTCCTGCACTGTCAGAAGCTCTTTAATTTGATGTGACCCCATTTATTTATGTAAGCTTTTGTTGCCCTTGCCTGAGGAAACTGATCCAAAATAGTATTTCTAAGACTGATGGCAAATTGCTTACTACCTATGTTTTCTTCTAGAAGTTTTAAGGTTTCAGGTCTTATGTTCAAGTCTTTAATCCATTTTGAATTTATTTTTGTATGAAGTACAAGATACTGATCCAGTTTCCTTCTTTTGTTTGTAGCTCTCCCATTTCCAAGTCCCATTTATAGAAGAGACTAATTTCCCCATAGTATAGTCTTTATCATAGATTAATTGAACTTATATGTTTAGATTTATTTATGGGTTCTCTATTCTTTTGATCTATGTGTCTTTTTTTTTTTTTGTGCCTGTACCATACTGTTTTGATTATTTAGCTTTGCAGTGTAGTTTGAAACAGGACACATGATACTTCTATCTTTGCTTTTCTTTCTCAAGATTGCTTTGGCTATTCATTGTCTATTATGGTTCCATACAAACTTTGGATCCTTTTTTCTTTTCCAGTTTTATGAAAAATGCCATTAGTATTTTAATGGGGATTGCACCGATCTATAGATTGCTTTGGGTAGTATAGACATTTTAACAATATCTGTTCTTCCAATTTATAAGCATGGTATATCTTTCCATTTCTTTGTGTCATCTTCAATTTCTCTCATCAATGTTGTATAGTTTTCAGAGTGTAGGTTTTTTACCTCCTTGGTTAAATTTATTCCTATATATTATATTCTTTCTGATACAATCCTAAATGGGATTGTTTTGTTAATTTCTGTTTCTGATAGCTTATTATTAGTGTGTAGAAATACAACTGATTTCTGTATGTTAATTTTGTATCACTCTAAAAGGAAACCTTAATGTATTCTACCAGTAGATGAATAAGCCTGGTGAGAGCATGCTTACATTTGACTTGTGATATGGAACTGGGATTTCACTGTCTGTAGTATAGAATTTCATATAATTTTTCTGTGTTATTTTTTTAAGTTTTAATTTTATTTATATTGAGAGAGAGAGAAAGAGAGTACGAGTGCGGGAGAGGCAGAAAAGAGGGAAAGAGCGAATTCTCTCTGAAAAGAGAGAATTCTAAGCAGGCTCTGCTTAGCATGGAGCCTGATGGCAGCCGGGTGGAGGGGCTCAATCTCACAACCCTGAGATCACAACCTGAGCCCATATCAAGAGTGGAATGCTCAACCAACTGAGCCACCTAGGTGCCCCTGATTCTTCTATTTTAATTCTATACATTAAACTAACAAATAAGCCTGATGTCTTCAGATTTAATTAACTTGCTCAATATTTTCTAAGAGGAATTGTCATTTTGCTTTGGATTTCAGTTCTGCACATAGCAGTTTATGATAATTGTATACCTTTCCCACCCAATTATTACCATCCTGCTTTTACCATTTTTGTTGACAGTTATTATTCATTTATTGATTTTCTTTTCCCTTTCTCTGATCTTTTTTTTCCTTCTCATTCATTTTATTATTGTGGATTTATGAGTTTGTCTTCTTTATAATGGAGTTTATTGATGGAACACAGATACTTATTTGTATTTGAGCCACCTTGTCTCATTGGAAGTGCTAAAATATTTAAGATATTTTAAAATTGTTTTCTTATAAACTCTTTACCCTTGGGATAGAATACAGGTGCTTCTCTGAATGCAAAAACTCTATCCCGAATAATCTAGCACTTATTAATAGATAAAAATTATAAGAAATATATATTTAGATTATGTTTGACTAATGCAATGCCTGCTAACTTGGCATTTATTTCATGACACATAACACACTTCTCTAAAGATTAAATTATTGAGTGAATTACAGTTTTTTCTGTATATATTTTGTTCATTGGCTCATTTATTAGAATGATCAAATTGGGGAAAAATAATGGAAGAGAAGTATTGCCTTGAAGTTAATTGTTGTTGTTGTTGTTGTTGTTGTTGTTGTTGACTACATGGACTGTGCTCCATTCATCTTTGTACCTTCAAGTTTACCTGATTCAAATAAGAATATTTGAGGCCCTGTTATAAGTAAGACACTGTCAGTGACAGACTTGTGGTCCACTGAAACTTACACTGTAGGTAAGAGAAGAGAAATAATAGACAAATTCATATACATGTTACATTAATGTTTAAAGTACTTTTAAAATTAGATAAGGATAATAAAAATTATAGTAAAGATATTGCTTTTCTATATAGGTTATTCAGTGCAAACTTCTGTAGTGATGTGGCATATGAGTAGATTCTGAAGAAAGTGTGGGATTGAGCCATGTGAATATCTAAAGTGCATTCTAAGTGAGGGAAGAACAACTAAAAATTCCTTGGGATGAAACATGCTTGTTGAATGTAGGCTGACAAAGAAAGAGGTTAGAGTGTCTGAAATGCAGTGAGCAAGAGGGGCTAAACAGATAGCAGGTTCTAGTTCATGATTTTTTTAAAGGACTTGACAAGGGCTTCAGAGACTCAAAATTATTAGAAGATTTTGAGAAGAGCAGTGGCATGATCTTGAGTGTATATTTAGTAGATCTTTGTATTAGACAGACATCAGATTTCAGGGCAAACCAAAAGCAGATATACCAATTGTGAAAACTAATCCAAGAATCAGATAAAAATTGAGCATTGGAGGGCCTGGTGGAAGTGATGTAAGTTATCAGTGGAGACTGGTTATGGAATAAATTAAAAAGAATAAAAGGCTATTTTGTGGAATGGATGTATAGTTGGAAGGTTTAATATCAACTACAAGTGGTTGGCCCAAGTACAGAAAGATGGACTTGCCATTAATAGAGAAGAGTGGATGGTTGTAGCTTTTGAACAAAATGTGAGGGTTTAGACAAAAAGTAATAGTTTAATGTTCTTACATCTAAATATAGATGTTGAATTTTCAGTTGGCTATGTAAGTCTGGAGTTGTGAAGTAGAAACACTTTTATAGGCTATATTATTTTATACTATAATTAAACATAATTGTTATTCCTCTGTTATTTAATAGGGTTACCAGTTTAGAATATATTTTTTGAGGGCTGAGGATTCCTTCAGTTTAAACATGAAAATTCTTTCATATGATAAGACATCTTAGGTGTTCTTTGACAAATGACAAATGAATTTTATAGGAACCAGATTATTCCCTGCATGTGAGAAACAGAGAAGAGTAGGTCCTTCCTAAAGTAGCTGATAGGCTTTTTAAAAATAACAAAACCCATCAAACCAAGATTTGGGCTTTGTTTTTCTGTTTCTGTATGAACTCTGAAGGTACAAAAAAATGTGTACTAATGAGTTAGAAATAAGTTAACAGGGAAAATTCTGTTTATACCTGTATCTGCTAGTATGAATAAAACATGGTAATTTATATACTTAGCAGAATGATTACTTGTGTCCTGAAGCTAATACATTGTAGTGTTGTTAATAATAACACCTGGAGAAGAATCACAGCTCTACTTCTCTCCAAAATGCTCCTTTCTGGTGTCAGGATAATTAAATTTCTTATGCAAATGTGTTTATATTTTTCCCTTTTAGAACCACTTTGGTGTTTGTATGTCAGTTTTGTAGTAGATATGTATAAACTACTTCCTGAATAATTCTATAAATTCTAAGTGGGTAAGTGTAATTTTCTAAAATAAATTTTCAACATTTGACTTATAAGCATTGTATCCAATGAATCTGAAAATATAATGTGGAATTATCTAGTACCAAAAATTCCTTTATTACTTTATTAATATCTACAAACTTACTAAACCCTATAATTCTCCAACTATGTACAATTAATACTAATTGTACTAATTTATAATCAGATAAATATAACCAAACCTCTCCTTCCTCATTTTATGAAGTATAATGGTAACCTCTAGATGGTACTCATTAAATTTTCCAGACACACACACACACACACACACACACACACACACGTTTAATTACATTGAATGAGTATTCTGCTTAGCTCCTTAAAAAAGTGGCACAGCATTTTAATTTATATTGTTTATGTTATGAGTAACTTTCAAAAGTTAAGTGATTTTGTTCTAGATTACTTTGGACATTTCTAGTTAGATATAAAACATCTAGATAAGAATATATATTTATATATAAGCAATATTTTAATGCTGATGTAACTTTGTTTTTCATTTCCAGCTTATACTTGTAAGTAGTATACCTTTGAGTAAATTTTTCTCTTCAAATTTTATTTAAATTCCAATTAGTTAATTAACATATACCTTTGACCAAATTCTTAAGTAGTACCTTAGAAGATATATGATAGATCAATTTTTAGACTTTATGCATTATATGCATGAAGCCATAATTCAAACATATGCAGTGTTTATAAGGTATTTACATTGTGATTTTAGCTCATTTAATTCACAGGTAATATCTGAGTGTTTTTGAATTAATTAAACAAAACTCATTTCTGTGCAACCATTCAATTCTAGCATGGTTGTTCAATCAAAATTTGCATTCCTTCTTAATCAATTTTAGGTATATATGTAGTGAAAAGGATAGCCATATGCACTTACGCCAGATTTATGAGTCATGTTATTCTATAGGAGGGACAAGTTTGTTCTTCATAAGGGAACCTGATTAACCAAAAATCTTAATAACTTAAAAGAAAGAATAAATGAAGGAAAGATGTCTTCAATCAAATTTACATATCCTAACCATCTGCCCTCTTCTGGATCATGATTGAGAGCCACATAAATAGAGTCAGCATTTTCAAAAAGAAAAGTGCCTGTTAATATCTGTATAAGTTTACTTTTAACATGCAAAGTAATCAACTGAGGAAATATATGAGGTGACATATATTTATATACATACATATGTGTGCCTATTTTTTTTCAGGGAATAGTTGCGGTATTCAAAGATTCAAGATATAGACACCATCTTCTAGTTCATATTTTTGTTGTCAGTTTTATACTTACTAGGTAGGAAGGTCTCAGTGCTAAAATGATCTATTTATTTAAGTCTTTCCTAATTTGGGGTGCCTGGGCAGCTCAGTGTGTTGAGCTTCTGATTCTTAATTTCTACTCAGGTCATGATCTCACAGTTTGGTTTGTGAGATCAAGCCCTGCAGTGGCCTCTGTGCTGATGGCATAGAGCAGAGCCTGCTTGGGATTCTCTCTCCCTCCCTCTCTCTCTGCTCCTCTGCCTCCCCCATGCACTTGTGCATGTGGTCTCTTTCTCTCAAAATAAATAAGTAAATTTTAAAAATAAAAAATCTTCTTTAATTAATTTACTTAGAATATTTACAATATAACTTTAGTGTAAGGCTGTATATATGCAAATGTATTATGTGTGTATATGTACAAACACATTTATGTATATACAATAAAACCTTGGATTGCGAGTATCTTGTTCTGCATGTGTTCCACAAGATGAGCAAACATTTGTAGTAAACTTTAATTTGATAAATGAGTGATGTCTTGCAATGTAAATAGTACATGATGCCGAAAGTCACATGATCACAACTGAGCCAAAGTTTCTTGAAATTCACTTTGATATAAAAGTGCTTTGGATTTCTTTTTTTTTTTTTTAATTTTTTTAATGTTTATTTTTGAGACAGAGAGAGACACAGCATGAGCAGGGAAGGGGCAGAGAGAGAAGGAGACACAGAATGTGAAGCAGGCTCCAGGCTCTGAGCTGTCAGCACAGAGCCCAATGCGGGGCTCGAACTCACGAACCGTGAGATCATGACCTGAGCCGAAGTCGGATGCTTAACCAACTCAGCCACCCAGGCGCCCCTAAAAGTGCTTTGGATTTCAAGCATGTTTCCAAAACTAATAATGTTTTCAAACCAAGGTTTTATTGGATACACACACACACACACACACACACACACAAATGTATGTGTAACAAAAGGTATATCCATTGTTGTTTCTTTACATTTCTTTGCTCCTGAGTTGAAATGGTTTCATAGGTTTATCGGCTATTAGAAGTCTAAGAAATGCATATACACCCTAAGACAATAAAATATTCTCTAGTGTGTTTCAATAATATTATATCATTTTCTGAAAGTTCATTAGGCTGTTTTAAATTTTACTAACATAAAGTCATCATGATATTCCATTATTATACTTTAAATTTCTTTAGTATCTTTCATTCTTGATGTCAGGGTTTTATTACCCCAGTTTTTCAGTACAAGTAAGAACTATATAGTAGGCTGTCTTTATATTTCAGCCCTAGGAATACCATGGTAGATTCCCTCTTGAAATATCTCTGGAAGTAAAATCAACCTGGGGATTGCTTTATCCATGCAAGCAGCTCATCACTGCCTTGTCTCTGGGACTGCAATGCTGCTACCAGGATTTTACTCTTCCAAAAGCTGTTACTAATATTGAAGTCAGGTTGCTCTTTTTAATGGTAGTATCTCACATTGCCTGCTAGGACTGAGATTTTCAAGAATTCACATACTTCTTCAATGTAATTTTTCATACTTTAGTAAAGAGAATAGCTCCATGCCTTCCCAGTAATGAAGGAATGGGAAAGTAAGTCATACTTTTAATACATTTACTTCAACACTTCTAATTTTTAAAGTCTGTGGATTCATGTTTCTGCATTGGGAAAAGGTCTGGTATCTTAATATTGTTTGATATAGGCCACATTCGATTCCAGTTTCCAGTGAATCAATCAAGCACACGGTTAGAAGTCCTCACAGGCATGTAAGACAGAGCACAGAACCCCAATACTCATGTAAGTGGAAGTGTATCTGATCTAACATTATGGAGATATTTTGTTTAACTTGGATCCCAAAGATTTCTCCACTGGGTTTTGTTTTTATTCACTTATTTATTTTTATCTCCGCTGGGTTTTCGATACCACAGCAATGAATAGCTAAATGCTTATTACTAGTAGTATTGGCAAGGTGTCCTCTATTATGCACTTTTATTTTTTAAATGTGTTCTTTTTTGAATCCAAACCATGGTAAGGTTATTGAGATTTGTAACATCATAAAGCTGAATGAAATGATAACAAGGGATAAATCTAGTTCTCTATTTATTAGAACTAAAGTACAGCTATGCTTTCATATTGGCATGATCTTTCCTGCTTGCACCTCATGGCTATCTCTGGATCTTCACCATCCCTAATGTCTTGATTTCAAATTTGTGTTTGTAACATGGTTTTCCCTCTTATCCAGATCCTACATTTGGTGCTTCAGGTTCTTAACCTCCCCCCCCCGCCCCCCCGCCCACCCCATTCTCCAGGATACAATCTGTAGTTCACAGGAACTTCATGTTGCTTTTCCTCTCAGATTGGGAGAAGAGTATTGGATTAAGGATTCATGTGGATATGCACTTCTGAAGCCTGGCATTCAGACATAGTTTTCCCTTGGCAGCAGTCCTACCATTAACTTATTTTTAATGTCAAACCTATAATTCAGCTGAGAAGAATTTGCTTGACTCTAATTCTAAAATAGCAACTTGATTACTCTCCTTGTAATTCTAAGCTAGAAATATTTTCTAGGCCAGAAGTAATTTTTCATTTGGGTTTACTATCCAAAAAATACTGATCAATATGGCCAACGAACAGGTATGAATTGATTAACTAATAATCTCTTAAAAATATTTTAATGTATTTTGAAACAGCCTTAAAAGGTTTACTCAGTCCCAGTATTTTAGGAAATTACTTATTATATAGAACAAATACATAGCAATATCATATTTCTAAGGAAAAAATACAAATAGCTTTATGCCTTTGAATAACAACAAAATCGCAATCCATAGAGACCGTAATTCTGACTATAGATGCCATTTTGGATACAGTTCCCCTTGTCTGGTACATTTATGTTCTAAGCACGCTTAGATCCTGAATTAGTCCTTCCTGTGCTTGAAGTAAGCAAGAAGCTTTCAGATGCTATCCTAATAAGAGATTCTTGATGTTCACTAATGCCTTAGATTTGAATGACAAGTCTGGGAGTGGCTGAGCCTTTTTGAATGGGATTACTCTTCATCTGGAAACCTATAAACTGAAAGAAACAAGTTATGTGTCCCTATGCCCAAATATAATGGTGAGATGAAACAGTAATGTAATCTGTATATAAAAACTTGCAACCATGTCACCAGACACAATTTCAGTGACGCCTGAAATTCTGTAGTATATGCTTCTATGAGTCTCTAATAAAGGTAAAGAATAAGGATCAGCAGGAGAAAGGAAGCTCAGGCAAACAGGTCGCAGTGCAGCTACTAGAGCTCTTTGTTGGTTATAGAAAATGTGCTTTTTCTTTGGACAGTCAACTGCCAGGATGCATCCAATATCCATTAATCACAGGAGCCAAGGCTCAAGTGTATGGAGAAATCTTTTATAACTTACTAGTAAGATAGCTAAAACCTGCTCTACACCCAGTTAAACCAGGTGTTAATGATAAATTTTCAATAATAAAGTTGACAACCCATGTCCTCCAAGACATTTTTTAGACCTCAAACAATTTTTAGTCTCCAAGACGATTTTAGACTTCAAACAGCATGTTATAAGCCATTCTCTAGTAAATGTCATCCCTATGTTGACCAAAGGCAAATACCAGAGTTCCAGACTTTCTGGATATCACTACAGGGCTACCACAGACCAGATACCTATTAACCCTGTGCACTTTGATTCAAAAAGAGAACAGTAGGCAAATAGCAACCACTGTCCCCCAGGGAAAATGTTTCCAAGCTCTCCCTGAGATAGGAGATGTGTCTTTGATAGGATCTGGTTCTGCTTCCTGAGAATTCTTCTCCATTACAATCTTCTCTCTCAACATAATCTGAGCTCTCTCAGAACGTAATCTTCCCTCTGAAACATCCTTTCTTTTCTGTTAAAAAATGGCTCATATTTTTAGCAGTGAAGTAGCTTTCATAGCCTGTGGAAAGTTAGGAATCCAGGCCTTTCAGTTATTTGAGCGATCACAACTCCACTTAGCCCAACCTAGTGGCTTTTTTTGCTGATGCAATTTTCATGCAATGTTTGTGGAATTTGTATGTATCAGAAATGTATCAGTCCGTGTCACAAAGGTCACACAATTCTTTTCCAGACTTTTCTCACTCTTGAGTGGCTTGTCATGTGGCTGCAAAACACTCCATATAAGATTCTTTGAGTCTCTGTAGTCTAGGTTTTTGTTTTGTTTTTGTCTAGGACCCGGTGTACTAGGCCCTGGCTTAAGTCGCTCAGAACTCGTCAGGGTCTTACAGCCACACTCTTGATTTGGTCTTTGGCCCCAGGTTTCATATCACCGTGAGCATACGTTACCAGCTGGGAAGACTGGTGATGACTGGCACTTCAGTTTTTGTTTTTTTTTTTCCTCCAGAAAGTCCTGTCTCCTCTGTATTTTCGCTTCATTCTGCTTGCAAGCTAAAGGGTTTCTTTTTGATCTTGTCTCTCTCTTCCTGCTTTCTATCATTCATAGTTAATAAAACCAAACAGCTATTTGCAGCATTTGGCCTGGTGATCTCCATAGCCAGATTGGAACATTCACTGGGTACAGCTGTTATTTTCCAAGTCACCACACATGAGAGTTTGGCCATTTATATTTCCACTGCTATGTAGCATGGACAAGCAGAAATTGGAAAGCATTGAGGGAACTATTAGCAAAGGCTGATAGCAGCCAGCCAATGGTTAGCAGAGGCTGCAAAAGCAGTTAAGTGAGTAATTGTGACAGCAGACTAGAGAATGGGGAGTCTGCCACCTTCTCCCAAAGGAAATGCCACAGGCTTTAGATTTTTTTTTTTTTTAATGGCAGCATTCTACTACCAGGAACTAATTTCTGTGTGATTTACCAATTGCTGAGGCATCAACCATACCAAATTTGAGTAGCTTAAAACTATGGCCATTTATTAAGATTGCAATCCCTATTAGTGTGTGATTTTGGTGTGGACCAACTTCAAACTGATCTGAGCTAGCTTGCTCATGTGTCTGCTGAGAGTTGGCCAGATTGGCCGGAAGTGGCTTGCCCCAGATGGTCTCACTCCCAAGGGTGGAAGTTGGGTGTGATGACAATGGCAATTACCCTCTTGCTACTCCTCACCTAGTATACAAGTTCATATATCTTCACATGACAAATGGATTCTAAAAGCAACAAGAGAGGAATTTGCAAAGTGTTTGGAGTCCTAAATTATGAACTTGTTTAAAATTTCTTCTATGACATCCTAATGGCCAAAACAGGTCACAAGGCCAGTCAAGGGTGGGGACTTAAACTTCACATCCTTATCTTTTTGGGAGGACCTGAAGAGTCTTGTGGACATTGTTTTTTTAATCTTGTCATTGACTACTGTCAAGTACAGGAACCTTAACCTTTGTCCTAATCTGATATTTCTGAAATGGTCTTGGAACCAGGAACTTATTTTTCTACTTACACATGCCTTTTCCTTGATTAGTAACATCACACAGTTTATGTTAGAAATCATACTCTATATTCTCATTAAAAAAAAAAAAAGTTATGATAAGCCCAGTGCAAAATAGTGTCCTTCAGAAAGAAATATTAGAGAAAACTAATTAGGCTGTGCTGGTTCTAATTAGCAAATAAATTCTAGTATGACAGGATTTTAAAAACAAAATAGGAAAGAGCAAAAGCACATTAAAACCTTGTTAAAGCAAATATAGTTGCCCCAGAGAAAAACCAATAAATTATTAGATTAGGATCCTTTGATATCATTTACCCACATTCAATTTTATCTGTTTTCCGTTGAGTTAATCACCAAACAAGAATGCGCTACTTAATAAAGCCAATTATACACAAGTAGGCTTTGAATAATTTTTTGAAAGGTGCAACATTTGAGAAAGTGTTGACTATAAAGGTAGTTAAGGTAGGTTTCTGGACTTGGCTTACCTGTTTTCAGGATCAACAAATTAGTTATACCTATAATTTCATGATTATGAAGTACATTTTGTCCACTTAAATAATATAATGCATAAGGAAATAAATATCAAAGTGTTATTAAAAACATTCTTTGAGTTGAACCGTGTATTAGAAATTAATTTATGTAGGCTCTGCCGCTACTCTGAGCTAATTACCAGTGTCATTTCCATAATTATGCACCATATTCATTTCACAGAGCAACACTTAGGATGGAAATAACCTAATTTAGCATACCCACTTCAGTAAACTGTAGAGTTGAAAATATGCACGAATAAATTTTAAGGTGTATGAGTTTGTGGAACAGCAGTGTCACAGAATGTCTGGGAAATAAACATTAATATCATCGAATTAGTGATTTTAAACAACCTTGAGCTCATGACTTTGCATAAGCCTTTATTTAAATTCAAAACAGTTAAATATGATTAATGCAAATTCCTCTACTCCGAAATCTGTGATTAGACAGATACAAACTGAGTTTAATTTTACCCTGTCAAGGAGATATTGATTTAAATATAAGCAAGACACATGCTTGCTTTTTTGATAAAACAAACTTTTTAAAATAGTTTTCTTAAACTTAAAAACTGACTTTATGTAACAGAAGAAAAAATGAAAGTGTGTTTAGCATATTCTTTAGTAATTAACATGATTGTTCACAAATATTTCTTGAGCTGGGCATACATGGTATTATTAATCCCAAAATAATCCTGTGACAAAGGGCTGAATATCATTATTTCACAAATGGAAAAGTCAAGCATTAGATGGGTTGTTTGATTTCTGGAGATAACACAGATAGTAGGTACTGAACAGGAATTCCATCCTGTGCTTCTGGGCCTGTCTTGGTCCAAATATGGTGTGCTCCCAACACATCACTTTGACCGAATCTTGACATTTCACTGAGCGTTTTAAATATGTTTTCTGGGGGAAAAATGCACATTGATTGCTATTTCAAGTTAATTACCAGCTCCCTTCCCTGCTTCCAGCTCCCCACCTCTGCCCTTCATTTTTTGCTCCAGTCCTGTTAGTTCATCCATAACTGATCAGACCACACGTTGTGTTTTCTAAGTTCCTATTCCCTGGGCATGTTATATGGGACTACCCACCATGTTGATTCTGCAATACCTACTATTGATTGGCAACCACTACCTTATGGCTGAGTAAGCAGACTCATAATCTATTGTGAGACTTCAGGAGTTTTGCAAAAAACATTCAACACACAGATCTTTTCAAACCTCTTTCCAGTATCTTAAGATGTATTTCAACCTAATTCAAGATTTCCTTTTAAACCAAACTTAGCTTTTTAGTAACAGCACAGATTTTCCTAATTAACACATAGCTGGCATTGTCTCATTTGAGTAATTTCAGTTTATTTGTATCTGCTCATTCATTTTATAGATTATTTCATTGGACACTGGAAATGTGAAAGTGTTTTCCTTTGAAAATAGGCATATATAAAATTAGGCTTAAAATACATAAATACTGAGATATTTGCTTTATATAAATTAATATGAAATAACACAATATACTAAAGGTGTTTCATACACTCTATTTTTTTAAGTTTGTTCATTTTTTTTTTTTGAGAGAGGGAGGGAGAGTGCATGCATTTGCACACAGGGGATGGCAGAGAGAGAGAGAGAGAGAGAGAGAGAGAGAGAGAGAGAGAATCCCAAGCAGGGTCTGTACTCTCGATCTCATACACCATGAGATCATGACCTGAGCTGAAATCAAAGGTTGGCTGCTTTACTGACTGAGCCACCTAGGCGCCCCTTGTACACACTCAATTTATATCCTAAACACATATCATCTGGCACAAACCGCAAGAAAAACATTTTTTTTTTTCTTCTAGTCTGTTCTCATTGGCCATATATATGCCTAACCTACTGTACTTTGCTAACCACCTGGTTCTGGCACCATTTGTTTCATTTTATTTATTAACTCATTCAACAAACTTTAAATGTGGAATTTCCAAGATAATACATGTCCTGTGGTATGTGTCCTAAAAGTTCATCCTCCTTTTGTATATTCCCAAAGCTAAAGTATTTTGTACTTTCTTTAAAGATGAAAAGACAGTGTTTCAGTTTTTTGAATCCTTCCCATATGTCAAATCACCTGCTAATCCCTTAAATAACATATTTAATTCTCATCACAACCTTGTGACAATGTACTATGAAATATGGAATAATGCACTCATGTGTTCACATGATTAATTTATTTGTTTAATGGACAACTGTTGCTACTCATTATAGGGGAAAGGAGATCATGACTGGTAACCATGGATCCATATGAGGAGCTGTTAGGATCAACTTACAACATGGCCCGTGGTTAGTAATAATAAAATTTTAGCACTATAATTATTTTTATTCCTACCACCATTTTATTTCTAATTAGTATAGATTATAATTGATCCTATTTCTCAAGTGATGCTCTGGTTTCATAATTCAAGCAATAAAAATAAAATACGATTGATACAAGGCCCACAGAAACACAAGATTTTTTTATTATTAATGTACTGCTAAAATAATATCCCGGTCTGTGAGACTCAAACAGATTTGTACCCGTCCTATCTCTAATGAATATTAAAACTGAATGGAAATAATTTGTAATTAATCGAGTTCCATACATGAATCCCTGCATTTTTTTTACTTCTTTTCGTTTAGAATCATGTTATTTTAGACCTCTTGGGCATTTTAAGGTGGAAAGATGAAGATTAATTGAAATATATGATTTTTATGTGATCTTTGAAATTTGTCTAGGTAAACATCAGATTTGAAAGGTGTATGTAATAAAGTCTTATTGGCAGAACAGTAAGCTTACAGAGAATTGAATTCAGAGAACAAGCAATCCTTCCTCCATTTCTTTCTAATGCTATAACCTAGACAATATATTTTAAATTTACAGTGTAAGAATAAAGGGTGAATATACTTATTTCAACAACTAGATGTTATTAGTGGAGTACATCCAAAGGTCTAAGTTCTTGCACTCTGTGACCTTATTTTATATCAGCCAGTCCTTATCAAAGTCATTTTCTCAGAGTAGTCAATATTGTTTGACGTCAGATAAATTCTATAGTTAGGGAACTTGGATGGTGGAGGTGTAGATGAGGAATGCTTCAGTGAGTTGTCCATTATCAAAATGTCTAAGGTTAAGTGGAGAATTAAACTGACCGAGGCCTGCAATCTAACTTCCCAGCCAGGCAGAGGGGCAGCTAACTTTCTTTAACAGCAAATTCCTTTATCTATAATTACCTACCTCTTTTAACTCTTCTAAAGTCTGCCATCATGAGTCTCCTAATTTTATAAATGGCTGTACTAATAGACAGATAGATTGCAGCTGTGGTTTTTATTCCCCGCTTTTTCAGTGAGTCCTTTAGAGGAGAATCAGAAAAATCCTTTCCAGATTTTCTCCCTAAACTAATGTTTCATGATTTGTAATCAATGTGGTAATGTGAAAAAGTGACAGATTTAGATAACACCTCTCCACTCCCAAATTTTACATCAATACTCTATTATCAGTTCTGTCAGTGGCAAAAAGTAGGCTAGTTGTCAGAGTACAAGAATTGTGTGTGTTTGTGTGTGTGTGTGTGTGTGTGTGTGTGTGTATACACACACTAGAAATAATCAGATTATTATGTGGGATTTAAAACATTACATTATATTATAAATTGCACAGATTTAACTTTATTCATCTATTTAAGCATCCATCTCCATAATAGATTATAAATCTACATTTAAAATATTTATAATGCAATTTAGATACAAAGTGGACACCAAGGAAAAAATGCAAAATGCAAGTAGTAAACAAATTAGAGATTTGACCTGAGGAAATACAAGTAACTTACCATAGTGAAGAAAAAGTAAACTACAAATGACAAAGACAATATTGTTAATGATTAAGAACAGTGACTCAAGACTGATGGCCTGGGATGGAATCCCAATTTCACAACTGATATATCTATGTGACTTGGAAAATATTAGCAGGTCTTTCCTCAATTATAAAGTCTCAGAGCTTAGGGACACCCAGGTGACTCAGTTGGTTAAGTGGCCAACTTCGGCTCATGTCATGATCTCGCAGTTTGTGAATCCTAGCCCCACTTTGGGCTGTGTGCTGACAGCTCAGAGCCTGGAGCCTGCTTCAGATTCTGTGTCTCCCTCTGTCTTTGTCCCTCCCCTGCTCACACTCTGTCTCTCTCTTTCTCAAAAATAAACAAAAATTTTTAAAGTTAAAAAAAACCATAAATTCTCATAGGTTATAGTAGGAATTAAAAATATATATTTAATATATACAAAGAACACATACAAAAAATATATAGAAATTAATATATACAAAGAGCTTGTAATAATACCTATCATGTAATAAAAGCAATATGTTGTTTATTATAAAATATGTGGGTCTGGAACTCTCAAACCCCGGGAAGGGAAACTCTTGGCAACACCCAGTTTGGGCTCATTTCTCCTGATTTTTGATACCATGGCACCCTCTTAACTGTGTATATTGTACATTGGATTGTACATATTTGAAGGGGACATATGGCAGCATCTGGAGACATTTTGATTATGATTTGGATGACATTACTGGCCATTCAGTGGATAGAGACCAGATCTGCTAACCTACCTACAGCAAAAGAAAAGCTGCCAACAACAAAGAATTACCCATCTCAAATCTCAGTAGTAGCAAGACTGAGACATCCTACGTTGATCACCTATCTTATGAGGGACTGACTTTTCCAACCTAAGTGTCTCTTATTCTTAAACTTAGGCTGATCATGTATTTTTTTTTGTTGCTTTCAATGACCTGAGTAATGTAAAGATGAGGACGTTCAATGAATTCAGTTGTTCAATAGGTCTTTAAAAAAAAATATGTGGGTGACAAAGCGTTAATGGATGGCAGAGATGAGTTTAAACATAGCCCAGTTCTTTCTAGTAATAAAAGTAGAAAGACATTGAAGATTTTTTAGCACTTCATCTGAAATTCTGTTTTTTTCATGTGGAATTCCTAGTCCACACAGTTATTGTAAAAGTGTAAAATACATAAATTATAGTCTGGCATATATTTAGAATTAGTTAACTGTTATTACTATCATTTTATTATATAATCTCATTATTATAAATAAATGGTAAAAAGTTGAGGTTGCCTAAGATTGTTTTGTTTCTGTCTTTAATTATCGTGCGTTTTTAGGGCTAATTTATGGCACTAACTTTGACGTGATTAGGAAAATGATATAAAAATGCCAAGAACATTTTTTTTTTCTAATAACACATAGGCAATTTCCTAAGCGTTTTTCCACAAAGGTCAAGGTAACAGTGTTGAAATGGAATACAATAGGTACAATTTCTGAGATATTTAAGTTAATACACGGCAATATAGTTCAAGATCTTAACTGCCTTACTTCTGAATGGTTTGCACACCTTTTTCTAAGCAATTTTAAATATCATTTCTCTCAGGAGTTTTTAGACAATGACTGTTTAGCAGACCATTTAAAATTAATTTTTTAACAAGATTTTAAAGCCCTGGGATTCTTTGTTTCTCAGTGATTGTAGATAACTATAGAAAATTTAAAATGCTAAGTTGTACATATGTGAGTACCTATGTGTTGTTCTTTAAATCTATCTAACAAGGAATCTTGACTAGATACTGAACTTTCTTATCTCCATGTAAATGTGAACTTCAGAAGTAACATCTTATCTCCATATCAATGTGAATAAAGCCAGCATTTTTCTTCAGGAAAACTACCATGATTCACACCCCTAAAAATGAAAATACTCAATAGTTCATAAAGTTTCCATGACAGCCGAGAGCCAAGATAATTTTGGTTTGGACTTTTTTCATGCTAGTTTTCATTAGCTCTCTACCTTTACCATAGTAGACTTTCAGTAATGCAATATTTAGATGTAAAATTTTGAGAAAGAATTTCCTCGTCAGTTGTACTGATCCTAAAATGTATTGATTGGAAACAACTAAAAAAAAAAAGTATATGAGGTGATCACATTTGAACCACATATAAGTATACTTTTAAAAGGTAATTTCTTGTGTTTTATTAGAGTAAACAGTGTTATAATTCCTTCTGCAGTATTCTGGCTTGACACTCTATTTGAGAAGACTTGTGGTTCATAAATGTAAAAAAATATATTATTTATGGAACTGAAAGTGATTTTAAGTAATATGGACAGAAGAGAAATAGATTGATAGGAGTATGGCATATCTCTATTTTCCCCCACTGAAAGTTTCGTTTGGTTTTTAGGACAGAGTTGTAGATCAGTTGTTCTATTATCCTTGAACCTGAAAGCGTTATTGAAATTCAAGATTGAGCCATGTTTTATTAGCTGGCATTTTATATTGAGTTAGTATAGATTAGGTAGTAACTAGTTTCTGCCCACAGAGTCAAAAGCCAATGAAAAATCAATAAGAGTTTCAACCACTTAACACTATTCTTGGTGAAATTCTCCAGAAATTGAATGTGCAGCATAGATAAATATTTGAGTTGTGTGTCTAAAGCCCACTAGATTTTACTATAAAAATGATAGCATAAAATATCTGAGTTTTTGAAAGAAAATTGCCACTACATTTGGTGGATGTTCTTGAAAACTAAAATATAAGTTCCAATTTCCCTTTTGAAACAAAAATCAACATGGACAGTGCTTTGAATTTTTCTTATAGAATGTAGCTACAGAACTTTAAAAAAAAACTTTAACAATATTTGTTATCTAAACTAAGCAATATTGGTATTCATTCCTGAAAGTTAAGGGATTAATAAGAAAGATGATAAGTTAGAATACATAATTTAAAAACGATCTCAGAATGCTCTGAAAACACATCTCACTTTTAAGATGCTATCCTAGACAAGGGAACTATAAATAAATCTTTAGAGCAAGGGGAAGAAAAGTTAACAGAGAGATAGGAAACACATGTAATAATGTCACAGAAATCAAAAGCTGGGCACTTTTGAAAAAACGTTGTGTCACAAATGATCAAGATATGTTAAGGGATAATAACGTGGAAATCATTATCTGAAAGCAGGAATGGAAAGCCTTTATTTATCTAGCAGGAGAAACCATATAAGGAACAAGGCAAAAAATAATAGTGTGTTCTGGCACAGGATTTACTTGTATGGGTCACAGGTTATAGCCCAGGGATTCTATTATTTATAATTATATAATTGTGCTTATATATTTGGATTTACTTTTATGAAATCGTCTCTCATTCTGAAAGAGGCTACTATTTGCTTTAGGGAGGTTCAGATTCTTACGAAGGCAATTCAGCTTTGTAACTGAACAAAATAAACTTTCTGAGCTTGCAGAATACAACGATCATGAAAGTCAGGCTTTGTCCAAGGGAAAGAGATTTTATAATCCCAAATATTTTAACTTGACACATCAAGAGGGAAAGTTGGCTTGGCCAATTCAGAAATTAGATGATTTGATATAATTTATAAATTAAAAGGAAAGGAATTTATCTCATAAAGGAATTCCAAAAGAAAGGAAGAAGATTGTCAAAACCTTTCTTCTCTGATTCAGATAGAAAGTGAAGAGATTGTATTATATAGGATGGAAACAATCTCTAGGCTGTGTGTTAGGAAACTTGAGTTCTAGCCTTGGATGAATAAATATGAGTCTTGGGCCATTGGTTTGCAAGGCATAGTTCACAGACCCGAAGGGTTCCCTGTGACTTTTTCAGAGTGTCTGCAAGTTTTATTTTAAGAAAAAAACTAAAAGTTATTTGCTTTTTTCATTATACTGACATTTTAACTCATGGTACTAAAGCAATGCTGGGTACAACTATGTTCCTTAGCAAGAATGAAATGTGGCACTAAACCATATTCGTAATCATCCTGGGCTTTTCACCACCACACATTCAATCAGTCGCCATTATCAGGAAATTTCTATATATTAATTCTTTCTACCCACTGTGAATATTATTGTACAAATATCTCAATGGGCGTTTTCTGTTATTTACCATCAAAAGAAATGAGTGATATTATTTCACTAGGTACTGGGTCAAAATTGTAAGTGAATCATGTTTATAAATCAGATTTTAGTCATATTTAAGAGATTTTTCAATGATTTCAAAGGATAAAATTAGTTTTAAAAATTATTTTCAGATATTTGTCTAAAGGCTAAAGTAAAAATTTTAGGTCAAGTTTGTTGAGAAGATACTACATATAATATATGCAATGTAAAAAATATATTCATTTTACATACAAGTCACATGTAGACTGTGATTAAATAATTATGCAAATAAAGTCAGTTTATAGCTTTAGGATATTGTACATATTCAGGTTAGTAAAATGAAACTCCTGTATCATAGTGATGAATGAATTTTATTCAGTATAAATATTTAATGCTTTTCTTCAAGTATGAATTTAACAAATAAATAAATCACCCCAAAAATAGATTAACATAGAAAAACAGTCTTACATATGTACGTATAAAGTATAGATAATGCTTATCTTCTTACAGATATATAAAATCACCCTGTTCTGTTTAGTATTTCATTGGAAGTAAAAAGTAATCTACAAGAACCTCAGTTTTTAGACTCTTTGAATGCAAATTATATCAAGTACTATATATTGTCTCTAAATTTTTATTTAGAGAGAAATAATACAAATTCACTTATGATTCTTGCATGCCCTGATACATTCTTATTTTAAAATGAGACTCATAATTTGTGATTACATGATAAAATCTTTCAGAAACAATTTTTCCAAATATTCTCTAGTAGATAATATACCAGCCTTAAGAATTTTTATCTTTAGTTGAAGGTTACAAGAAACTTAGTTACTGACTTAATTATTGAATGGAATGTATGAAATATATGCATATAAATATATTTCATCATAAAATTCAAAACATAGTAATTCCAATTTTAGGAATCTTAAGAAAAAAAGGAACTCATAGATACAGAGGACCGGACTGATGGTTTACAGAGGTGGGAGTTGAAGGGGATGACTGAAATTGGTGAAGGTGGTCAAAAGGGCAAGATTCAAGTTATAAGATAAATAAATTCTGGGGAGGTAACGTGCAATATGGTGACTGCAGTTAACAGTACTCTATTGTATATTGAAAGTTTCTAAAGAGTAAATCTTTCTTTGATGTCTTTTTTGTCTTCCAAATTCTTATTTAAATTCCAGTTAGTTAACATGCAGTGTAATATTAATTTCAGATGTACAATATAGTGATTCAGTGATTCTGTACATTCCTCAGTGCTCATCATGATAAATGTGCTCTTTAATCCCCACCACCTATTTTACCCATCCCCCCACCCACCCTCCTCTGGTAACAGCAGTTTGTTCTCTATAGTTAAGAGTCTGTTTCTTGGTTTGTCTCTGTCTTTTTCCCCACTTTGCTCATTTATTTTGTTTCTTAAATTCCACTTATGAGTGAAATCATATGGTGTTTGTTTTTCTCTGACTTATTTTACTCAATATTATACTCTCCAGCTCCATCCATGTTGTTGCACATACCAAGATTTCATTCAATTTTATGACTGAATAATATTCCATTGTGTGTGTGTGTGTGTGTGTGTGTGTGTGTGTGTGTTTGCTCACGTGTGTGTGTGTACCACCTCTTCTTTATCAATTTGTCAGTTGATGAATACTTGGGCTACTTCCATAATTTAGCTATTGTAAATAATGGTGCTATAAACATAGGGGTGGATGTGTTCCTTTGAATTATTATTTTTGTATTGTGTAAATACCCAGTGCTGTGATTACTAGTTTATAGGGTAATTCTATTTTTAACTTTTTGAGGATGCTGCATACTGTTTTCCACATTGGCTGCACCAATTTGCATTCCCACCAATAGTGCAGGAGAGTTTCTTTTCCATCATATTCTCGCCAACACTTGATTCTTGTGTTTTGATTTTAGCTATTCTGAAGGTGTGTGGTGAAATCTCATTATAGTGTTGATTTACATTTCCTGGATAGGGAGTGATGTTGGGCATCTTTACATGTGTCTTTTGGCCATTTGTATGTTTTCTCTGGAGAAATGTCTGTTCATGTCTTCTGCCTGTTTTTAATTGGATTATTTATTTTTGGGTGTTGAGTTGTTTAAGTTCTTAAGTTTTGGAAACTAACCCTTTTTTGAATATGTTATTTGCAAATATCTTCTCCCAGCCAGTAGGTTGTCTTTTAGTTTTGGATGTTGCCTTTGCTATGCAGAAGCTTTTTATTTTGATGTAGTCCCAATAGTTTAATTTTGCTTTTACTTCCCTTGCCTCAGGACACATATCTAGAAAAATGTTGCTATGGCCGATATCAGAGAAATTACCTCCTGTGTTGTCTTCTAGGGGTCATATGGTTTCATGTCTTCACGTTTAGATATTTAATCCATTTTGAGTTTATTTTTGTGTATGCTATAAGAGAATGGTCTACTTTCCTTCTTTTGCGTATAGTTTTCCAGTTTTCCAAGTACCATTTGTTGAAGAGACTGTATTTTTCCCATGTCACATTCTTGTCTTCTTAGTCATACATTAATCTCCCACATAATATAAGTATGATAAATGACGTAAATCAGAGACAAATACCATAAAGTTTCACTTATATGTGGAATCTAAAAAATAGAACAAATGAATAAACACACAAATAAAAAATAGGCACACATCCATAAATACAGAGAACAAATAGTTGCCAGTGGGGAAGGGTCAGGCGGGAGATGTGCAAAAAGTGAGAATAAAAAAAAAGGTGACAATATTCTATGTTGAGTTGCATATTGATGACATACTTTAAAATTTTAAAGCCCCTCAAGTATAATTTTGGAACATTTGTGAGTTTTCAGATTTTGTTACTAGAAATTTACTCCCAAGTTTTTCCTTAGGGAGGCAAAAACATAAACTTTTCTGTGGGAGAATATTTTCATTTAAGTAAATAGTTGCTTTAGGGGATCATTTAAAATATAACCAAGTGCTTTTACTTTTAATATCTATCTAAGGTACACAGTGAATTGAACATTTAGCACTGAGGCTGTATTTCACATGAACATGCAAAAACATGAGGTTACGCAAGTTTTATTGATGCCTGTTTTTCATAATAATAGCAAACACTGATACAGTTTTTTTTTCTTACAATTACCAGTAGCTGTTCTACATGAACTGCATTACAATAGCTCACTTAATTTTTAAACAAACTTGAATTAAGTTCTGAGATTGTGTCCAATTTATAGATACAGGAACTGAGTTTTAGAGAGGTTAAGTAATATACCTAAACTCATAAAGCCAAGAAATGGCCCAGTTTGAACCTACGTGGTCTGACTCATATGGTTACATTCTTAATACTGTGTAGCACATATTATCAATGGGTACTATTTAATGTCGTCTCTCAGCTGCTAATATTTAGTGCTGCCAACAGCTCATTTTTAGGTCATCCATTAGTGGCTACATTTTTACCTAACTTACCTCTATTATTCCATTTTGCACACACAGGTTTTTTTGTTCTTGTTTTTGTTTTTGTACTGAGGAAGTGTACTTGAAATCAAGAAAGGCAGGGAATGAAATTTTTCTTTTATTAAGTGATTCTGCATATGGTATCTTATTTTCAAATTATGATATCATACTCAAACACCTCACACCATTCAGGGCCTGGATGATTCTAATCTCGATCTTAGAAGTTGGGTTTAAGAAGAATATTTCAGTTTGTGTCCCAAGGTCTTTAGCTGAAATTGACCAGTTAGGGAAATTAAACATTAACATACAATGTACAATGTTTAAAAGTAATTGGACATCAAGTGGCGTCTGGGTGGCTCAGTCAGTTAAGCGCTTGACTCTTGACTCTTGGTTTAGGCTCAGGTTATGATCTCTGGGTTCGTGAATTTGAGCCCTGCAATGGCCTTCACACTGACAGTGTGGTTCTCTGCTTGGTATTCTCTCGGCCCCTCCCTGGCTTGTGCTCTCTTTCCCTCTCTCAAAAAGCAAATAAATAAACTTTTTAAAAATGTAATTGGACATTGATTATTTAGCTGTAAAAATTGTTATCATATATTATTTTAGAAATACATAATTATTAATAGGAATTGATCCAGAAAATTGCTGAAAATTTATAAATAGTCACAGGATATGTTGAAGGCTATATAAAGCTAAAATGGTATTTTTTTCCAGAAAATAGAAATCAATTTAACATATAGGTATACACAAAAAATTTAGAAGAAAAAAATGTGTGCATATAAATATATGTTCATACTAAATAAGATATGTAGATTACATATAGAATAAACCAAAATATTCATATATTCTATAAACTGACAATTGTTTTCCCCATAAAGTAATCCAGAATTTATGACAACCCCAAATTTCTTGTAACCTGAAAAATGCAGTACTTTCTTCAGATATATTCAACAACTGTCTAGAGTTCAGTAGATTCATATGACCCAAGAAAGAAATGAGGCTAATAAAACTGAAAACTCATTGAGTTTCAAAAGGTGATGACCATGGAAATAGAAGTACAGTGTTTCAAATTGACAGGGTACTGTAAATCTATGCTACAAGCTCTGGATAGGGACCTGTCACAGATAAAACTGTGGACCCAGAGAGAGAATCATTAACTAGAAGTAGCCTCATCCAAAAAAGAATTATGTGAAAAGGAAAATCCTGTTCAATTAAAGTGAGGATGCTTACTTTTGTTCTTAACTCATTAAAAGCAATGAAACCACTTGATTTTATTATACGTTTCTTCACTGTCTGAATAACTGATACAATTATTTACTTAAAACCCATTACATTAGTTAATTTTATGTGGTGTGAGTTTCAGAGAAAGAGCTGTGTCCATGCATGTATTTACTGAATCTAAAAATATATTTATTCTAGAAAATAAGTTTGAATACTGGATTTTCCTTTTAAAAATTCTTTTTCACATCCCTCAAACAAAAGGTAACATTAGGAAAGATTTTTTCCTTTGTGAACTAATTTTAATTTACTAAATTTTATTTAAAAAATCATTACTGATTATCTACATTTATATCCAAACAAGAAAAAACCAAACCAAAACAAACAAAAAACCCCTGACTTTAGCTCTTTATAAAAAACAGCAAAATTGTAGCATGTGAAATTTCATTTTCTTTTTTTTTAATTTTAAAATTTATTTATTTATTTTGAGAAAGAGAGAGAGAGAGAGAGAGAGAGAGAGCACGAGTGGGATGGGGCAGAGGGAGAGAGAGAGAATTCTAAGCAGGTTCCATGCTGTAAGTGCAGAGCCTGATGTGGGGCTTGAACTCACAAACCGTGAGATCATGACCTGAGCTGAGATCAAGAGTTGGATGCTTAACCGACTGAGCCACCCAGGTGCCCCTAAAGTTTCATATTCTAAAAATCAACATTTTATGTAGTGTTGTCTAGGCCAATTTATTGTTTGCTATTCAAGTCAAATTATGTATTTAATTTTAATTTATGTGAAATAGTTTACATTAATTTCCTGTTGCTCCTGTAGTAAGTTACCATAGACATAGTGAGTTATAGCAACACAAATTTATTATATTAAGTCCCAGAGGTCAGAAGTCCAAAATGGAGTTGACCTAAACCCAAGATGTCAGCTGCGCTATGTTCCTTCTGGAGATGATAGAAGAAACTGTATTTCCTTGCCTTTTCTAGCTTCTAGAAGTGCATTCCTGTCATTCCTTGACTCATCTCCACTTCCTACATCTTAAAAGCCAGAGAGGCACATGCTCTTCAAATCTCTATCTGCTTCTGTCTGCACATTGTCTTCTTTCTTATAGGGATCTCTGTGACTACATCTGAGCCACCTAGATCATCCAGCATAATTCCCTGTCTCAAGATCCTTAAGTCAATTACATCTGCAATGTCTCTTTTTTCGTATAGTTTTTACAGGTTCTGGATGTTATTACATGGACATATTGGGAGCCCATCATTCAGCCTCACACATACCGTTAGGCATAATGTAGACAAATGTTTCCAACCTAACTAGTTTCTGATTTACTAGATCTAAATATCTCTAAGGATCGTAATAAAGTACTCAGAAAAACCAAAGGATATCTGAATATAAAAAATAAGAGCTATTATTTACTCTATAAGTTTCCCTTTTTATTTTAACCATTTTTATTTCACTTCTCTAAATATATTTGTACAATAGTTTACTCATACAGACATCTTATTACACACAAATTAAAAGTAATGAACAATCAGGGGCGCCTGGGTGGCGCAGTCGGTTGAGCGTCCGACTTCAGCCAGGTCACGATCTCGCGGTCCGTGAGTTCGAGCCCCGCGTCGGGCTCTGGGCTGATGGCTCAGAGCCTGGAGCCTGTTTCCGATTCTGTGTCTCCCTCTCTCTCTGCCCCTCGCCTGTTCATGCTCTGTCTCTCTCTGTCCCAAAAATAAATAAACGTTGAAAAAAAAATTAAAAAAAAAAGTAATGAACAATCTACGAAAGACAATAAGCATGAAATGCACTTATTTTCACATTTTGATGGTCTTTAATCATTGTAAGAAAAAAGATGACCACATGAAAAAATATCCATGGTCATATTTCAGTGTTTAGCCTTTAAATTTACTATTGGAGGGGCGCCTGGGTGGCTCAGTCGGTTAAGCGTCCGACTTCGGCTCAGGTCATGATCTCACGGTCTGTGAGTTCGAGCCCCGCATCGGGCTCTGTGCTGACAGCTCAGAGCCTGGAGCCTGTTTCAGATTCTGGGTCTCCCTCTCTCTCTGCCCCTCCCTTGTTCATGCTCTGTCTCTCTCTGTCTCAAAAATAAATAAACGTTAAAAAAAAATTTAAATTTACTATTGGAAAGTCATTATCAGACATTTATACAAATATACATTTGTACAATTTATACATTTATACAATCAGAAATTTATACAATTTATACAATACAATAAATAAAATTTATACAATATATTAATTATAGAAAATTATTCAATAACATGCCAATATGATATATATTCATGACTAAAGGGACTATAAGGATACCCATTGGAAACATAAAGAATAAATGATATAAAATACAAGCTTCAGAAATAATAGAAATGTAAATTATCAAAGAAGTACATAGTTATTGAATCATTTATGACTGAGAATATTTGTGTATAATAAATAAAATTTAATTCCTTTGTTAAAAAATCTCATCAAAGTCACTGATTAGCCTGAAATCCAACATTTAAATTAGTAATTTACTCCTGTAAAAAGGAATTATAATACAAATATCAATCTTACTTGAAAAATTTATATTCCATTATAATATTAACATAATTGGAAGGTAAAATGCTCAAGTTCAACCACGACACATGAAAATGCATCTTTATCATCTTTCTGACATATTCATAACATTTTATTTCCTTCACAGAACACTACTACTAAAATCCTGTGTCATTATTCAATTTATGAACTTAATTACCATTATTTTTATGACAAATGTATTTGTACTTAAGCATTTTCCCTATATTTCTTAGAATCACATATTGTCTTCATGTAGCAATGACTTGTAAGCTCCTTGAGGACACAAACCTCTGGCTTGCATAACGTTTTGACCAAGGTGACACTGAATCAGTGTTTGATGAATGGAAGAAATTATTTTTAATGATCAAATTAACCTAGATTTCTTCATAAAAATTAATTGTCTTAAGAATTTCAGGATACTGGGGCACCTGGGTGGCTTAGTCAGTTGAGTCCAATTCTTGATTTCGACTTGGGTCATGATGTCATAGTTCATGAGATGGAGCCTTGCATGGGGCTCCGTGCTGAGGATGGAACCTGCTTGGGATTCTCTCCTTCCCTCTCTGCCCCTTCCCTGCTTGCTCTTCTCTCTCTCTCTCTCTCTCTCTCTCTCTCTCTCTCTCTCTCTCTCTCTCTTTCTGTCTCAAATAAATAAACTTAAAAAAAATTCAGGATGGGGCACCTGGTGGCTCAGTCAGTTAAGTGTCCTACTCTTGATCTCAGCTGAGGTCATGATCTCATGGTTCATGAGATTGAGTTCCATGTTGGACTCTGCACTGACACTCTGGAGCTTGCTTGAGACTCTCTCTCTCCTCTCTCTCTCTCTCTGTCCGCCCCTTCCCCACTCATGCTCTTCCTCTCAAGACAAATAAATAAACTTCAAAAAAAATTTCAGGGTACATTTTCTGCTCAATTTTATTTTCTAGTTTCCAAAGTTGACAAATCTTCATAGAATACAAATGGAGAGCATATATCCTTTGGAGTAAAAAGTTGTTCAATAATTCCTAAGTCTGAGGAAAAGTAAACATATTCTATTTTAAAATTCTATCATACTAGCAATTTGACTTCAGTATTTCTCTACCAATACAAGGTTTGCATTTTTTCTGGTCATAATAAAATGAAAGCTGAACTATGTGTGCAATTCATTCCAATCTGGGCATCATGTGTCATTCAAGTCTGTTCAAATTCAAATAGACAGTAATGTTTTCTGATATACAATCTTTGTATATGTTACTTCAATCAACATCCCAGTATAGTACTCATTTAAAGAAAAATAGAAGAATATCTTATAAGCCATGGTTGAAATAAACCTCTAAAAGGCCATGTATGTACCTTCAGCAGCAGCAACAACAACAACAACAACAAATAGGAGAGGTAAAAATACGACCTAGCTTATGTCAAAATCAGACAAAACAGTCATTAATTTATTCAACAAATATATTTTGAGATCTACTGTTTTTTTTAATTTTTGAAGGAGAGTGTGCAAGTGCTGGGAGAGGGGCAAAGAGAGAGGGAGAGAGAGGGGAAGGGAGGGGGGGAGAGAGAGAGAATCTTAAGCAGGCTCCACATTCAGTGTAGAGCCCAACATGTAGCTCAATCCCACGACTCTGGGATCATGACCTGAGACAAAACCAAGAGTTGGATGCTCAACCGACTGAGCTACCCAGGCCCGCTGAGATCTACTCTTGTTTAAGGAACTGTACACCCAGATAATAAGAGAAAAATGCAAAACCTTGGTTTATGGCAATAAATTGTTCAAGGTAAGAGATAATATTCCTTAAATGACTGAATTATATACTGACACATAACTCCTTAATGTGTATTATGTACATACAGATGTGTGTTTATATATAGACCTATATATATGTGAATTGGGGCATATATACATGTGGAAATATGAGTGTAGGTATCTATTCATGTGTGTGTGGCTGTATGAATGTGAACGTGGGTGGGAAATATATTTGTGGGTGTTTCGGGGTGTATGGAGGTAGTGGAGATATCATGTGTGCATGTCTATATAAGTGGGTATGTATATGAGGAGTATATTTGTGTCAGTGGTCCTCAACCAGGGCATTTTGCCCCCTCCCCTGTCAACATTTAGCAGTATGGATTTATTTGTAGTTGTCACAAATGGCAGAGAGGTGCGCCACTAATGTGTAGCAGGTAGAGTCTAAATAGATGCCACTGGATGCTCCTTAAGCACCTATAATGCATAATGTAGTCATGCATAACAAAAATCTATTCAGCCCAGAGCAAAATGCCAACAGCACGAACTTGCAGAGCCCTGGTATATGTGTGTATGTGTGGGGGGGGGGAGGGGGAAGGGGTTGCAATGATGTTATAAAACTTGCACAGGATAAAGAATCAATAACCATTTCTGCAATTTTATGCTTCATGTCATAAACAAAACCTGAGGCTATTTTATCTGGTCCCTTTACATCATTGGTATCCAACACCCATGCGAAGTTCTTGCTATTCTTGACTGGCCATACCATCTACTAAGAAACATTTAGCACTTACTTAATGTGAGTATGAGCCTTACAAAAATTTCCCAAAACCATAAAGAAAAATATCCCAACAAAGAATTCTTTTTACCGACTCTCAGAGAAGCAACTTTTTTTAGTTACTGAAATAAAGCCATTAAATTTTGTTAGCCAAAGTATAAGTAATGCCTATTTAGGATTAAAAGTCTGTACGGAAATGGTTGATTTACTATTATTTGCTTTGTTAGTATGTAGATAATTGAAGCTGTTTTATATTGGGAATCTGTGTAAACTCGATGTAGCATATTAAGCAGATAAAAATGTAAAATTATCTTTTATGTCTACTTTTTCTCATCCATAGTCCATAGTTATTAAAAGTCCAGTCATTCACTAATTGTTTCCAAGAAACTTCTCCTTTTCGGTCACTTTATAACCTATGCACTAGGTAGATGATTTAATGCCATCCCTTTCATTATGATTTCTACTTTCTCACTTTCCAGCTTTTTCAGCCTAGTCCTGGCATAAGAAAAGGCTGGAAAATGATATCTCCAATTTATTACTGCATTTGTCTGGGGGCACTTTTCTGATTGAAATGACACTAAATCCACTGGGAAGTAGAAACTGTGGACTTGATGAGGATGCAGCCCACACATCTGTGATCAAACCTTTGACTCCGCTACTATAGCTGTCAAAATAAACTGATATGAAATATGAAAAAAAAGAGAGTTCTTATTTTTAACTGCCAGATACACTGCTATAACTCTCTCAAAGAATTTTCTGTTCATTATATAAAAGATGCATACTTTTTCTGTCATAAAGTTGCCAAACATATAATATAGAGAGATTGTGTACATGTCAAAGGCAAGTTTGTTTATTAGCCCAAGGACATACATACTGCAGTCTCATAGATAGTTATTTCTGGAACCCTGCATACCATTTATTTTTAAACCACATATTTATAGTACCTGTGTGCTGTTAATTTTTTCCTGAAATAGTAATGAAGAACGCCAAAGAAAGTTGTTATTAGCTATCATTACTATATATTCTTCTATACATAAAATTATCTTTTCTCCCTTCCAAAGAATACTAACTGCATGCCTTTTGTGAGGTCAGGGGAAAGACACACCTGCTACTTTATCTGTACTTTGTCTCACATGTGTAATGGGATCCAGGTGGAAACATAACTGCACTAGGGTAGTTTTCATCTATTTTCTAAGAATGTTACTGTTGTCTGCAATAAGCCAGCTGATATCAATACATTATTTGATACAGTGAGTTTATGTAGTTGTCTTTCAGTCTGCCTAAAATGCTACAGGTTTTTTTCTTCCTCTTTAAAAACATTTTATAAATGTTTTGAAAAAGATATCAGAGAGCATGGATAATCAGACTAATCTTCTGCCTGTGAACTCATCTTTAATACATTATTATCGGTCTAGTTTTTCATTTTGATAAGCAAGGCAACCCAGACGATACCAAAGTCATTTATCTCTTGAGGTTACGACAACAGGTGCATTGCTGCTTCCTTGATGAGCAAACATTCACTGCAGAGAAAGATACATTGCTATTTTATTTCACATTAAATAGAATTAGACAAAATAGTTATAAACTATCAATCACAAATCATTGGAAATAGAAATTTTCTTATTTCTTCTAATGACATTTCTGGATTTGGGTTTGTTTCATGATCATGAAATTTGGCATCAAAATAGATAGTGATCATTCCATTGAGTGGGGATAGTATTTTGGAATGTGCAAATACGTGTTAACAATGTCGGGAGACATGAGAAAAATGGCTTTCAGGTAGCAATTCGCACATGAAGAGCTAGAGAATTCTTGGATCCCTATCTTATTGTTGATTGGTCAGTTCCTTTGGTTTTCCTATTTGTTTAATTTCCTCCATGGCCGTTAACCAGATTTTGCAGTGACAGGATAAAGAGAGCCCTAAACCTCCAAAAGGGACCTCATCTAGACTGACGCCATAATAATTATGGATCACTAATGCATGTTACCAAGAATCTCTTTAAATGAAGATATTTAATTTTAAATCAAGACTACAAATATAAAAATCAGATATTTCCTTCCCTATTGAAAATATATCAAGGTTAATATTTGAGGGAAAATACTATTAAAAACAGTTTAATAGCATTTAGGAAACATTTAAACATTTAATAAGAACAACATAAAGAAAAGCATAAGGGCAAAAAATGGTAAGGGTCATTTTCATGTATTTTGGAGAAGCAGAACAAATTTAAGGTGGTCAGAATTATTTAATATACATTATCTCAATCATGAAATCACTGATAGTTACTTCTGTTAAAAATATATATATATAAACAGAACAAACTGAGGGTTGATGGGGGGTGGGAGGGAGGAGAGGGTGGGTGATGGGTACTGAGGAGGGCACCTTTTGAGATGAGCACTGGGTGTTGTATGGAAACCAATTTGACAATAAATTTCATATATAAAATATATATATATATATATATATATATATATATATATATACTGTAAATCCATTAAATATTGAATACAATTTTATTTTAGAGAGTGTCTTAAAAATCTAAATCTGTTGGTACAAATAGTCACAATTAAGGATTTAGTTGTGCACTGATTTCAATTCTAGAAGTGCATCCAGAATGTGTATGCTCTTTACTGTATATCACAGGCAGATTGGAAGAATCACTTTACTAATTCAGACTCAAGTATTTTATGTACTCTATATGGAGTAAACTTGAGCATGCCACTTTGTATTTGTTCATATCTAAAATGTGGGAACAAATGTTGATCTGGCTTGGTTATTGTAATGAAAAATGAGATAATCTGTATTAAATTATTAATTGTACACTGAACAATGTCAATATTTTAACAAGCATTCATTAAATACAGGCTATGTATCAGAAACTCTCATCCTGCTTGCAGACACAAAGTTAAATTAAAAATAATCCTTTCTTCCTTACACACCAGTGTGAAAGAGATGCAGCCATACCTTTAATATACTACATTAAATATCAAAGAGTCTTCAAATGACTCATCACTCACTAAGTTTCCATTGCCTTTAAAGATTAGTGCATTTAGCTCTTTCCATAATTTGGTTATTGTTGAAAGTGCTGCTATAAACATTGGGGTACAGGTGCCCCTATGCATCAGCACTCCTGTATCCCTTGGGTAAATTCCTAGCAGTGCTATTGCTGAGTCATAGGGTAGATCTATTTTTAATTTTTTGAGGAACACCTACACTGTTTTCCAGAGTGGCTGCACCAGTTTGGATTCCCACCAACAGTGCAAGAGAGTTCTCGTTTCTCATTATCCTTTCCAGGATCTATAGTCTCCTATTTGTTCATTTTAGCCACTCTGACTAGCGTGAGGTGATATCTCAGTATGGTTTTGGTTTGTATTTCCCTGATGAGGAATGACGTTAAGCATCTTTTCATGTGCCTGTTGGCCATCCGGATGTCTTCTTTAGAGAAGTGTCTATTCATATCTTCTGCCTATTTCTTCCCTGGATTGTTTGTTTTTCAACTGATGAATAGATAAAGAAGTTGTGGTTTATATATACAATGGAATACTACTTGGCAATGAGGAAGAATAAAATATGGCCTTTTGTAGCAATGTGGTTGGAACTGGAGAGTGTTATGCTAAGTGAAATAAGTCATACAGAGAAAAACAGATACCATATGTTTTCACTCTTATGTGAATCCTGAGAAACTTAACAGAAGACCATGGGGAAGGGGAAGGGGAAAAAAAAGTTACAGAGAGGGAAGGAGGCAAACCATAAGAGACTCTTAAAAACTGAGAATAAACTGAGGCTTCATGGGGGGGGGTGTGGGAGGCAAGGGAAAGCATGTGATGCGCATTGAGGAGGGCACCTGCTGGGATGAGCACTGAGTGTTGTATGGAAACAAATTTGACAATAAATTTCATATTAAAAATAAATGAATAAATAAATAAACAAACATAAAAAATTTTTTAAAAATTTGGGGCCCCTGGGTGGCTCAGTTGGTTAAGCGTCCAACTTCGGCTCAGGTCATGATCTCGTGGTTCGTGAGTTCAAGCCCTGCGTTGGGCTCTGTGCTGACAGCTCAGAGCCTGGAGCCTGTTTCGGATTCTGTGTCTCCCTCTCTCTCTCTCTGACCCTCCCCCATTCATGCTGTGTCTCTCTCTGTCTCAAAAATAAATAAACGTTAAAAATAAAATAAAATTAAAATAAAATAAAATAAAATAAAATAAAATAAAATAAAATAAAATAAAATAAAAAATTAGTGCAAAAGTATAAAACTTACCTTAAAATAGTTTAGCATCATGACTATATATTATCCTAAATAGTTATTGTTTCCTGTTTATTTTATTCCTTCAACCTGGAGAACTTCTTTCAGTACTTTTTCTAGTGAAATATGGTGAATTCTCTTCATCTTCTTTGATTTGAAAATATTTTTATCTCTTAGTCATACTTAATATTTTTTTCTGAATAAAAACACTGGATTGACAGGGTTTGCGTTTCCATTTAGCACTTGAAGTTGTTCCATTTTCTTATGTCCCTCACGTTTCTGAAAAGAAGTCAGCAGTATGCAAGTATTTATTTTATTGTTCTTGTACATGCAGTGAGCTTCTCTCTGGCTCCTTTTAATATTGTATCTTAATCTTTGACCATAATGTGCCTAAGTGTGGTTTTCTTTGTATTTATCCCACTTAGACTTTAGTGACTTCCAAGAATCTGAAAATTTATGTCTTCAGCATCTTACATAAATCTCAGCACTATTAAAAAAGCATATTTCCCCAATACTTCTCTTTCAGCTATCTTTCTTTGATATAATCTGTAAGATCCTAATGTTCCATATTCCTTATTTATTTATTTATTTTTAATTTTTTTAAATTTACATCCAAATTAGTTAGCATATAGTGCAACAATGATTTCAGGAGAATATTCCTTAATACCCCTTACCCATTTAGCCCATCCCCCCTCCCAGAACCCCTCCAGTAACCCTGTTTGTTCTCCATATTTTAGAGTCTCTTCTGTTTTGTCCCCCTCCCTGTTTTTATATTATTTTCATTTCTCTTCCCTTATGTTCATCTGTTTAGTCTCTTAAAGTCCTCATATGAGTGAAGTTATATGATATTTGTCTTTCTCTGACTAATTTCACTTAGCGTAATACCCTCCAGTTCCATCCACGTGGATGCAAATGTCAAGATTTCATTCTTTTTGATTTCTGAGTAATACTTCATTATATAATATTATATATGACATCCTCTTTATCCATTCATCCATTGATGGACATTTGGGCTCTTTCGATACTGTGGCTATTCCTGATAGTGCTGCTATAAACACGGGGGTGCATATGTCCCTTCAAAACAGCATACCTTTATCCCTTGGATAAAAACCTAGTAGTGCAATTGCTGGGTCATAGAGTAGTTCTGTTTTTACTTTTCTGAGGAACTTCCATACTGTTTTCCAGAGTTGCTGCACCAGCTTGCATTCCTACCAACAAGGCAAAGAGATCCTCTTTCTCTGCATCCTCACCAACATCTGTTGTTGCCTGAATTGCTAATGTTAGCCATTCTGACACATGTGAGGTGGTATCTCATTGTGGTTTTGATTTGTATTTCTCTGATGATTAGTAATGTTGAGTATTTTTTTCATGTGTCGTTTGGCTTTCTGAATGTCTTATTTGGAGAAGCATCTATTCATGTCTTTTGTCCATTTCTTCACTGGATTATTTGTTTTTTGGGAGTTGAGTTTGATAAGTTATTTACAGATTTTGGATACTAACTCTTTATCTGATATGCTGTTTGCAAATATCTTCTCCCAATGTGTTCTACTGTTTTTTTGGTTTCAATAGCATTAATTTCTGCTCTAATCTTTATTATTTCCTGTCTTCTGCTGGTTTGGGGTTTTATTTGCTGTTCTTTTTCCAGCTTCTTAAGGCGTAAGGTTAGGTTGTGTATCTGAGATCTTTCTTCCTTCTTTAGGAAGGCCTGGATTGCTATTTACTTTCCTCTTATGACCACCTTTGCTACATCCCAGAGGTTTTGGGTTGTGGTGTTATCATTTTCATTGACTTCCCTATACTTTTTAATTTCTTCTTTAACTTCTTGGTTAGCCCATTAATTCTTTAGCAGAATGTTCTTTAGTCTCCAAGTATTTGTTCGTTTTCAATTTTTTTTTTGTGATTGATTTCGAGTTTCAAAGCGTTATGGTCTGAAAATGTGCACGGTATGATCTCAGTCTTTTTGTACTTGCTGAGGGATGATTTGTGTCCCAGTATGTGGTCTCTTCTGGAGAATGTTCCATGTGCACTGGAGAAGAATGTATATTCTGCTGCTTTAGGATGAAATGAATATATCTGTTAAGTCCATCTGGTCCAATGTGCCATTCAAAGCCATTGTTTCCTTGTTGATTTTTTGACTAGATGATTTTTCCATTGCTGTGAGTAGGGTGTTGAAGTCTCCTACTATTATGGTATTACTATCAATGAGTTTCTTCATGTTTGTGACTGACTTATATATTTGGGTGCTCCACATTTGGCGCATAAATGTTTACAATTGTTAGGTCTTCTTCATGGATAGAACCCTTAATTATGATATAATGCCCTTATTCATCTCTTGATACAGTCTTTTTTTTGAAGTCTAGATTGTGTAAGTATGGTTACCCCGGCTTTCTTTTGTTGACCATTAGAATGATAGATGGTTCTCTATCCTCTTACTTTCAATCTGAAGGTGTCTTTAGGTCTAAAGTGGGTCTCTTGTAAACAGCTTATGGATGGATCTTGTCTTCTTATCCATTCTGTTACCCTATGTCTTTTGATTGGAGCATTTAGTCCATTGGCGTTTAGTGTGAGTACTGAAAGGTATGAATTTATTGTCATTATGTTGCTTGTAGAGTTGGAGTTTCTGGTGGTGTTCTCGGCTCTTTTCTAATCTTTGTTGCTTTTTGTATTTATTTATTCATTTATTCTTTCATTCATTCATTCATTCATTCATTCATTCATTCATTCATTTATCTTTTCTCCCCTCAGACAGTGCTCCTTAAAATTTCTTGCAGGGCTGGTTTAGTGGTCACAAACTCCTTTAATTTTTGTTTTCCTGGGAAACTTTTTATCTCTTCTTCTATTTTGAATGACAGCCTTGCTGGATACAGAATTCTTGGCTGCATATTTTTCTGAGTCAGCACATTGAATATATCCTGCCCCTCCTTTCTGGCCTGCCAAGTTCTATGGATAGGTCTCCTGTAAACCTGATCTGTCTTCCCTTGTAGGGTAAGGACTTTTTTCTCTTGCTGGTTTCATGATTTTCTCCTTGACTGAGTGTTTTGTGAATTCGACTAGTATATGCCTTGTTGATGGTCAGTGTTTGTTGAATCTAATTTGTCCTCTGTGCTTCCTGGATTTTGGTGTCTGTGTCTTTCTCCAGGTTAGGAACGTTTTCCACTATGATTTGCTCACATAACTCTTCTACCCAAATTTCTCTCTCTTCCTCTTCCTCTGGGGCCCCTATGATTCTAATGTTGTTCCTTTTTAATGAGTCACTGCTTTCTGTAATTCTTAAATAGTGCTCTTTTGCCTTAATCTCCATCCTTTTTTCTGCTTCATTATTCTCTATATTTTGTCCTGTATATCGCTGATTCTCTGTTCTGCCTGATCTATCCTTGCTGCCGCAGCATCCATTTGAGATTGCAGCTCAGTTATATTATTATTTTTTAACTTTTTAAAATTTTATTTTATTTTTTTATTATGAAATTTATTGTCAAATCGGTTTCCAGTTATATTATTTTTCATTTCATCCTGACTAGCTTTTACTTTTTTTTGCTCCACAGAAAGGGATTATAATCTATTTTTTACCCCAGCTAGTATTCTTATTATTGTGATTCTAAATTCTGGTTCAGACATCTTGCTTGTATCTGTGTTGGTTAAGTCCCTGGCTGTCTTTTCTTCCTGCTCTTTATTTTGGGGTGAATTCCTTTGTTTTGTCATTTTGAAGGGAGTAAAGGAATTAATGAGGTAGAAAAAAATAAGATTGAAAAGAAATAAAATTTAAAAAAAAATTAAAAAATTAAACACACACACACAATCAAGTAAATGATATTATATCCTAGGTATGTTTTGGTCTGGGTGTTGAAAGTGGCTTGAAAGATTAGAGAAAAAAGGGGAAAAAAAGAAAAAAAAGGAAATCATTGAAAAAGTTGGAAGAATGAATACGCTGAAGTAGACTAAAATGAAATGATGGAAGTAAAACAGAATAAGAAAAAATTTACACAAAAGTAAAAAAATATACTAGAAAGAAAATTTTTAAAAATTTAATAAAAATTGTAAATAAAAATGAATTATTTTTCTTTATTCAAGAAAAAGAAAAGTAATGACAAATAGAGGGGATAAAAGAAAATTGAATAGTTGCACTGGCTAACAGACTGAATATGACTGAAATTACTTCATTTTCCCCTAGAAGTCAAACTATGAAGCGTTTTATAGTACATAAACTAAGCAGGTGTAGAGACTTGTGTTCTTGAAGAGTAAGGTTGGCCCAGTTGATCAGGGCTAGTGTAATGGCTTCATTCTCCACTAGATGGCGCTGCTAGCCTGCTGGGGTGGATTGTTGTGGTGCTTGTAGGTGCATATGCACATGTGTAGGAGCAGTGAAAATGGCGTCACCCAGCTATCCAGTCTCTAGTATCAGAACTCTGTTCTCCCCGATCAGGAATCGTGCACCCATCCTTTGTCTTTGGCTTCTATCGACTCCCTGCTTCCACACTGTCCGTGAACAAGCCCCAGGCAGCACCTCCCTCCCGAGTTTTATCTCAGATGTGGCTGCCTTCCCCCGGCCCTGATTTCTGAGGAACTGAGGCTTTGACTCTCTTCACCTCTCTGTGGAGGGTCTCACCAAGCAATGGCCAGGTGGTGGCCACACCCAGGAACACCTGCAGGACTTTGCTGCTGCCAATGCCCAGAGACTGCAGCCAAGTGCCAGCCTGCCCCAGAAAACATTCACAAGGCAGTGTAGCAGCAATGCCGCAGGGAGTATGGAAAATCACAACACACATCTGGCACCAAGCTTCACACCCAATGACCTTGTTCCAGTACCAGCGAATGTGGCCATTCTCTGGGGTCTGCTGAGCCCAAGAGGCCTCACAGCCTCTACCAAATATCCTTCCAGCAGTGGAACCGCTTCTCCCTGTGTGGCCCATGTAACTCCCGTACCCCACTCTGCTCCTGGGGATTTGCCTTTTCTACCAGAGCACCACCAAGTGTTGAGCTGCGGAGTTTCAGATTCTGTGCTCCCCCTGTTTACAGTCTTAATGGAATTTAAATCCTCTGTCCTTTTTCCCTTTTTAGTTCAGTCCCTGCGGCTGTTTCCAATTTTCCACTTTCTCTCCAACTGCTTTTGGGGAGTGGTGCTTTTCCCGTATTCTCCCCCAACCCCGTCTCCATCCTCTCTCTGCATGGAAAAGTGGCTCCCTGACCTCTGCGGCTTCACTCTCCCCAAGTTTACCTCTCCACACCACATACCTGCTGAATTCTGTGGTTCAGGTTGTGCAGATTGTTTTGTTAATCCTGAGATCAGTTTTCTAGGTTTGCATGATGGTTTAACGTTGGTCTGGCTGTATTTCATGGACGCGAGACACAAAACACTTTCATGCTATTCTGACAATTTCTCCTCCCATATTCCTTATTAATATATCTACATTTTATTGACTTTTATCTCCATCTCTATTCTGATGCTCTGTAACAGATTGGAGTTCTAGAATTTGCATTTTTAAGAGTTTCTATAGCTCTGCTGCTATTTATGTTTTCATTTACTATTATCATATTTTCTCTTTTTCTTGAATATTATGCTAATAGCTACTAATCTATTAATCCCAACACCTGGGTCCTCACAAGTTCAGTCTCTATAGTCTTTTTCCTTGAGAATTTGTTACATTTTCTTCTTTCTTTAGATGTTGGATAATTTTGTATTATGTCATGGATATTGTGAGATTGTGTTTGCCAACTCTGGATTCTGTGAATAGTCCTTCAGAGAACTTTTCCTTTCTCTCTCTCTCTGTTTCCTTCCTTTCTTATTTCCTGGCTTCTTGTTTCCTTCCTTCCTTCCTTCCTTCCTTCCTTCCTTCCTTCCTTCCTTCCTTCCTTCCTTCCTTCCTTCCTCTGTCTCTTCCTCCCTCCCTCCTCCTGTCTCCTTTCTTATTCAGCAATCAGGTTGGTTAGACACAAGCACTCATTGTTCAGAGGTCACTAAAGAATTCTGGATTTGGAAATGATTTATATATAGAATTTGAGTCACTTTCTAAGGCTCTCTTCTTTCTATAACTCCCTGATCATCCAGTTTTCAGTGGTCGTGGTTGAAATGAATCATTTCCTCTTATTCTTTGTGACAGAAACTCTGTAGATTTTCTCTTGAACTTTTAAACTTGTGGCCTGGTGCAAGATGCAGACTGTGGCCTGCCGTCAGGCTGGAGGCTATGAAAATAGGAAATTCACTCACTTGTATCTCCATATTCCAGATGTTACATACCTCTAGGATCTACCTATATTTGGTTACTGTCTAGTAATGTCATAGTTACTTTTTTGCATTTTGGTCAGAGTTTGTAGTTGTTATCGGCAAGACTATTTGACACATAGGATCTTACTCAGACAAAATGGAATTGGAAGTCATTCAGGACCAAAATTATCAATAATACTTTTCCTGTCTGGAAAAGATAAAATCTAAACTGTACCCTGAAAACATGAAAAGAAATTCTCCCTCCAACCCCCTGACTCAACACTCAATGGATTCTCTTTCTCTCTCTCTTAAGCACACATTGTGAACATTTTTCAATGGTAATCCTACCATGGAAAATCTTAATCTAATAAACTACCCACTGGGGATTTTTTTGAGTTTTATTTTTAAGATAAACTTTTTGTTTATTATTTTTTATGAATTGAAAATACAGAGGGAAAGAAGAACAAATCATGAACACAGAAATACACAAATGATCTTAAACACACCTGTGCAGCTCCACCAGGATCCAGGTATATAGCATGGGCATTCAAGAAGCTTCTTCAGGCAACTCCAGTAAACAGTCTCAGTTTCCCCAGTGCGAACCATGCTCCTGATTTCTACTGCCAAATAAGTTTTTCTTGCATGGATTCTTCATATAAAATGGAATCATAACATAGGTATTACTGTGTGTCTGGCTTCTTTCACTCAACATCTTTATTTGTGAAATTAGTTATTTCATTGCGATAAATTTCTATATTTTATGAACAAGTGTACAAATTATTCACTCTACTGTCGATGGATATTTGTGTTGCTTCCATGCTCTTGCTTTTAAGCATAGCGCTGTTACGGGTATCTTGTAATGTTATTTGCTGCTAATATTTACCGAATTCCTTTTATAGTGGAAATACGGGATCATATATTGTTTATATATTCAGTTTTAGTAGATAGTGACACACAATTTTAAAAAGTAGCTTTGATATTTACCCTCTCAGAAGTAATGTGCAAACATTTCTGTTACTCCAAATATTTGACAATATTTGGTATTGTAAGTTTTTAAAAAAATTAGTTATTTTTGCAGGAGTATTGTGATATCTTATTGAGATTTTCTTCTGTATTTCTCTGATGGATAATATCCTTAATTAAATTTTTACATATTTATTGACGATGTGGATGGAGTGCCTTGTTAGGTCACTTGCTTATTTTTGTATTGTGTTGTCTGTCTTCTTTGACAATCATGAATATCAATTCATTGACAATATATTACAAATATCTTTTGTCATTCTTCAGCTTTTTATTCTCATAAGTGTGTCTTTTGATGAATTCTCAGTTTCAGTGGAGTCTAATTTATCAACTGTTTCTGTTATGGTTAGTACTTTTTGTAACCTTTTAAAAAAACATTTACCTACTGTAAATCTTGAAAATATATACCTATGTTGTAGTCTGGAATATTTATAGTTTTGCCTTTAATTTGGGGTATCCAACAATGGAACTGATTTGCTTTAAAATAAGAGTGAAGTTATTTCACAGTATCCTACTTCATTTTTAAAACTTTTAAAATTTGTTTTGTTTTGAGAGAGAGAAGGGGGGGAAGGGGAGTAGAGGGAGAGAGAATCTTAAGCAGGCCCCACACTTAGTGTGGAGCCCAACCTGGGGCTGAAACTCATGACTGTGAGATCATGAGTGTGAGATCATGACCTGAGCCGAAATTAAGAGACACTTAACTGACTGAGCCACCCAGATAACCTACAATATCTTACTTCAGTGTCTCGCTGATATCATCTAGGATTATGATTACAGGTTGCACTTTTTAAAAATTCTTCTTGATTCTTGGAATGAATATTTTTACATTGACTTTACTTATCATTTTTAAAATATTCTATATCTTTATGTTTGACCAAGAGAAATCTCATGTTAGGGAATTTTAGTTCTGTCAGTTTTTACTTTCTGTGCTTTAGACAATATTAGTCCCACCTTTCTTTTTGGGGTGATAACATGTTCTAAAGCTAGATTTTGTGGAAAGCTGCATAATTTTGTAGCTATGAAAAAAAATTAAGTTGTACATTTTATACAGGTACAGTTTGTAGTATGTGAATTATATGTCAATAAAGCTGTTAAAAACTTTTAAAAACTTAACAGTAAATATGTTTCAAAATTATTAAATTAAAAAAAATCAGTCTTTTTCCTAGCATAGAAAATCTACTTTTGTTATCCATACTGATGACCCCTTAAATTACAGTTTTGGTGATACTAAATTACCAGCCCCAATTTTTATTTGTTAGTGTAAGGGGTATATCTTTACCTACATTTTGATTTTTAAATTTTTTCTTAAAAATGCTTCTTACAGGCTAAAAAACGAAGTTGGAATTTTCATGAGTTTTAAATATGTTTTATTAACAGTAAATGAGCATTTTATGTTATATATTTTAAATAATAGTGTTTATTTGTATTTTTTCCACCTGACCTTCACAAAATTCTGCTAGATCTAACTTTCTTCTCCAGGTTTTAAAGTTTTGCAATCTTTATTTTTTTCAATTATTATTTTCCTACTTTGTCCATATGTGTATTAGAGCTTATTAGTTATGTCAGGGATTTAATGGTACCTCGGTATCATACAGTATAGAAAACCAGCTTCTATAATTAAAGTTAATTTCTCAAAAGTATACAAGGAAAATGCTAAAATCAGACCTAGGAATCTGTCCTCTCCTCCATTGACTATCCTTTCCATTACATATTATTCTTTCAGATGATATAAAAACACGACTTTAAGTAATAGAGCACAATTTAAAATAAATTAACACTGGCTTAGGTAACACATTAGAAAATGCCCAAAGTTGGGGCACCTGGGTGGCTCAGTCAGTTGAGCATCCGACTTCAGCTCAAGTCATGGTCTTGCAGTTCTGAGTTCGAGCCCCGTGTCAGGCTCTGTGCTGACAGCTCAGAGCCTGGAGCCTGCTTCAGATTCTGTGTCTCGCTCTCTCTCTGTCTCCCCCTCCCTGCTCATGCTCTGTCTCTCAAAAATAAATAAATGTTAAAAATTGTTAAAGAAAATGTTCAAAGTAATAATTGGAAATAAAAATATAAAAGTAAATTAATACTTTGTCACCTTTTGCAAGACATTTTAAAATCAGTAATCTCATATAATTATAAGAAAAATCTTTAAAAATATTTATCGTCTCAATTTCCAGAGACATAGAATTAATGTTTAGAATAGGTACATAAATTGTTATCATAACTGTAAGTGATCATTTGAACTTATAGTTTGTGATTCTGAAGCCAAGAGATATTTACAAAATTTTTATTTTGAATATCATAAGGCTTCTCATTATAGATGGATGGAACTCAATTCCCTCCCCTTTTATTCCTATTTTCTCAGAACAATTTCTTTCTAAATTGTATTCTTTCCTCTTTAGTTTAAATTAAGAATTTCCAACATCTACTCAACTGACACTAAAAGGCCAGGCGACTTCAATCTCTCCTCTTCCTGATTCTTCCCAGGAAATATTTTCCCAAGAGACAACAGATTATTTCTGTATGAAAAATGAAATGGCTGTGTCATATGGGAGGGGACTGTCAAGCAGAAAAAATACAGAGAAGTTTCTTTTTTATGTCCCTTGTCAGTTATTTTTTACTTCCAACACAGCAGGCTTTGTTATAAGGTCTTAGGCAAGCATATTAAAAACATTTAAGAATTTAAAAGACAGTTTATTAATAGTAAAAATGAAAAGTGGCTTTTATGTTCATCTTATCTACAATTCTGTTACAGCATGGTTTTGCATTCAGTCAAAATGTTTATTTACTCAGCCCAATTAGATATTTGGATATAACTTTTGGTGTAATCTGCTTCAAACAATAAATTAAAATTTATTATATATCAATACTAGAAGAAACACTCTATCTTCTGGAAATATCTCAGTATCTGACAAAAGTCTCTCCTTGACCAAACTTTATCAGGCTCCTCTAAATCCTCTTTCCCAACTAGGCCTCAACTTTTTGACTTCTATGTCAGTCTTTGCATTGCCCAGTTTTAGCCAGAATGCTGTTAAGTCCCTTTAGTTAGATTCCCCACATTCTCAACCTCTGGCCTAATTCCTCCTCCTACAGCACCCCTTTGGTGATATCTGGTCACCCTAAGCTCTCTTCAGCAAGAAACATGTTAGGTCAGTTTAGCAAAGAATTATCCCGCCCTACCCTATCTATCCTGGTAGTTTTCCTCAAACCAATCCTCCTGCCCTGCTGTTGGCTATAAATCCTTACTTTCCTTGTTGTTTCTGGGACTGAGCTGAGTTCTATACTGAGGTCTCTTTCCCCCTATATAATAGTCCTAAGTAACCCCTACTTACCCCCCTTGTCCTTGAATGCTGTCCAGCTCTGGATTTCATTAGCATGACTCCACCACAAGTTAGAATTTTCAGAAGTGAGGTACATTTTCAGCTTCAGTAATTTTATGATATGTGTAAAGCAACCTAAAATTTTTGAGACATTGAAACAGCCAGTAGTATTTCTTGGTCATGTAACCTACGTTTGGGGACAACTGTAGATCTGCTGGGCTGAGCTGGGTTTGGTTTGAGGTCACTTGTCTCTCCAATCCCAAACCCAGAGTGCAGGAGTAGGTGTAGAATAGGGGGAAAAAATAATGATTCTGTTCAGTGCTCAGCTAATTCTTTCAAAGCACAGGATTGGCTTCTAGATTAAAAGACAAGTGTTGCAGGGCACCTGGGTGGCTCAGTCGATTGAGCGTTCGACTTCAGCTCAGGTCATGATCACGGTTTGAGGGTTTGTGAGTTCGAGCCCACGTCAGGCTCTGTGCTGACAGCTCAGAGCCTGGATCCTGATTCAGATTCTGTGTCTCCCTCTCTCCCTGCCCCTTGCCTGCTTGCACTCTGTCTCTCAAAAATAAATATACAATAAAAAAAGACAAGTGTTGGTTGGACCTTAAAAAATGAGTGAATAGATAGAAAGAAAGTTTCTTCCCTCCAAGTGTGAATTTATATTTCAAAGAGGTGAGGGTGGGGTGAAACTATGGAGAGCCATGGAGTCAGTTATTTATATTCCAAAGGATTGAAAATGCCTAGGGAACAGAGGTTTCTCTCCCTCTGTCAGAAGGGGAGAGGAGACAGCTGTCCCAATACTATGTAAGCTTCCAGATTCATAATTTCAGGGTTCCACTCCTGTGGTGCAAGAAACCCATTTGTACATGCTAGCCTAACCATCTGGCTGTCATCACATAGCCCATGAAGGAGAGGAATTGGGATGTGGTGAACCATTGTAGTTCGTGCCATAAGTACAAATAATCTGTCCTTGTCCCAGAAACCTTGTGTTTACTCACAGTATAATATGTATCAATATAGACACGAAAAACTCATTGGTAATCACTGCTCTCACAGTATACAGAAGGATCAATGAGTGGCTCAAATATGTATGTACAATGTTTCTCAAAGCTTCTGCTTAGAACTCTCACATTCACTTATGCTTACATTCTATTGGTCTAAGTCGGTCACATGTTCCAGAATAAAGTTAATGGATAGCAGTCAGCAAGGATAGGGAGGAAATGAAAATCATGAGCAAACAATACAACCCACTACAGTCTGCTGACCTCAAATATCTGTTGTCTTCCCTTCCATAAAATTGACTTATTCCTTTGCAAAACATCCCCCCAAGTTCTTATCCAATCATAGCACAAGCTTAAAATCATGGTTGTGGCTAAGATCAAGCATGGATCTAATTTGTTTCTGGAACTGGTGTCCCTTGATTCAGGAAACCAAGGACTAAAACAAAATCAATCACCTGCTGCACGTGCGCACGCACACACACACACACACACACACACACACACACACACACAAAACCTCTCACAGTGGAAAAAAGAGACAGGATAATTCCATTAATGATCACATTAGGGAAGGTGAATAATGGGAAACACATAGGTAGTTCATGAAAATTCTGAAATCCCATCAGGGGAAATATATTACAAGGTCATCCTGTATCTTGGTTGGATTATGGGTTTTGATTGGGCCTTGGTTCTGCTGTCTGAGATTAGGTATTCTGTCCTTATTCTTCATCGTTTTTGGCTCCGCACATGAGGTCATTCTTTTCCATTATCTTTCCTAACCAGATTTGAAAAGGGAGCTGGGGCATCTACCCTCCTTGTCAGCTCTGCTGCTGCTTCTGCTTGCTTCTTGCCAAAGATATTTGAGGTCTCTAGAGTCATTTCATGTCTCATTGAGTCAGGGTCTTTTTTAACCTAAAGTGAAAGCATTTTTAATAATAGAGCCTTTTAGGGCCACCTGGGTGGTTCAGTCGGTTAAGCAACCAACTTTGTCTCAAGTCATGATCTCCTGGTTTGTGAGTTCGAGCCCCGTGTTGGGGTCTGTGCTGACAGCTCAGAGCCTGGAGCCTGCTTCCAATGCTGTGTCTCCCTCTCTCTGTGCCCCTCTGTCTGCATGTGCTCTGTCTTTCAAAAATAAATAAACATTTAAAAAAATAATAGAGACTTTTAAAATATATTGGTGATTTCGTCCATTCAGCATCATATGCAAATAACCACACCCAAAATTCTTTTGAAGATCTCTCTAGCTCTTTCTCTCTCTGTCTCTGTGTGTTTTGTCTCTGTCTCTCTCTTTGCAGGTAGACATATTTTGAGCTTATCAGGCTTTCATGGGATAACACTTTATGATTCTTTTACCTTGGCCCATATATTGAACTGAAACAATGCACTGTGGTCACTTCATTCAAATCAAAAGACCTAAGGGGCCTGTTCTTTGCCTTTTGCTTTTATGTTGTGTCCTCGTTTAGAGTGCTGGAAAACTGTCTTTTCATAGAAGGATATCGTTAATAGTCTTTGTGTTTATACATGAGTATGAGTATGCATGAAAAGTATGTAAAACATTCATAGATATTTCTATTAGCTTAGGATACTATGCTAATCATTAATCTAGAAAGAAAATCTCTTCTTTTGGTTTTTGTTTTTTTCAGGTATTCTCTATGCCAGGTTTGGTAGACAAACAGTTTTATAGCAGTTTGCATTAATTAGAATCTGAAGCATTTTTAGACAAAGATAATTATCGTATTCTTATCTTCCTTCCTTTTGTTATGGTGATGAAGCAAATTTTGTTACCTAATGACCATTTTAGGAAAGCCAAAGATAGTATTAGCATAAAAATTTTAACAGTGTTGTTCATTGGAATTTGGGAAAGGCAGTATCACGTGTACATGTTGGAGAAAATAATATGATTATAAGTAACTTGATGAAAATAAACAGCAATAACAAATAGTTATTAGGGAGGGGGGCATGCCTGGGTGGCTCGGTCAGTTGAGCATCTGACTCGATTTTGACTCAGATCATGATCTCACAGTTCCTCAGATCGAGCCCTGCATTGGACTCAGTGGTGACAACACAGAGCCTGATTGGGATTCTCTCTCCCTCTCTCTGCTCCTCCCTCCCTTTCTGTCTGTCTCTTTCTTTGTCTCTCTCTCTCAAAATAAATAAATAAACATTTATTAAAAATAGTTGTTAGGAACTTAACCCTTTTTAATGCTAAAGCTATTTTAAAAATTTTTAAAGTATTCTTAAAAGCATTGAGAGAGAATTTGGTAACAAAACAAGGGTCTACTAATTTGAGAATAAAACAATTTAGTAATTTTATAGAAAAAAGCACCACATATTCTAACCTTATTCCTTTAGTACATTTTCATGTAACAGTTTGCCAACAAGGTTTTATTATAACTTTATAGGTATGTTTAGGCAGATTCAAATATATGTGTGTAAATTATACTTTAAAACTTTAAAATGTAATTGACTTAATATATTAAATAAAACCATGTATATTTTATACTAAAATTGCTATCTGAATAAGCTACAAGGGAATTTTTAATAAAAAGACAGTAAGCATCAATTTTCTTATTCCTAAATTCATATTTTTCTGATAGTATTCCTGATATTAATGACCACATTTAGCCAAAGTAATCAATGCTTGTTTTCTCCAGGCACAAGTGGAAATTAGAAGTTAGAAAATTAAAAATAGCTACTGCTTTCTGCATGAACATTTATATCATGATTAAAATGTTTTGAAGCAAAAATAATTTCTGGGATGCCTGGGTGGCTAGGTCAATTACGTGTCTGACTTCAGCTTAGGTCATTTTCTTGTGGTTCGTGAGTTCAAGCCTTGCATCAGGCTCTGTGCTGACAACTCAGAGCCTGGAGCCTGCCTCTCTGTCTGCCCCCCAGCCCCTCCTCCCTGCTCACGCTCTTTCTCTCTCTCAAAAATGAATAAACATTAAAATAAATAAATAAATACTTTCACTCAGAGAAGGAGTGGTTTCTGCTATAGCAAACACGTTTTGGTATACCTGCATGCTTTAGAGCAGTCAGGACAGTTCATCACTAGGCTAAATAAACAAATAAACAAACTTTACTTTCTAAAAAAAGACTGCATTGAATACTAACACTAGGTTTCATTGCCTGGGCTTTGATTATCTAGGACCGTGGCTTCAATACTTGTTACAAAACCTAAGAACCATTTTATTGTTTCTGGTAACTATGCACATTACAGTTGGGAGTAAAGAATGTCCAGAATCTTAAATGCTACTGTGTAGTCAATGTGTATCAGAGGATGCAACAACTCATCTGGGAACAAAGGGAGTAGGAGAGACTAACCTAGTCCAGCTGCAGATAGTGTTCTCTGAACAAACGTTTAATCAGCAAAATTTTGACAATGGTGAAATCAGGATGTAATGGAAATCAGGATAATGGCGCCTAACTTCATCTGCCTTTGACTAAAAGATGGACCGGGGTGAGGGATGAGGAAAAGAAGGAAAGCGGGAAGGACTGAGAAAGATAAACTCAGTCCCTGACATACAGGGACTGGCCTGACAGTAACAATTAGCTTTTGGTGTCGTTGGGAGCTGACAGTAGCAGCTAAACTGTGATAGTCTCACGTTGATCATATGAGGTGGCGAAGTGACCAAGATAAAATGAGACCAAAAAGTATAAGAAACAGAAATAAAAAGATCACAGTGCAAATCAAAAAAATGTTGATACCCTTGAATCTCAGCTCATATGAGCAACTGTTGCCTTTTTATCGATTAAAGCTTCAAATTTTGTTGATTCTTCAAACCGTGTAGATAAACGAAGGTGCTCAGTCATACAATTACCCCTCCTCCTGATAGTATCCACTCAAAAGCAAAACCACACTTCCTGGAACTCTCGCACAAATCACCTAACAAACTCAAAAATCTTGTAATCCATTTTTTATAATGCCCTCTTACTGAGACATTCTGAACTTCTTTCTTAGTGTGTTCTCTTTTAGGGCAGCAACAAAGAAACTTAACTTAGTTCAGCCCCAGGAATCGTGAGAATTGAAAATGATCCTGTTTGGAAAGTGTCTATTGGAAGAAAATAAGTAAAGCTTTCTACTTATTTAGAGATACTTCTTTTCTCTTTAATGGCACTAAAATGTACTGAAAATTAAATCATAAGAAGTGTAACAAATGAAAACAAATCTCAGTTTACAATGTTTTAGGATTAATAAAGTAAACATTTATTATGGACATAGCCATTTGGGTGAATGATTTTACTAACAAGTAAATAGAAATAAACTATTAAAGATATAATTTGTTTCTAGTAATATAAATTCTGGAATATACACCCCTGCTCCTTCCCAAAGCCTAACAACTAGTCTTCTATGATTGCTCTGATATACCAGAGAGAGATAGATAAGTCTCTTATTCTGGATTTTCTGAGTAAAATACAATAATAATTTACAGGAATTTGTAGTCCTTTTTGGGTAAACATAGTTTCTGATAAATTCCAACCATCACAGTGCATATTTACCTTATTTTTCCTAGCAATATTCTGATTTCAGAGAACTAGGGACAAGTCATTGCTGTTTGCCTTTCCCACGCAGGGCTTGTTGTATTCTGAGTGTCTGCAAGAAGGGAAATTCAGATAAGGTTTCAAAGCGAAGTTATTACTCAGAGATACTGAAAACTGGTCCCAATTTAGAGTATTGGCTGCCAGGTTTCTTTGACAGTGACAAGAACCAAAATCTGTATATGATAAAAGGGTACTCAGTAGTAAGGGCCACAAGATAGGTGAGGAATAGCTTACAAGATATTTCTTGTCTCCTTTATTTTGGTCATTTTTCTGTTTCATTGACTTAGACTGGGCATTTCTTAGCTCTCACATTGGTTTATTTGTTCCATAAGGGTATTTCCTCACAGTATTCGGCATTTGTAACAATGTCTTAATTTCCCATACCGCTGTTAACGTAAGCTGGTTTGGTAGACTTTAAAGGGTATTCCAGTGGGAACTGGGGGTGGCCAAATTCAAAAGCATACCTCTAGCTAATGTTACCACCCATAAACCTCAATAGTCGGTTCACAGATTGTTTAATCGGTTGTCATATTCTCTCTGCCAAATAATAGAAGTAAAATGTCCAGGTCTAAATGGTAGATTAAAATATTAATAGCAATATTCAACTGGTAAAGGTAAATATGTCTGAAGTTGGAAAACTAGGTGAAACCAGTTACAGATGGTATGGCAGCAACAGAAAAAGTCTCTTGTTTCAGGAGATAATTTTTATCAAGTAGCATAAATGTAGTGACATTTATCCATCTCAAGAGAAAGCTGGTAATTAGTGTGTCGATTCCACACAGTAAGCATCTTTCTTGTGTTAGGCAAATTTTTATTTTCCATGTCCCTTTAGTGGCATTAGGATATGTGTGAGTATGTGATACATCCTTTAGAAATCTGCCCTCTTAATGACCAACACAGATATACCTGTTCTCCTGAGTGCCTGTATCTTGAGATCTTTGTTCTCAAATTTATCTAACATGTCCCTATTTGCATCTCTCATATGTAATCTTCACTGCAAGCAGCCAGGGTTGTAGACCTTAAAGCACTATAACTGGTTTTACCCCTTCGCAAGGTATACTATCTTTCTGCAAAACTGTTTCTCTAGTACAGCAGGGTAAGCCAAGGGATAGTGACATCTAGGCTTCTTGCAATTTCAGTTTTGACTTCTAGAAGTTTTCTTTCTGGTTCCAAGGATCAAACATTGTTATCATTTACTTATGTGAACGATAATTCCTCTCCCTGTATTACCAAGAGAAACTCCTCATATTTTCAGATTTTGTTGAAATCTCTCCCCTTAAGGAGTCTCCAAAAGACCTTCAGAGAGCTATACTTGATAATAATTGGTACTAAAATCCATTTAGCTCAAGGATTTCCAAAACTTTTCATTTGACTTCTAAGAACTCATGTCCATTTTACCAGAGCAACTGAAACCCTTTCCACACTTGTGGCTACTTAAGAGGCTCTTGTACTCTCTCATATGACCATAGCTCTTGAATCAACATCATATATAGTTCCCAGGAGATATGGGGGGAAAAGATGGCTATTTTATCTTCTATGCAAAGATCGAAACTTCCCTTAATCAGAAAAGTTTGATAATTTTATCAGAGTCCTAAGGAAAAAATAACTGTTAACCTTTTTTGTACCCAAAAAGTCTTTTCTTTAAGAAAGAGGGCAGAAATTTTAAGCTTAACCAAACCTGATAGATTTCCTTCCAGCAGACCCTCTCTAAAGAGACATTCAAAAGGAAGGTGATCCCAGAAAGAAACTAACAAAACTTGTCTCAAAAATAAAAGAGTAAAGAACACAGGTAAATCTTTTTTAAAAAGACTACAAAAATGATAATGTTATGTTTGAACATTTAAACCAGTTCTTGGAACTAATATCACATAAATCAGGAGAGACTTGGTCAGAATTTATTATTATGACTTTACCCGTAATCATGTGATCCTCTATAACAGATGTTGGCAAATCTAGTCCACCGCCTGTTTTTGTATGGCCCAGAAGCTAAGATTAGGTTTGGGTTTTTTTTTTTTTTTGCAATTTTATATGTTTAAACAAATAAAAACAAGAGTATTTTGCGACACACAAAAAAATTACATGTAATTCAAATGTCTGTAAACAATATTGTTTTAGAACACAGAACCCTCATTCACTTAACTTTTGTCCATAGCTGCTCTTAAGTTACAATATCAGAGTTGATACAACAAAAATAGTATGGCTGCAAATTCTGAAATATTTAACATACGATCTTTCACAGAATAGTTTGTCAACCCATGTTCTATAATCCCAGTCTTAATCACTGGTTTTTGTGACTAAGTTCTGAATTCTGGCTGCCTCAACTCATCGTCAGTGTGTGAATGTCTTTAACATTTGTGGAGTGCAGCAAAAGCAGTGCCTAGAGGGAAATTTATCATAATAAGTGCATATAATGGAAAAAAATATCTCTAAAATCAGTAACCTAAGCTTTTACCTTAGGGAAGCTATAAAAATAAAACTTTAAGCCTAAAGCAAACAGAAGAAAAAAAGCAAAGAAATAATAAAAATTAGAGCAGAAATCAATGACATTGAAAACAGTACACAATGGAGAGAATTAACAAAGCCAAAAGCTGGTTGTTTTATAAGATCAATGAAACTAATAAACCTCAAATGAGGCTAACCAAGAAAATAGAAAGCGTAAATTACCAATCCCAGAAATAAAGAAGGAATCATCACTGTTGATCCGATGGGAATTAAAAGAATAAGACAGAATAATACAAACAACTCTATGACTGCAAAATGATTCCTTGAATGAAAAGGACTAACTCCTTGAAAGACAGGAACAACTAAAACTCACACAGGAGAAATAGAAAATCTGAATAAACCTAGATCTATTAAAGAAATTGAAACAATAATTAATAACCTTCTTAGAAAGAAACCACAATGTTGCAGACAGTTTCACTGGTGAAAATCTACCACACATTTAAAGAATGCTGTCAGTTCTCCTAAATCTCTTTCTGAAAGCAGAAGCAAAAGTACAACTCCCTAGCACATTCTAGGAGCCTAGCATTACTTTACTAATAAAACCGTACAAAGACATTCCAAAAGAGGCAAACTACGGGCCCAAATCTCTCATGAACAGAGATGCAAAATCCTCAAAAAAAAAAAAAAAAAAAAAGAGAGAGAGAGAGAATAGAATCTACTAATGTATAAAAATAATTATACCCCAAAACCAAGTGGGATTTATTGTAGGTATGCATGGCTGGTTCAGTGTTCAAAAATCGGAGCATAATCAATCATATTAACAGGCTAAAGAAGAGTCGTGTGATCATATCAGTGATGCAGAAAAACAATTTGACAAAATCCAGCACACATTTAGTTCATGCTTAACAAAGCAACTATTAAAAAAATCAGGAATATAGGCTAACACCTTCAACTTGAAAACTTGATAAAGGACTAGATGCTTTCCCTTTAAGATCAGGAAAAGGCAAGGATGTCCTTTCTCATACCTCCGATTCATTATTGTGCTGGAAATCCTATTTAGTGAAATAAGATAACACATGCAAATAAAAATGTGTACAAATTGAAAAGGAAGAAATAAAACTGCCCTTATTTGTAGGTAACATGATTATTTTTATGGAAAGTCTTAAAGAATCATCATCATCATTCTCATCAACAACAACAACAACAACAAAACTCTAGGGGCTAGTAAGCTAGTATAGCAAAGTGACAAGATATAAGGTTAAAATATAAAAGTATATAATTTTCTTATATAGAAGTAATGAATCATTAGAACCTGAAATAAAAAAAATACCATTTATAGTAGCACCAAAAATAAAATACAAATCTAATAAAACATAAAGGATTTATACATGGAAGACTATTAAATGCTGATGAAATATATCAGTCTTTATAAATGGAAAAATATTCCATTGATGGATTGAAAGAAGCAATATTGTAAGATGCCATTTTTTTTCCAACTTTATCTACAGATTCAATACAGTGCCTGTCAAAATCACAGAAATCTGGGGTGCCTGGGTGGCTCAGTTGGTTGAACGTTTGACTTTGGCTTGGGTCATGATCTCATGGCTCACAGGTTAGAGCCCCATCAGGCTCTGGGCTGACAGCTTGGAGCCTGGAACCTGCTTTGGATTCTGTGTCTGCCTCTCTCTCCTCCCCTACCCTGCTCACTCTCTGTCTCTCTCTGTCTCTCAAAAATAAATAAATGTAAAAAAATTTTTTTTAAATCACAGGAATCTATTTTGTAGACAACAGCAAGACTAAAGTTCATGCAGAATACCAAAAGAACTACAATAGCTAATACAATATTAAAGAAGAAAAATTAATTTAGAGTACTCACACATTCCAGGCTCAAGATCATAATAATCAGGACAGTATAGAGTTGGTGAAAGAATAGACACATACAATAATGGACCAGAGTCTATTAATGGACAAAAGTAGATACTTTATAAACAGTGAACTGAACTTTGACAGAAGACCAAGGGCAATTCTTGGATAATAGAGAGTTTTTTTTCAACAAATCATACTGGAATAATGGACTTCGATATGTAAAATAAATGACCTACATACAGTCCTTTCCTATTTCACAAAAATGTAATCAAAATGTATCATAGACTCAAATTTGAAATGAAAAACTATAGAACTTCTGAAAATGTATGTAAACTTGGATTTGATGACAAGTATAAAATATAATACCAAAAAAAAGAGAACTCAAAAAACAAAATCAGAAATGAAAGAAGAGAAATAACAACCAATACCACTGAAATAAAAAGGGTTATAAGAGAATATTATGAAAAATTGTATGCCAATAATTTGGACACCCTAGAAGAAATGGTTAAATTCCTAGAAATCTATCACCTCCCAAAACTGAATCAGGAAGAAATAGAAAATTTGAACAGACCAATTACCAACAATGAAATGGAATCAGTAATCAGAAAATTCCCAAAAAACATAAGTCCAGGACCAGATGGTTTCACAGGTGAATTCTACCAAACATTTAAATAGAAACTACTACCTATTCTTCTCAAACTTTTCACAAAAAATAGAAGAGGAAGGGAAGCTTGCACATTCATTCTGTGAGGCTAGCATTACCGTGTAATAACCAAAACAGTATAGTTATGGCACAAAAATAGACACATAAATCAATGGAACAAAATAGAGATCCCAGAAATAAACACACGATTATATGGTTAATTAATCTTTGACAAAAGAGGCAAGAATATGCAATGAGAAGAAGCCTCGTCAACAAATGGTGTTGGGGAAATTGTATAGCTACATGCAAAAGAATGAAGCTAGATTACTTTCTGACACCATACACAAAAATAAACTCAAAATAGATTAATGACCTAAATGTAAGACCCAAAACCATAAAAATCGTAGAAGAGAACACAGGCAGTAATTTCTCTAACATCAGTCATAGCAACATTTTTCTAGATATGTCTCCTGAGACAAGGAAAACAAAAGCAAAAACTATTATAAACTCTTGGAAATTCATCAAACTAAAAAGCTTCTGCACAGCAAAGGAAATAATTAGCAAAACTAAACACAATCTGCATAGGAAAAGATATTTCAAATGACATATCTGATAAATGGTTAGTATCCAAAATATATAAAGAACTTATACAACTCAACAAACACAAAAAAACAAATAATCCAACTAAAAACAGGCAGAATACATGAACAGACATTTCTCCAAAGAAGACATACAGGTGGTCAACATACATATGAAAAGATGCTCAACATCACTTAACCATTAGGGAAATGCAAATGAGAAACATAATAAGGTATTACCTCATACCTGTCAGAATGGCTAGAATCAAAAACACAAGAAACAACAAGCATTGGTGAGTATCTGGAAAGTAAGAAACCCTTTTGCACTGTTACTGGGAATGCAAATTGGTATAGGCACTGTGGACAACAGTATGGAGATTCTTCAAAAATTAAAAATAGAATTACCGGGACACCTATGTGGCTCAGTTGGTTAAGCATCCCACTTTGGCTCAGGTCTTGATCTCATGCGGTTTGTGAGTTTGAGCCCCACGTTGGGCTCTGTGCTGATAGCTCAGAGCCTGGAGCCTGCTTCAGATTCTGTGTCTCCCTTTCTCTCTATTCTTCCCCCACTCATGCTCTGTCTCTGTTCCTGTCTCTCTCTCTCTCTCTCTCTCTCTCTCTCTCTCTCTCTTTCTCTCTCTCTCTCTCTGTTACTTAAAAAGGAACATTTAAAAAATGTAAACAAAAATAAAAATAGAATTACCATATGATCTAATAATTCCACTACTATGTATTTACACACAGAATGCAAAAACACAAATTCAAAAAGATATGTACACCCTTATGCTTATTGCAGCATTATTTACAATTGCCAAATTGTGGAAGCAACCCATGTGGTGTCCACTGATAGATGAATGGATAAAGATGTGTGTACACACACACACACACACACACACACACACACACACACACACACAATGTAATATTACTCAGTTATAGAAAATAATAAAATCTTGCTATTAACAACAAAAAGGATGGAGCTAGAGAATATAATGTTAAGTAAAATAAGTCAGTCAGACAAAGAAAAGTATCATATGATTTCACACACTTATGGAATTTAAGAAAGAAATGAACAAAGGGAAAAAAAAAAAGAGACAACCTTAGAAATAGATAGAAACAGACTCTTAATTATACAGAAAAAACTGATGGTTACCGCAAGGGAGGCTCATGGGGAGATGGATGAAATAGTGAAAGGGATCAAGAGTACATTTATTGTGATGAGCACTGAATAATGTACAATATTGTTGAGTCACTCTCTTGTACACTTGAACCTAATATAACATTGTACGTTAACTGAACTAGCATTAAAATTTAAAAATAAAAATAAAATAATGAGATATGTTAAAAGATAAAGTTTTAAAATATCTAAAGGTATTGAAACTGTTCATTTGCTATCAGAACAAGTGTACATTTTTACATTTTCTTTTGGAAAGATGCTCTGTCAAATACACTCTTAAGAGAATAAAATTCAATGCACTTACTGGGTGAAATAATTTTCAAAATACATATATGATAAAGAATTGTATCCAGAATACAAAAATAACCTTTAAAACTCAAAAATAAAATAAAAACTGAATAAAAATGGGCAAAAGTTTGAAATGGACCCTTCACTAAAGCACACATTTCAATAGCAAATAAGTATATAAACATATGCCCAGCATCATTTGTCATTAGGGAATCATGAATTAAAACAATGAGTTACTACTATATACCAATTAGAATGGCTAATATTCCCAAAATTAATGATACCAATTACTGGGAAAGTTGCAGAACAACAGGCATTCTCCTTTGTTGCTGGTGGGGATACAAAATATTACAACACTTTAGAAGAAGAGTTTAGCAATTCTTACAAAGCTAAAGATTTACCATATGATCCAGCAATTAAATTTCTAGGTATTTCCAACTGATTTGAAACTTATTTCCACACAAAAACCTGCACATAAATATATATAGGAGCTTTATTCATAATTACCCAAAACTGGAAGTAACTAGTATGTTCTTCAATAGGTGAATGAATGAACAAATGTTAGTACATTAATACAGTGGAATATTATCCAACAATATAAAAAAAATAGCTATCAAGACACAAAAGATATGGAGGGAGCCTGTATGTATAATGGCAAATTTAAAAAAAAATCTGAAAAGGCTACATATTATATAATTACAGTTATGTGAAGTTGTATAAAATACAAAAATAGGTGGTAAGCTAATCAGTAGTCTCTATGTATGGGTTTGGGGATTGAAGAGGCTTATATAAGTCAAATGTGGGGGATTATGTAGGGCATTGAAATTATGTTTTATGTTACTGTAATGGTTTATACATGATTTTATGAATTTATCTAAATCCATAGAACATTGCAACACAAAGAGTGAAAGTTGAAGTGTGCAAATTAAAAAAAAAAATCATTTAGAAAGTTGGTGGCCCTTGGAAGGATTGCAGACTGGGATAACAAACTATGAAAGTGAATGAAACAACCTCATTTAAGTAGATGGAGAGGGTGATGACCTAAGTGCTTAAGAATGGAATCTATTATACTAAAGGGCGACTTTTCTGCCCATTAGCACTGAACTCTAGGTGGTAAGTGGTTTCCTACTGATGAATGGTTAACAATTCTGCTTCCATTGTACTTGTATACTGGTATTGAACAGTTAAGCAGATGGATGGTGGGAATCAGCTTTGTGGTTGCTGCTATGGGAATTCATAGATAAGTAAAGAGAGGAGGGTAAAATGATACATGTGATATGAATGAGAGATGGAGACTTTATGGTTAGTTTATAATAGAGTTGCATATGGTTACATACAGAAATATTTATAGACGTGTGTATATACAGGTTGGCACACACACATATATTTCCTTCTTCTGTCAATGGAGAGGGCCTAGAAGCAATGACACTCTAGCAGCTATAAGCATACGCAGCACTCAGATCTTGGTTTGTAATATTATTTTCTATTACAAGGAACCAGGACTCCTTGTACGAATGCCTCATTGTAGATTGGGGAAGTAGATATGCAAGATGAGACTCTTAGAGTATCAGAAATTAAGAAACTGATCAAAAAATATATCACACAATTATTGGAATATGTTAAAGACATACAGGAGACAACTGAACAAGTTCCCAATGCCCAAAGCTAGAACAATTTGAACAACAAATTAAGTAACATGGGATTATAATCCAAAGTATTAAATAAATGTTTATGAGTCTGTTAGTATAATTGAGTGATTAAATTAAAAAATAGAGAGGAAGACATCTCTCATGAAGAATTCAAAATAATTAACATTGATACACTGTCTCTAGGATGTGGAGCATAACTCTTCCCTCTTTCCTTCCAAAGAGTTCATTATGGAAAAGGCAGGGGTGGGGGGAGTAACTTTACAATAGAAACCTGATAGCACTTCCTATCCAGGTGATCAAGGTTAACATCAGTAGTCATGTTGACAGCTGTACATTGATTTGATGTGACGATAATAGCACTTTACTTCTATGATCTTCCTCCCCAAAACCCATTGTCATAGTGTAATGAAAAAAAAAAACAGACACATTGCAGTCAAGAGATATTTTATTAAAATATCTGACCAATACTCCTCAAACTATCAAGGCTATCAAAAATAAGAAAGTAGAAAAGCTATCACAGCCTATAGGATTCTAAGAAGACATGAGAAATGTAAAGTGGTATCCTGGATGGGATGATGCAAGATAAAAAGTACATTAGGTAAAAACTAAGGAAATATGAATGAATTGTGAACTTTAGTTGATAGTAATTATCCACAGTAGTTCATTCATCATAACAAATGTATTGCAGTATTGTAAGATGTTAATAATAGGGAAGTTAGGTATGGGATATATGTGGGGAAACTCCCTGTTTTCACAATTTTCTATAAATCAAAACCTTTAGAAACATTTAAAAATCTAAATAATGTCTAAAATATGGATACTTTGAGTATATAAGCTACACAATGATATTGTATATTTTAGCATTGTTATTGATTAATTTATTTAATGAATTTTCTTGTTCATCATTGAAAAATGGAGAGCTCAATACTAATATGTTTTTGACTAGTATGAGATAACTTTTGCTGGTGATTAAAATGTGTTTCTTATACCTCGTATTAATAATTCATCCTTATGGAAATGTAATATTAAACTGACAATTAAATGTGTATGATGGATGTCTATCTGAAATTACTCTTGAGCTTTAAATTATGGATTTCACACCTGATGTGCTCCAGTGTGTGTTGATAACAAATGGAAACCACCTTTGTATCACGGCCAGCTAAATGATCTCTATTAACTTGATGGTAAATATTCCTTCATGCTGTGTTTGCACAAAGCACAGCATACATTACGGATCAGGTGTAGGAGAAATATATTTAATTGGATATTAGTGAGACTGACATGCACATGAAAAACACATCATTAACTTAGAAGATAATTTGAAGGTTACCTAGTCTTTTTTTGTGTGCGAAGAGTTTGAATTAATAATGCTCTTTTGTATTTATATAATTCTCAGGAGTTTTATGCTTAAATTTAACACAACATTGGCATGAACAAAAATTACCTGTTACTCAAGCCAGATGCAAAAGTTTGCATCAATTGATGTTACCTTTAAACACCTGAACTGCTTTTTGTCATTAGCAACTTTAGGATAATTATATGATTTTCCTATATACAATTAATCTTTCTAACACATAAATATGTAAATTATTAAATGAATCCATATCACAAATGTAAGCACTCAGTAGGAAGTAGAGGTAGTATATATTTCCTTCATCATAAGGGCATTGAAGAATTGATAAAATAAATAACTCAAAGATAAAAGTACTTTTCAGAAATGAAAAAAAAATCATAACTGTGTGGTTGTAGAGATCATTTCTTAAAATGGTCCATTCTTCCAAGGGTTTGGAAAGGCTGCTTTTTAAAAATTATAATCACATTAGATTCTAGATCAAATACATTTTAGTGTCTAATATTTGTTCATCTTCCCAATTTTTTTCACTAATTACAAACTAACAGATATGTGTTAATGTCTGATCCTCATAGATGCTCACAGAGTAGAAAGAAGGATTAAAAAGATTTTATGAGCTAGCACAGCCAGTGTGGTAAGGACCAGTAATAGAATATTCTCAGCTTACCTTGAGCAAATAATTTTTTTTTTCGAGTTTTTGCTTTGAAAAAAAATGGGACATATCTACTCTCCTTTCATTATCCTGGCTGAGAATAGAAACAAACAAACAAAATACTAGTAAGTAAACCCTATTAAGAGATTCAGTGATAATGGGAAATTTCTTGGAAGTTTATGCCAGGATTACCTAAATTTACCAAATTGGAAGAATCACTTGGGATACTTGTTAAGGTCAGTCATCTATGCATGGCCCCAGACCTCCATAACCAGAAACTAGGGAAGGGCCTGGGAATCTACGTTGTTCTTAGCAACAGAAACATTAGAAACTCTTGATCTAAATTTTCACATCAAATTTAGGTTGTTATCTTTCTATAAATCTAGTATAATTAAAGTTATTTCAAACAAATGTTAATGAATACTGTATACCCTCTATATTCTATCCCAAATCCACTTTCTAGACAAGGTGTTTCCAGCAACATCTGGATAATCCACCAAAAGTTTATCCTTAAGATATATGTATAAATTATACATTTTTTAAGTTATCAAGGGTTTCCTAAGTAACAAAATACTTTTTTAAAGAAATTCATAATATAACACATGGAGCAAACCATCAATCTCTCTCTTTCTGACTCTCCCTTTATTAGATTTAGAGATACAAATAAAGTGAACCTTACATTTCTTTCTTAAATTCCGGTGTATTGAACTATATTTATATCAACAAACTTCATCCACTTTAGGCAGTTTTGAAATTAACACCATGATCCATATATAAATTTTCATCACCTTCAAAAGTTTTATAATGCCCTTTCCAGGCCTACATTAAAGTCATAAATCAGAACTCATGTTACCCACATACAGAATAGCTCCAGTTGAATGAAGGACCTCCTCCTCGCTTCAAGTATCAATAATAAAGGTGTTTATTGAAACAGAAGTCAGTTATTTTATCTTCCTTGTCTGGATCTAGCATAGATCTGAGACTCACGCATGCATTCTGTATCACTGTAAAGTGTTAACCTTTAAAAAGTGCTGGGTACTCCAGAACATTTCTTTTTTCAACCATGGATACAGTCTCCACATGGAGGGGTATATGTGGGAATGACAATAGTATGCACTTTCTTTTTTTTTTTTAATTATTATTCATATTATTTTTAGAGAGAGTAAGAACATGAGTGGGGAAGAGGGGCAGATGGAGAAAGAGAGAGAAAAAATCTTAAGCAGGGTCTACCTGCTCGATATGGGGCTTGATCCCTTGACGCTGAGATCATAACCTGAGCCTAAATCAAGAGTTATATGCTCAACTGACTGAGCCACCCAGGCGCCCCTATGCACGTTATTTCCTACAATGGTACCCTAATGTTTCACTGGCTTTCTGAAAGAAAAAAAAACACCCTGATTTGGAGTGTTTGACAATTCTAAGGAGTGAACACTCCCACTGGCCAATGTTGACCTAACTATATAAAAACATTGAACATGAACTTTAAAAAGATGCTACTAATAGGCTCTAGCAAGTTTATATAAGACAACTTTATCCACACACCACAGCTCACAACCCAAAGCAGAAATCCTTTTTCTCTGATGTGATAAATTAAAAGTGGAAATAAAAACAATAGAATAATCTTTAGAATTGGCATCACCTGTGTCCATAGACCTTGTAACTGCTTGTTACATGTTTTTAACTCATAAATGTCAGGCTATAAAAACTAAAGAATTTCAATACTCCATCTGAAAAATTCTACAAACCTATTGCCCAGGAAAATAACTTGTCCCTCTGAAAGTTCTGCAAACTTTTCATTTGCAATGTGACCCTCATCCTTATCATTCCTAAGCCTCTCTTCTGATCAGTGAGCTATTTAGTTTTGATAGTGCACTTTAGTTTCTCAAATTGTGTCACATTCAGAGATTCTAATTTTTTCTCATTTGTATTAATATTCTATTTTATCTTCCCACTAACTTACTTCATCAGCATAATCAAATAAAACAAACGTTTTGAAACTTCAGACCAAGAACTTGTGGATTTATGTTTAGGGGACAATGAAAAGAACATAGGGACAGGGCAAACCCTTTCATTTTGCACAATCCCAGCTTCTACCTAAATTCATGCGGATGCCTGAGGGTGTCATTTGAATAAAAAATATAAGCAAAATGTGCTCCTAAGCTTATTTGATTCTCTCCTGAAGGTGTTATAAACAAATATTCTTGATTCTGTGCAGATCCAATTATTTTTCCCTTGGTAGAACTAATGTTTACTCATGATTTGATGAAGGCAGAATGAGTGAAAGCTAATAGTCACCCAAATTCCTGGGGACCAGTAACCTCATTTACTCTTCACAATTTATGCGATTGTGATAAAGAAATGGAATGTAACACAGACAAGTTGGCTCTTTTCATTCTTATATTTGGTACACTGTAGGTTGAGATAACCCAGGTTGAGTTGCAGGATAATAAGCCAAAAATCTCAGTGACTTCATACAATGCAGGTTTATTTTTTGCTCAGAATTGGTATCATTTGAGGTCAATGTGTATAAAAGAGGGGTGGGGAACACTGGGCTTCTGAATTACATTATTCTTATTCTTTGAGCCAAGCTGACCTAGCTTCCATAAGGAATGCTGTTTGGCACTTGAGAGCATAAAGGGAGGGAAGCTAGCAAATCAAAAACTAGAACTTAAAGGCTTCCACTCCAAGTAACCAGCACTGTCCATTTCATTTACGAAAGAAAGTCAAAAGCCATGCTTAACTTCACAGAACCAAGAAAGTGCAATACTACACCCATAAGCAAAAAAACCGAGGAGAATGGAATATATTTGTCACTAGACCCCAATAGGTCCACAGGTACTATGCAAATTTTTGTGTGAAAACAAGAAAACAGGCTTAAAAATACTGAAGTCATCGTCACTTAAAGTTGTATAAATTTTTTGTGTATAGTTGACACACAGTGTTACATTAGCTTCAGGTGTACAATATACTGATTCCACAAGTTTATACGTTATGCTTTGTTTACCACACTGTAGCTACTGGCTTCCCTGATACATCATTATTACAATATCACAGAGTATATTCCTTATGCTGTGTCTTTTATTCCAATGACTTATTCATTCCGTAACTGGAAGCCTGTATCTTCCACTCCCCTTTATCTATTATGCTCAACCCCTCACCTTTATCCCCTCCTGTATTTATAGGTCTAATTCTGGTTTGTGCCATTTGAAACAAATACTGTATACTTGCAATCGATCTCTGTCTATACAATTTCTACGTGCCGAAGGATATGGCATAATCTATAGTCATATTTTGAATATTTATTAGAAATCTTCAAATGAGGAATATTGATTAAGGACTCACAAACTGGAGAGCCCTAAGTACCTGCAACAATTAATCTGTTGGCTGGGCTTCTTGATATTTAAGAAGGCAGTGATGAAAAAATAAGAAAAAGTCCAGCAGGGGGAACCCCAAACTCAACAATTATGTTTGTGTGTAAACCAAGAGCCTACTGCAAGGAAGCATAACTAGCAACTAGACTGGGCAAAGACAGAAAGATGTCTCTTTCTCTACCTCTAGATATGTCACAGTACAACTTTGGAGCATTCAATAATGCTATATTCTACTGCTCCATATATTGCCCCCCAAGAGTACTCTTGCCCTGCCCTATAAAATATCAATTTGTTTACTCACATCCAGTAATTTAGGAAAGAAAACTTCATTTGACAAGTTTTCATTTAATACACATGATATGCAGGCACTCTGCTGCAGAAGGAAGGACTCAAAGATGAAGTATTCGGATCTCTGCCCTCGAGGAACTTTCTGTGATGGCTGGCGGGCAGTGGGGCGAGAAGAAATGAAGATTAAGTACTGTACCATATGGTTAGTGCTCTAACAAAAGCCTAAACCATTACTAAAGAGACAAAAGAGAAGGAACTTTGCTTGCAAGAGCTCAAGGACTTTTCCACAAAACTGATTCTATCCTTGGAGTAGAAATTTTCCCAGGGAAAGAGGAAACAACAAAAAGTAAAAAGTGTACGGTATAAAGATATATTGTAACAAAGCCCCAGTGTTACCAGACAATAGTGACTTAATCGCAGTTGATGAATTAGCAGTTTTCATTGTTGCTGCTGTTAGTATTGTAGTTGTTTTAATTAAAAAAATCTAGATGATTGGATTTGTTTCAAAAGAAAATAATTCTCTGGCAGAATAATTACTTTAACATTCACCTTTTTCTTTTATTTGACTAGACCAGTGACTAAGTCCTAATTGCCCAATCCCCTCATAGATCTCTATAGAACCTCTATTTCACGCTACTCGTCCTGCAGGCTATTGCACTTTGCATAGATACATATTTTCTCCTTTGATCACCATGTCTAACAAATTTTACAAACTCCCTCCCCTTTCCCTAGATCCACACAGACTCTTTTCTGTTTCACTGTCTCATTTCTCATCTCATTTCCCTCTCCTTTCCCTCGTTTTGTTTGACTGACAGCTTTGGGACCACATATGTTTTCTTTTTATTTGATTAAAGCTACCCCATGGATTAATTTATCCAGATTTTAACTTGATAAAATTATCATGTTGGAGATAAGGAAAATATTATTAAGGTTCCCAGTTTTGGGGAAAGTACTAAGGTATGTTTTGAAACATCACATCCCATTTGGAGGGTTGCCACTCTAATAAGGAACTGCTTATTATTTCTGATTTAGTGAAAACCAAAAAGGTGAAAGCATAGTTGCTCTACCCATCCACCCCACCTCCACCAGCACATTGTGTGTCCAATAGGATTCACAGTGAAAAAGTAACAGGAAGTAAGTCACAAAAGGTGGGGAAACATTTCTTAGAAAATACCATCATCATCATATAGAGGTTGTCATATTTTCTATGCTCCTGGATAGTTTCATTTTTGCATATGAATAAAACCAAGCATAGTAAATCTTTGTTAATTATCTCATTCTACTAACATATTAATGAGATATCAATGACTTTATCCTATTAAACATGGCACTACTTTTTTTAAATTTTTAATTTTTTTAAATGTTTTTGTTTATTTTGAGACAGAGACAGAGCATGAACAGGGGAGGGGCAGAGAGAGAGGGAGACACAGAATCTAAAGCAGGCTCCAGGCTCTGAGCTGTCAGCACAGAGCCTGACATGGGGCTTGAACTCACAGACTGTGAGATCATGGCCTGAGTGGAAGTCGGACGCTCAACTGACTGAGCCACCCAGGCACCCCAGGCACTACTTCTTAATATTCAAGTTTACCTCATCTAATACTATGTAGGGTATTCAATATTCATTTATCCTACTTGGAAGTCAGAGTTTCATCCAGAAATGACTGGGGTTATAATAGTCATATATAATAATAGTCATATATAATAATAGTCATATATAATAATAGTCATATATAATGTATAGTCATATATAATATACAGTCACATATAATATATAGTCATATATAATAATAGTCATATATAATAATTTGTCCTTGAATCTCAATATGCACATTAAAATTCTTGTTCAAAATTAATAAATATTTATTAAATTTTTATATTAAATATAATTTATTGTCAAATTGGTTTCCATACAACACCCAGTGCTCATCCCAACAGGTGTCTCCTCAATGCCCGTCACTCACTTTCCCCTCTCCCCCAGCCCCCATAAACCCTCAGTTTGTTTTCAGTATTTAAGAGTCTCTTGTGGTTTGCCTCCCTCCCTCTCTATAACTTAAATATTTATTAAATTTTGACTCTACATGAGGTATATTGTTCTATTTAGTTCAAAAGGCAGGGTTACCATACCTTACTATAATATTCGCAACCAGATGAAGTATTAAATCATTTATCCAGGAAATACTAGAGATGCAGATTAGTATTTTATATGGTAACACAGATTATCCCTATGACCCATTCCTCAATGAACTGCTATGTCAATAATCTATTTCCCGAAGACCTGAAAAATAATATGGACTCTTCCAGCATCTTTCCCTGAGGTGCTCTGACCCTCCACATGAGTAGATCAAATACTGTGCAGCATTTTCAAATGGAATCAGCTCCTGACTTACAAATGACCATTGTATTGACTTCATGCCTCCTTTATAAAATAAGCTCCACAGAGGCAATTTCTGCTATTGCTGTGGAAGCCATCAAGAAAAGAAAGACACTGAGTGTAGCTGTTCCAAATAAGGGATTATCTGCTCACAGCCACTTGCTGGGTCCTGAGCAGCAGGAAATCGATAGAGAACACTTTCAAAAAAAATTTTTTTTTTTTTTTTGGAATTCAACCCTGACCCTGACCGTTACTAGGCATGATGCTTCTTTTTTCTTTCTTTGTTTTGTTGTTTGTTTGTTTGTTTGTTTGTTTTTGTTTTTGTTTTTGTTTTTTTCCTCTCCTAACAGCAACCCCATGCCAGCCTCCTTGGTATATGCTCCAAGTGACAATATTCCCAAAGGGAACCCAGGAATCTACTTCAGATACCTGGATTCTCTTGTTGAAATGATGCGGTCATAGTTCATCAATATAATGACCCCTTCATTGAATCGGTGTTTGTCCTGTTCCCCTGTAGTAGCCACACAGGTCAAAGAAGGGACATGGTGATTCCATGTAAATTTATAAAAATATCTTCTCCCTCTTGAACCTAGTCATTTTATTTATTTATTTATTTATTTATTTATTTATTTATTTATTTATGTATTTATTTAATATTTATGTTTTATGCATGAGCATGAGCAAGGGAGGGGCAGAGAGAAGTGGGGAGAGAAAGAATCCCAAGCAGGCTCTGTACTGTCCGTGTGGAGCCTGTTGTTGGCCTGGAACTCACGAACTGTAAGATCATGAACTGAGCTTCAATCAAGAGTCAGACCTTTAGCCAATTGAGCCACCAAGGTGCCCCAATACCTCGTCATTTTAAAGTAAAAGTTTGGGTATAAGTAAAAGTTTACTGGGAAGTAGAGGAAGTTATAGCTATTGGAACAGAACGTACTGATTTTGTGGTGCTGGAATGTGAGTTAAAACCCCAGTACTTGCGGAGGGAATACATTAGATGCTTGGTGGTATGGGACATGAAGGGAATGAAGACCATTAATAATCTTGGTCTTTGAAAGTTTCTTCTAGAGCCTGACTCATGAGGAGAATGTGTCAGTGTAGATCTCCCAAACTGTCGCATTTGCGTTAAATTTAAGTAACTTTTGGGTTGGTCACTTCTTAGAGGCTCTGACCATGATTTCATTGCTATTCCCTTTAACTTTACTAAGAATTCTATCGGATATAGGAGGGTGTGGCCCCAGTTCCAACACATCTTTCATGAAACACCGGCCACTCCCTTTGTTTGGATTTTCTCCATTGCCATTTTCCTACCCACTCCTGACTCATTCCATGGGTTGGATACCATGCACAAAGAAGACAGTTTGTACCAATTTCTATTAGTCATTTCTCTAAAAACAAAGACCGGAGTTAATTATTTAAAATTATTTGGGAAGTCTTAGACACGTCTGCTAGTATAAGAAGCACAGAGAGATGTAGATACTATTTGTCAGGGGACCCAACAGTTTTTAACATGGTTGAGTGCTACCATGAACACTTTCTTGACTGTACTTCTTATATAAAAATCCAGCCATTAACCTGCCTCCTTCTTGAAACACAGTGACTTACACATTAGAGTTGTTCATTGGAGAGCTACAAGTGTTTAAGAAAATACCACCAAAAGATTATTTAACTCTTAGATGACTACAGATATCTCTTACAAGTGTCATCACCTTTGTTACTCTGGGTATCTTCCTGGAGATATGCCTTACTCGTTTATATCCCCCTTGAAGGCTGTTATTTCTAGACTAGAAGGGATCCAATTAGGGAAGGTGATATAGATTTTGTTCCTAACTTTAGCTGAAGTGATCAGTTATATCACTTCAGTCCAAAGAAGGCATTCATGTCAGCCTTGACTCATTGGCCAGCATTGTTACAGATGAGAGTCTTGCCTCTTCATAAGCAATGGTAAAGTCTGAGCAATTATATTTTAGTTTCAGCTAATAGATCATGTTATATTTCCATGAATGCCTAAGAAAAACAATGGCACTACAGAAATATAAATGACTTGATTTTTTAAAATTTTAAATCAAGTTAATTTAACATACAGTTTAGTATTGGTTCCAAATAGATCCTGGTGATTTATCACTTCCATATAACACACAGGGCTCATCCCAAAAAGTACCCTCCTTAATACCTATCACCCATTTAGTGCACCCTCTCACGCCCTTCCCTCCAGCAACCCTCAGTGTGTTCTCTGTATTTAAGAGTCTCTTAAAGTTTGCCTCCCTCTCTGTTTTTATCTTATTTTTCCTTCCCTTCTCCTGTGTTTATCTTTTGTGTTTCTTAAATTCTACATATGATTGAAATCATGTATTTATATTTCCCTTCCTGACTTGTTTCTCTTAGCATAATACACCCTAGTTCCATCCATGTTGCTGCGAATGGCAAGATTTCAAACTTTCTTGTTGCTGAGTAATATTCCATTGTGTGTGTGTGTGTGTGTGTATGTGTGTGTGTGTGTGTGTGTGTGTGTGTGTGTGTGTGTGTATATATATATATATATATCTTTTTTACATCTTTTTTATCCATTCACCCGTTCAGTGGACATTTGGGCTCTTTCCATAATTTGGCTATTGTTGATAGTGCTGCTACTAACATTGGGACATTGGGGTGCATGTGCCCCTTCAAATCAGCATTTTTGTATCTTTTGGATAAATACCTAGTAGTGCAATTGTTGTATTGTAGGGTAGTTCTATTTTTTTGTGAGGAACCTCCATACTGTTTTCCAGCATGGCCTCACCATTTTGCATTCCCACCATCAGTACAAAGGTGTTCCCCTTTCTCCGCATCCTCACCAACACCTGTTATTTCCTGAATTGTTCATTTTAGCCACTCTGACAGGTGTGACGTGGTATCTCATTGTGGTTTCGATTTGTATTTCTCTGATGATGAGTGATGTGGAGCATCTTTTCATCTGTCTGTTAGCCATCTGATACCTTCTTTGGAAAAATGTCTATTCATGTCTTTTGCCCATTTCTTCACTGGATTATTTGTTTTTTGGGTGTTGAGTTTTATAAGTTTTTCATAGGTTTTGAATACTACCCTTTATCTGATATGTCAATATCTTCTCCCATTCCGTAGGCTGCCTTTTAGTTTTGTGGATTGTTTCCTTCACTGTGCAGAAACTTTTTATCTTGATGAAGTCCCAATGGTTCATGTTTGCTTTTGTTTCCCTTGCCTCTGGAGACATATCTGGTAGAAGTTGCGGTGGCCCAGGTACAGGAGGTTGCTGCCTGATTTCTCCTGCAGGATTTTGATGGTTTCCTATGTCACATTTAGGTCTTTCATCCATTTTGAGTATATTTTTGTGTATGGTATAAGAAAGTGGTCCAGATTCATTTTTCTGCATGTCGCTGTCCAGTTTTTTCAACACCATTTGCTGAAGAGACTGTCTTTTTTTCCAATGGATATTCTTTCCTGGTTTTTGAAGATTAGTTGCCCATATATTTGTGCATCAGTATCCAGGTTCTCTCTTCTGTTCCATTGATCTGTGTCTGTTTTTGTGTTAGTACCATACTGTCTTGATTACTTTAGCTTTGTAATACAGCTCGAAGCCTGGAAATGTGATGCCTCCATCACATTTTTTTTCAAGATTTCTTTGGCTATTTGGGGTCTTTTCTGATTCCATACAAATTTTAGAATTGTTTATTCTAGCTGTGTGAAGAATGCTGTTGTTATTTTGATAGGGATTGCATTGCATGTGTAGATTACTTTGGGTACTGTAGACATTATAACAATATTTGTTCTGATCCGTGAGCATAGAATGTTTTTCCTTTATTTTTTTTTGCATTCTTCAATTTCTTTCATAAGTTTTCTATTGTTTCATGTGTGTATATTTTTTATACCTCTTTTGTTACGTTTATTCCTAGGTATCTTGTGGGTTTTGGTGGAATTGCAAATGGGATTGATTCCTTGATTTCTCTTTCTTTACTTCATTATTGGTGTATAGAAATGCAACTGATTTCTGTACATTGATTTTATATCCTGCAACTTTGCTAAACTCATGTATTAGCTCCAGTAGTTTTTGGTGGAGTCTTTCAGGTTTTCCACGTAGTGCATTATATCATCTGCAAAGAGTCAAAACTTTGACTTCTTCCAATTTGGATGACTTTTATTTCTTTTTGTTGTCTTATTGCTGAGGCTAGGACATCCAGTGCTATGTTGAACAACAATGATGAGAGTGGACATCCCTGTTGTGTTCCTGACCCTAGGGCAAAACTCTCAGTTTTTCCCCATGGAGGATATTAGCTGTCTGTCTTTTGTACATGGCCTTTATGATGTTGAGGTATGTTCCTTCAATCCCTACTTTCTTGAGGGTTTTTTTTATCGAGAAAGGATGCTGTATTTTGTCACATGTTTTTTTCTGCATCTATTGAGAGGATCATATGGTTCTCATCCTTTCTTTTATTAATGTGGCATATCATGTTGATTGATTTGTGAATATTTAATCAGCCCTGCAGCCCAGGAATAAAACTCACTTGATTATGATGAATACTTCTTTTAATGCATTGTTGAATTTGATTTGCTAGTGTCTTGAGAATTCTTGCATCCAGGTTCATAAGGGATATTGGCCTGTAATTCTCCTTTTTAGTGGGGTCTTTGTCTAGTTTTATAATCCAGGTAATTCTGGATTCATAGAATGAGTTTGAAAATTTTCCTTCCATTTCTATTTTATGGAACAGTTTGAGAAGAACGTGTATTAACTCTGCTTTCAATGTCTGGTAGAATTCCCCTGGGAAGCCATCTGGCCCAGGACTCTTATTTGTTGGGGGATTTTTGATACCTGATTCAATTTCTTTGCTGGTTATGGGCTTGGTCAAATTTTCTATTTCTTTCTATTTCAGTTTGGTAATTCACAAGTGTCTAGGAATTTGTCCATTTCTTCCAGATTGCCCAGTGTGTTGGCATATAATTTTTTATAGTATTCTTTAATAATTGTATATCTGTGGTATTGGTTATGATCTCTCCTCTTTCATTTGTGATTTTATCTATTCCTCTCACTTCTATTTTGCTAAGTCTGGCTAGCGGTTTATCAATTTTGTTTATTCTCTCAAAATCAGCTTTTAGTTTTATTGATATATACTATTGTAGTTTTTTTTTTGTTTCTCTTTTATTTCTGCTCTAATTTTTATTATTTTCCTTCTTCTTCTGGCTTTAGGCTTCATTTGCTGCTCCTTTCTATCTCCTTTAAGTGTAAGGTTAGGTTTCTTGCTTCTTGGAAGTACATTGCAATGTACTTTATTCTTGAGACTGTCTTTGCTGCATCCCAAAGGGTTTGTACTGTCATGTTTTCATTTTCATTTGCTTCTATATATTTTTTTATTTCTTGTTTAATTTCCTGATTAAAGCATTCATTCTTTTTTTTTTAATGTTTATTTATTTTTGAGAGAGACAGAGACAGAATGAGAGTGAGTTGGGGCAGAGAGAGAGGGAGGCACAGAATCTGAAGCAGGCTCCAGGCTCTGAGCTGTCAGAGGTCGAACTCATGAGCTGTGAGATCATGACCTGAGTCAAAGTCAGACGTTCAACTGACTGAGCCACCCAGGCGCCCCTAACCCATTCATTCTTTAGTAAGATGTTCTTTGACCTCCATGTATTTGAGGGCTTTCCAAATTTTTTCTTGTAGTTGATTTCAAGTTTCATAGTGTTGTGATCTGAAAATATGCATGGTATGATCTCTTTTCTACCTGTTGACGGATGATTTGTTACCCAGTATGTGATCTGTTCTGGAGAATGTTCCATGTGCAGTTGAGAAGAATGTGTATTCTTTTGCTTTAGGATGAAATGTTCTGAATATATCTGTTAAGTCCTTCTGGTACAGTGTGTCTTTCAAAGCCACTGTTTCCTTATTGATTTTCTGCTTAGATGATCTGTCCATTGTTGTAAATGGGGTATTAAAGTCCTCCACTATTATGGTGTTAATATCAATGAATGTCTTTATGTTTGTTATTAATTGATTTATATATTTGAATTTTACAAGTTGGGGGCATAAATGTTTACAATTGTTAGGTCATGTTGGTGGATAGACCCATTAATTATGATATAATGCCCTTCTTAATCTCTTGTTACAGTCTTTGGTTTAAAATCTAGTTTGTCTGATATAAGTATGGCTACTCTTGCTTTCATTTGACATCCATTAACATGATGAATAGTTCTCCATCCCCCCACTTTCAATCTGCTGGTGTCTTTAGGTCTAAAATGAGTCCCTTGTAGGCAGCATGTAGATGAATCTTTTTTGTTTGCTTTTGTTTTTGTGTTTATTCCATCCTGATACCCTGTGTCTTTTGATTGGAGCAATCTAGTCCATTTACAATCAGAGTGATTATTGAAGGATATGAATTTGGTGTCATTGTGTTACCTATGGAGTTAGTATTTCTGATGATGTTCTCTGGTCCTTTGTAGTCTTTGTTGCTTTGGTATTTTTTTTTCTCCTCTCAGAGAAACGCCCTGACAATTTCTTGCAGAAGTGGTTTAGTGGTCACACAAACTCCTTTAGTTTTTTTTTTTTTTTTTTTTTTGGCTGGGACATTCTTTATCTCTCTTTCAATTCTAAATGACAACCTTGCTGGATAAAGAATTCTTGGCTGTATATTTTTTGCCATTCAGCACATTGACTATTTCCTGCCACTCCCTTCTTGCTTGCCAAGTTTCATTGGACAGGTTTGCTGCTAACCTTCTGTGTCTACCCTTGTAGGTTAAGGATTATTTGTCCTTAGCTGCTCTCAGAATTCTTTTTATGTTTGAATTTTGCAAGTTTCACTATGATATGTTGTGGTGTTGACCTACTTTTGTTGATTTTGAGGGTAGTTCTCTGTGTCTCTTGGACTTGAATGCCTATTTCCTTCCCCAGATTACGGAGGTTCTCAGGTATAATTTGTTCAAATAAACCTCCTGTCCCTTTTTCCTTCTCTTCTTCTGGGGTTCCTATGATATGAATATTGTTTCATTTTACAGAATCACTAAGTTCTCTAGGTCTCTCATGATCAAATAATTTCCTCTCCCTCTTTTTCTCAGCTTCATTATTTTCCATACTTTTGTCTTCTTTAACATCTATTTTCTCCTCTGCTTCTTCAGTACTCATTGTGACTGTATCCAGTCAGTATTGGATCTCAGTCATAGCATTTTTTATTTCAGCCCAGCTATTTTTTAGGTGATTGATCTCTGCAGCAAGGGTTTCTCTAGTGTCTTGTGTGCTTTTTTCAAGCCCAGCTATTAGTCTTATAACTGTTCTGAATTCTTATTCAGGTATATTACTTATATCTGTTTTGAACAAGTGTCTGGCTATGATTTCTTTCTGATCTTCTATGGGGAATTCCTCCATCTTGTCGTTTTGGCTAAGTTTCTGGTGTTTTGTTTTGTTTTGCATGTTGCAAAAGCTTGTTATGTTTCCTGCAACTGCGAGTACTGCTATATGAAAAGGGATCATACACTTTAGGTGTGGTCCTTCAAGAAGTGTTTCTGCCATGTGGTGTGCACTCTGCTGTTGTGTTTTGGCTGCTCTTTCCCACTAGTAATTCCTCTGCAGAGCTCCTGCTTTCTTGCGATGGGCGAGTGTTTTGACCTTCAACTAGGTGTGCTTTGATTTTTTGTTGTTGTTGTTGTTGATGTAAGCCATGTACCTGCCATGCTGGGTCCCTCCAACTGTGGAGATCCTTCTGCCACTGGGCAGATTGACTTCCTGGGTATTCCAAGTGATCTGACCTCAATATAGCTGTGTTTAAGGGATGAGGAAAGCTCAGGGTCCTTCTACTTCTCCACCATCTTAACTCTTCTAACTTGATTTCTTAAAGTAAATTTAAGCAGCTTGGTTTTCTTAGGAGAAAGCTAATGGTTTTTAAATTTTTGGGGGTACCTGGGTGGCTCAGTGAGTTAAGTGTCTGACTTTGGCTCAGATCATGATTTCATGGTTCGTGGGTTCGAGCCCCACATCAGGCTGTATACTGACAGCTCAGAGCCTGGAGCCTACTTTGCATTCTGTGTTTTCCTCTCTCTCTCTGCCCTTCCCCCACTTGTGATCTGTCTCTCTCAAATAAATACATACATACATATATACATACATACATACATAAATACATAAATAAATGGGCGAATAAGTAAATAAGCATTACTTTTTTTTTCTTTTTCAGGTTTTCTTGGGTCTAGGGCTTCAGGGGTATGGTTGAAGTGAATACCATAGTTTGGTCTCATCCCCCTGGAGTCCTATTGATCATAGCCCTAATTAAATGCTGTATGAGACAAATTGAACAGATTTGTTCCCAACCTGTCAGATTAATCAGAGTGGCTGATGGAACAGTGCGTACTCATGGGGAAATTTTCCAGGAGCCATGACAGGGTAGAAAGAAGGGTTAGGGGTGCCTGTGTGACTCAGTCGGTTGAGCGTCCGACTTCGGCTTAGGTCATGATCTCACGGTCCGTGAGTTCGAGCCCCGCGTCAGGCTCTGTGCTGACAGCTCAGAGCCTGGAGCCTGCTTCAAATTCTGTGTCTCCCTCTCTCTCTGACCCTCTCCCGTTCATGTTCTGTCTCTTCTGTCTCAAAAATAAATAAACATTAAAAAAAATTTTAAAAAAAAGAAAGAAGGGTTAGATATTGTTGGCAAACAATTCTCCATGCGTATCTCATATTTGTGTACATCTTGAGAACAGCGTTACTGACAGCCATTTTTTTCTGGGCTCCTTTTTCAAGGATGTTTGTATTATACACAGCCTTAGAGAAGGGAGGTAATGTTTCTAGCACAGAAAAGAATAGATTTGCTTCCAGTCTTTTATAATACAAAGTATTTCCTTCCAGAATCAAAGGCAATTCTGCTTACTGCCCATTGTAAAATGCTTGAGTGACCTGATCTCAGAGATCCTCTTCTATAACATTCCTCATTACCTGTCCAGGTGTCACTAGACCATTTCATGTCTCTCTGTGGGAATTGGGGGTCAGTGAACTGGTACAAGAAAATGCCTATACTCTGGCTAGTGGTTATGCTGGGAATAATAATGTGCTTTGTCTCTGCCCTAGGATTCTGGTGTCTTTGGCCAGCATTTATTAACTGCAACAGGCTAACTTCTTAGCTTGAACCCAAGAGCTTCATGTCTTCCTCCCACATCAGTGGAATGGTGACAGGCTAGCTTTTTAGCTTGTAGCTAGAAAAAAACAATTTCAGATCCTTCACAATTTTTGACATGGACTGATGCCAAACTGCAAGACCACTTATCTTCCTCCAAAATATATTTTGATTCCATTTACTGTTTTCCTCTTTATTATCAATTCTTCCAAACCATTATATCCTCTCTGAATTACTGCAAAATCCTTTCTTTTTTCCTTCATGCCACCACGTTGATATTCAATAGAGCAATGTAAAATTTTAAAAACATAAATCAATTACATTCTTTTTGTTATAACCCTTCAATTATTTTTCAGCTTAGATTATCACTCTGCCACTTGACTATGGCCTAAAGTGTTCTCTGCCATCTAGCTTCTGCCAGTCTTTACAAACTTATATGATAGCTCTCTTCTCCTTAGCCACTACAGTCTGGCAACATAGCCTCTGATGCTATTCTTGGAAAGACACAAGTCCCTCCCTTCCTGGAGCCTTATCACATGAACTGCTCCACTTGGGAGCAGAGGTTTCTCAGGCTCAGTCAAGGGTTCATCCTATCTTCTAGATGGGATTTCACCTCATTGGAAAGACATCATCTAACCACACTACTGAAGTATAAAGCATCCTATTCTTGCTTATTTTTAAAATATTTTTTATCACAAACAGAAATCTTTAAACATGTTCACCCACATATTAAAACCCTTTCCCCATTAAAATATAACCACCATATGGGGCACCTGGATGGCTCAGTCGGTTAAGTATCTGACTTTGGCTCAGGTCAAGATCTCATGGTCCGTGGGTTCGAGCCCCATGTTGGGCTCTGTGCTGTCAGTTCAGAGCCTGGATCCTGCATCGGACTCTGTGTCTACCTCTCTCTCTGCCCCTCCCCTACTCACACTCTGTCTCTGTCTCTCAAAAAAATGAATAAAAATGTTAAAAAAATTAAAAATAAATTAAAAAAATTAACACCATGGGGACTGGGTCATATTTATTTTGCTCCTAGATGTATCCCAAGGGATTATCACCTTTGTGGGATGAATTTTACTTCTCCCCAAATTCCTATGCTGAAGCCCTATTTCTCTGCACCTCAAATTGCTGTATTTGGAGATAGAGCCCATACAAAGCCTCTATTTGAATGGGACCTAATTGAATACGACTGATATCCTTATAAGAAGAAGAAATGTGGTCACACAGAGAGACACTAGGAATGTACATACACAGAAAAAACCTTGTGAGGACACAGCAAGGAAGTAGCCAATAGAAAACCAATAGGAGACCCCACAGGAAAAACCAACCCCATGACATCTTGATCTCAGACTTCTAGCTTCCAAATCTGAGAGAGTAAATGTATGTTGTTTAAGCTATCCAGTCTGTGTTTTCTTGTTATGACAGCCCTAGAAAACTAATACAAGCACTATGTATTAACATAATTAATTCTTAATATATATTTAATAGATGAATTAATGAAAAAGCAGAATCTAATAGCATAACATCCATTCCACAGTGTTCATGTCTGAACTACCAAGAAATGTTCTTTTACTCTTAATCACAGCTGGATAAGAAAGCACTTCTCTTCATTCAAAAATGTTACGGAACATGCTTTACAAAAAAAAAAAAAAAAGAAGATTGATGATGTACTCTGTGTTGCTGACAATGCTAAAGATGAAGTCTATGAGATAGCACAGCTCGTGAAAAATGATGATAGTGTTTTATCCATAGGATTTTTGAATGATGGGGCCTACAGTCAGCAATATCAGTATAGTTCTTTTTTCTTGAGGTATTTCATAGAATAAATCTAAATGTTATCAGAACAAACAATATCTAGTTAAGTAAATGAAATGCCAAAGACTTAGAAACCTCTTTCTCAGAGACATTTTATTAAATGTACTATTTATAGATTTCTATCATATTTGTTTTTAGGAGCAAAGTTTTTGCTGAGTCACAGGGTGAATGTGTCCTTGTACTTCTTGTCTTTTAAAACTCTATTTTCTCCTATTCGACATTTGTCCAGTATTCTTTTATCACTCTTTTCTGTGGTCGAATTTGCCTTTAGGAAAGAATGCCTTATCAGATATTTATTCTGCAATATGAATTACTATTTAACTGCTCCTAGGGATGTTTATCTGTTAAACCTTATCTTTTAAACCATCATTACAGAATGGTTGCTAAAATGAACCAAGACATTAGATTTTGGAATTGGGAAGTCTTTCTTAGGGATCCTAAAGAAACAAGTTCACCTCTACCTCTCTTAATACAAAGCTGAGGCCCACTTTACTGCCAAGGAAAGGTCCTGCCAGGTTGTACAGCATATCATTCAAGAAGACTCAGTATTTCTGTTATGTAACAATTTACTCTCAGATATTTTTGGTAGAAAAGTCACTCTGCCACCATTGTCCCCAGTTTGATTATACCAGGCATGGACAGCTTATTGGAAGACAGCTTATGTTGCCTGATATGGTTAAAAATGACAGTTTCCCCATTAGATAAGCTGTTTAGTGGGTTACAATTGGGAAAAAATTAAGAACTTTATCAACTTTGTATATAAGACGTAGATGAGAGAGTGGATGGACAAACAATGAGACACAGAGACACATATACTGCACATTAGTCTAGAAGAGATGTTAATTTATTTTACATTCAATAGACACTTCTTGGGAAATGTGTTAAGTAGTCGTCAAGAAGAAAATAAGTCAATTACACCAGTCTTAAGTGGGAGAAAGCATGAGACAATAAGAAGCAGGAGTAATCAAAATGTAAGTGCTATATTTTGCTTAGCAATTAAAATATTTAAGAGTTTATTATACAAAAGTAAGGAAAGGATTGTGTTAAAATATCAGGTATACATCAACCATGCACAATATTTAGAAACCTGTGAACAGTTTTATTCCAGCTATGTGCCATCCATGGCACAACTTAACACTCCCTGAGATTATTTATAATCAAGTCCCAGATATCAAATTATTTTATCTAAATATTTCAAAATCTATCTTTAATTGATTGGGGCTCCAACTATAAAACCCACCATAACATTATTCCAAATAAAATATTTAACAATAACTTCTCAATAATGTTAAACATTAGTCAATTTTCACATTGATTGTCTTTATGGTGGTTCTCAAATTATTTGGTCTCAAGAAATCTTTGCATTCTTAAAGATTATTGAAGTCCCCAAATATCTTTGCCTTATGGGGTTATATCTATTGATTTTCATTTATCATAAATTAAGATGAAGAAATTAATTTTGTGATTTATTAATTCATTTTAAAAACAATAAAAATGAAATCCATTTTAACACACATTCCACATCTTAAATGAAAAATAACTGTATTTCCCCCTGAAAAGTGAAATGGGTAACATTACTTTACATTTTCCTAAATCTCTTCAATATCTGGCTTAATAAAAGACTGCTAGATTCTTCTATCTTAATTTTCATTCAATATGTTACTGTGTGTTGTTTTAATGGAAGTATATGAAGCAAATTTAGCCCCCCTTTTCCATATATCTGACGAAGGAAGAAATACTGCGAATAGCATTTTTTTTTCAGAAGCTGGGACTAGAATGTTGAAGTTCCTGTCCTGGCTTAGCCATCAACCAGTTGTGTGTGTCTCAGTGTCCTTGTCTATAACACAAGTTAGGTAACGCTAGATCAATGATTTAACTTTTTTTTTTTTTAACCAAACCTCACTGTTTTCAATATATGAAACAGGTAAAATGGAACTGTTATAAGTAGATCATTAGTAAGAGAGTTGTTTTGTTTTGTTTTGTTTTGTTTTGTTTTGTTTTGCCACAGTCACTTTAGGTCTTATGGAGGAACAAGAAGCACAGTTGGAAATCTGTCCCAAAGGCTTTTCCATGCCAGCCCCAGACAACACATTGACTGGGAGGGGTAAAAACAAGAAGAAGGGAGGGTTTTACAAAAAGACCTCACACGCATCTGACATCAAGGACCCTAACTCTTCAGACTTTACTCTGCCAGATGCTGAATAGCATTTTTGGATAATTATGGATATTCTTTTTGACATTGTAACAAACAGGATAAGTGAGAGTTTCTTTTTTCCACCAACTTTATTGAAGAATAATTGACAAACATAGTGGTATATATTTAAAATGTATAATGTGATGATTTAATATACATATATTGTAAAATGACTACCAAGACCAAGATAAATGACACATCCATCAGTTATTAGTTAACGTGTGTGTGTGTGTGTGTGTGTGTGTGTGTGTGTGTGTGTGTGGTGAGAACACTTAAGATCCACTCTCAGCAACTTTCGAGTATTCTATACCATAATGTCAATTGTAGTCACCATGCTGTACATGAGATCCTCAGAACTTATAACTGAAAATTTGTACCCTGTGACCTATATTTCCCCATTTCTCCCTCCCTAGAGCCTAGCAACCACTATTCTATTCTTTGTTTCTATGAAATTGACTTTTTTAAAAATAAAGATTCCACATATGGGTGATACTGTGTAGTGTTTGTCTTTTTTACATATGTTAAGTCCTAACTCCCAGTACCTCAGAATGTGACTGTATTTGGAGACAGGGCTTTGAAGCGGTAATTAAAGTAAAATCAAGTAGTGGGATGGGAACTAATTCAATATGACAGCCTCTAGAACTGTGAGAAAATACATTTTTGTTATATAAACCAACCAGAATGTGGTACTTTGCTATGGCAGCCCTAGAAAACTAATATACACTGTCTCTTTTAGTTCTTCTTTAATGTGTTTATTAAGGGAATTTGGTTATTAGTACCATAGTGGTTCCATTAGAAATAAGCCCACTGATCCAATTAAAGGAGGGACACAGAAAGGCTTTAATCAATGTTCTTGCAAGAGCAAGTGTCTGATGGATAGGCACACTCAGGGAAGTTACAGTAGGCAATTTATCTCCTAGCACACAAGTCCCTCCCCTGATTCCTCTTTGGCTGAGTAGCTGAGTATACAGAGGTTATACCCTTATCTGGACATCGCCCATGCCCACGTAAGGCAAAAAGTAGTCTGATTGGCACAAATGTACATTCCCTGAGGTGATGCAGAGACTTTCAGTCCCTCCTCCTTTTGTTCTTTGGTACATGCTTATTGCAAAGCCTACAAAAATAAGCCCACAAAATGGAGAGGGGAAGAAGAACAAAGAAGTGAAGTGTTGAAGGGTTTGGAACTCCATTTGGGGCAGTGGTGTTCATACATATTTCCAATAGGTTGTAAACCTATTGTTAATTAGAAAACACAGCTTTTATTTGGTATTTCCTAAAATGAATCATCTCCCTTCTCACAGTTTTCACCTATGGATTATGACAGTTACATCCCTGTGATATCACATATCACAAAATGTCATCATATAACATGTATATATTATATACCCTATAACTTGCTTCTTTATCCTCCATACTTATATAAATTAATGGTTCCTTCCAAAGAAAACTTCATGCTCATGTTTTTCAACATCATTTCATAAATGATGTCAATGTTTCCATGAGAATTCATATAATACCTGGACCGTCTATCTTTTTCATGATCTTAGTAGTCATTCAGGATTGTTGTCTTTAGACATTAATTTATTTAAAAAAGATTGTAAACCACCAAAATGCACACATGTGTGAATTGTGGGGAGGGCTCAATATTATAAGGCATGTTAAGCCTTAACATTTAACTTTTAATACAATCCTTGAAGGTAATTATTGTTAGAATTAACATTGTATGAAGAGGAAAACTGAACTCAAGGGAAGTTAAGTTGTTTACATAAAATCAGAAGTACAATACAAATTATAATGAGACTTGAATCCATATTCACTTATGGTGTTTATGTTCTTTCCACTCCAATACTGACTTCTTGGAAGTCAGAAAAGTGTCAACAGTACATTAGCTGAGGAGAGTATATAATAAAATTGAAATATTACTAATAAAATGATATACTGTTATAAAGAGGGATTATGTGGAAAAATGAAAGCAGATTAATTTTATTGCAATTAGTGTGACCATGAGTGAAATTTCTTTTTATTTTTTAGTAATATTATATATCATTTATTATATATATTATTATATTATAATATTTATATGACAGGTGTAAAGTGATCTCTCATAATACTATTATTACATTATATCAACAGAAGTAACTTGTTTTTTAAAAATACATTGAAATTCTCGGGGCACCTTGGTGCCTCAGTCATTTAAGTGACTGACTCTCCATTTCAGCTTAGATCATGATCTCGCAGTTTGTGCGTTCAAGCCTCGCATCAGGCTCTGTGCTGGCAGCGTTGAGCCTGCTTGGAATTCTCTCTCTGCCCTTCCACAACTCATATTCTCTCTTTCTCTCTCTCTCTCCCCGCTCTCCAAACAAATAAGTAAACAAAAAAATTTTACATATATTGAAGTTCTCATTCTTTTCATGGCTGAGTAGTAGTCTACCATATATGTAGTAATATACACATTACATCTTTTTCCATTCACCTATCAATAGACATTTGGGCTGCTTCCCTATTGTGGCTATCATAAGTGATGCTGCAATAAACATAAGGATGCATGTGCCTTTTTGAATTAGTGTTTTCATTTTCTTTGAGTAAATGCCCAGTGGTGGAATGACTGGATCACATGGTAAATCTATTTTTAAGATTCTGGGGGACCTCTGCACTGTTTTCCGCAGTGGCTGTACCAATTTACATTCTCACCAACAGTGCAGCATGGTTCCTTTTTCTCCACAGTCTCACCAATGCTTGTTATTTCTTGTCTTTTTGATTCTAGCCATTCTGACAGGTGTAAGGTGACCTCTCATTTCATTTGTATTTCCCTGAAGACTAGTAATGTTGATTATCTTTTCATATGTATGTTGGCCATCTGTGTGTCTTCCTTGTGACCACATGGACGGGTCTAAGGGTTTTATGCTGAGCGAAATAAGTTACATAGAGAAAGAGAAAATACCATATGATTTCAATTTTATGTGGAATCTGAAAAACAAAGTGACCAAACAAGAAAGCACTCTTAAATGCAGAGAACAAACTGCAGGTTTCAAGAAGGGAGGTGGGTGGATGGATGGGTGAAATAAAAGAGCTTATGAGGCACAAACTTCCAATTATAAAATCTATAAGTAACAGAGATGAAAAGTACAGCACTTTTCGCATAGTCAATAACATTGTAGTAATGTTGTATGGGGACAGATGGTGACTGTACTTACCATGGTGAACATTAAGTAATGTAAACAGTTGTTGAATCAATATGTTACACACCTGAGACTAAGATAACATTGTATATTTCAATTAAAGAAGACACTGAAGTACTTTTGAATGTAGGATTCTACAGAATCTCAGTAGAGTGGACAGATATTCAGAGATACAGTAGAAAGATGGATGTGACTACATTATCATTTGGTTATTTTGGTCACAGTGTAGTTTGGCTAACAGGTTCTCCCACCAGTAAATGATAATAATAAAGATACATGAGGCCAACTGCTACCAGTTACAACAACAACAACAAAAGCAACTCTATCCTTTAGACACTGTATACCTACATATAATTATAATTTCATTTAAAGCTCCCATAAACACTGAGATATAAGTACTATTATATTTATTTTGCAGAGAAAGAACATGAGGTTCAGAAATGCTCAAAATCACTCAACTACCAGTGATAGAACCAAGAGAGCAGAATGACATTAAAAAAAGAGCAGATTCCAAAACATCTGCAGAACACCATACATTACTACAGCTCTCATACTATTTTAGATTACATCCAGGACTGTCATTTGCTTGAAAAAAAAGTAATTTTTTCAATTATTTGTATTTTTGTTCCAGTGCAGTTATATGAACAATGCACACACTGTATTGTCTTTATTTAAAACATTTGATAAGAAAAAAGCCCAATCACATTTGGAGAGAGGAGTTAATTCCATTAAGCATTACTTTTATAGAGATAACTTCCTTTTTCAAACATCAACCAATAATTACGTTTCATATTGTGATCCATTGATTTTAATTAGCCTAACAAGTTCATACCTTTATTGGGAATTTCTCTATGGTGGCATTTAACTGTCAGTATGGGATCTATAAAAGCATAATGCAATGTACTGTGAAGATCTTTTGTCCTCTGTTTCTTCCTATAAAATCCTTTGAGACTGAATATCATTCACTGGGGAGCTGAAAAAGAGAAAGGAAAGATGAGACCTTGCAGACTATCTAAATCAAATAATCAAAATTGTTCCAACAGACAGGAAAATCAACAAAGGACACAAGAGTCTACATACCTCCAAGGCACACATTTAAGGATATTTTGGTGTGTTTTAGTAACATATAAGCAACGTAAAAATAAGGGCAATTCTGAAAAACAAATGACCCATAAGCAACATCTAAATTCATGTCTTCTCTGGGGCACATGGGTGGCTTCGTTGGTTGACCGCCCTACTCTTGATTTCAGCTCAGGTTATGATCCCAGGGTCATGGGATTGAGCATTGTGTCGGGCTCCAGCTGAGCATGGAGGCTGCTTAAGATTCTCTCTCTCTCTCTCTCTCTCTCTCTCTCTCTCTCTCTCTCTCTCCCTCTGGCCCTCTCCCTGGCTTGCACTCTCTCTAAATTAAAATAAATAAATTAATTAATAAATTAGTTAATATATTTTATTTTGTGTATGCATTTATATAGAGATATATGATATAAAATATAAATATGTCATATAAATATATATTTAGAAGATTATCTGTTTATGAAGTAATGTCTCCCCTGAATTTGGTTAAAAAGCAGAACATATTGGAGTGTTTTGAACAGGAAGAAGTTTACCAGTTTATCACAAATAGTTATAGACTTACACAACAGTTAGAAGGACTAGGGAAAGAAGCTCGAGAAAACTGTCGACTGGAAACGTGGAAGAGGAAGGACCTAGGGATTGAGGGAAGCAGGTACCAGTGATCTAAGCTGCCTCTTGGAACCAAAATAAATAATTTACAGGAGTATACCCAGACCCCCTGGAAGTATGGTTGCTAAATAAAACATAGGATGCTGAGTTAAACTTGAATTTCAGATATACAAACTTTTTTATAAGACAACTATATCCCAAATATGACATAAAATATATTTATGCTAAAAACTATTCTTTGCTTCTCTGAAAGTCAAAGTTAACTCAGTGTTTTATATTTTATTTGCTAAATCTAACAATCTTACCTGGACACTATCATAGGTCATCCCAGCTGCCTGTGGCTGTGCTGTGTATAATATATGAATGGACCCCAAAGCCAGAGGAAGCCACTGATCTCAGCTGACTGCCCACAGCTGCTAACAGAGAACAATGGCTTCTCTTACTCTTATTGGGAAAGGAGTTTTAGGTTTCCCTCTAGGACATGGTGTGGATGGGGATGATGTGGAGTTGAGAATAGTCAACCTGCTACATAAGTTTACCTCAAGTAAGTAGAGTTCAAACACAAATATTTTTTATGATATTTTGCTTCCATTATGCAATGATATTTTAAATCTTGCTACTTAAATATTATTATTTTCACAAACACATATTATTCCAGTAGTCTGAGGTTATATAAATATATATATTAAATGCATATTTAATATATATCAAATGCATATATATGTATAAATATTAAATAAATATTAATACATATATATGTATTTATAAATATATATTTATATAATTATATATTTTTAATTAATTTCTATATATTTATACATATGCATATATACTTTTTAAAAATTTTTAAATATTTTTAAGTTTATTTTTGAGAAATAGAGACAGAGCATGAGTGGGGAAGGGTAGAGAGAGAGGGAGACACAGAATCCAAAGCAGGGTCCAGGCTCTGAGCCATCAGCACAGAGTCCAACATGGGACTCATAAACCCATGAGATCCCATAAACCATGAGATCATGACCTCACCTGAAGTCGGACCTTTAACCCACTAAGCCACCCAGGTGATCCTATGTATATATACATTTTAAACCTCCTCAAATTATTGGATAGTTCAGTGGCCTTCAAGCAAAGTTAATGATATTAAATATTAATGGATTTGAAGGAAAAATATTAGCGATGACTTTCAAAGTGAAATAAACTGTGAGCTCGCCATAGCACATAGAACAATAAAAGTGCAAAAAGAAAAAGTTGGGCCATGAAAAAATCAACACTTGGACTTAAAAATTACAAAATAATGATAAAGTGTATCAAGGACACATAAATGATAAAATGACTAAAGGATGCAGTCCTTTTGGAAGAGAAAGTTAGAAAAGCTGCAAGAATTTGGGTAAGCAGTGACTGCTGTTTAAAAATAATTCAATTATTTTTATTTAATTATTAATTATTAATTTAATTCACAGAAGCTGTAGAATTAACTGGTCCTTAGATTTTGACATGCCAGTAATATTCCAACTGAGTTAATGTTCAAAGACAAGGATTTTAACCTCATTTTATTCATTCACACTATGACTTTGCCAATCGTTTAACTGAGTTGTTATTTCTCTTCCCCTTAGATGCTTAGATGTGCAGCAGCACTTTCCATAGAGAAATTCAATGGGTACAACTTTAGAAGTCTTTAAGAACATTCAGTTCAAGGTACTTCTTTATTCTAAGTTTTTGTTTAAATTTGGGGCGCCTGGGTGGCCCAGTTGGTTAAGCATCTGACTTCGGCTCCGTTCATAGTTTTGTGATCAGTGAGTTCAAGCCCCGAGTCGGGCTCTGTGCTGACAGCTCAGAACCTGGAGCCTGCTTTGGATTCGGATTTGGATTCGGTGTCTCCTCTCTCTCTCTGCCCCTCTCCTGCACACACTCTCCTTCTCTCTCTCTCTCTCTCTCTCTCTCTCTCTCTCTCTCTCTCTCTCTCACTTTCTCTCCCACTCTCTCAAAAATAAATATATATTAAAAAAACAAATAAATTCCAGTTAGTTAACATGCTTTTTTTGTATTGAAAGTTCTACTCCCATGGAGTCTGAGTCGGGGCAGCATAGCTGTGTTTGAATCAGTCAGTGGGACACATGCCACTGCACCAAAATTTTAGTTCCTTAACAATTTCTTCACTTTCTGCTTCCTTCTAGCTCCGAATTGTTGGCCTCATTTTCACAGTGAAGCTCTCGTTAAAAGTGCAATAGCTCTTGCGGTATTAAAAACAAAACAAACAAAACAAAAACAGAATGTCTCCTTCATTTTGAAATCTATAAGAGCTCTCTAACATGTGGTTTCCAAACTTGTGTCTCTCTGGACAACTTCCTCTTGGTGGTTTGTGTCTGGCATGGAGGACACTGATATGAATACATCACTTGGCCCAGATAGCGTAAAATATTAAGATTAGTAATTGTGATTTTTTTTGTAGAATTGTCATCTTTCAGTGCAAGATTGAGTTGTAAAAATAATGAAGCCAACACAGCTTTCCTTCTATTATTCTTTACTCTTTTTTTTAAGTTTTATTTATTTTGAGATAGAGAGTGCTACTCGGGGAGGGGCAGAGAGAGAGGGGGCAAGAGAATCCCAAGTAGGCTCTGCACTGACTGTGCAGAGCCCAATGTGGGACTCGAACTCGCAAACCATGATATCGTGACTTGAGCTGAGGTCGCATGCTTAACTGACCTAGCCACCCAGGCTCCCCTATTCTTTACTTTTAGAGTTGAATTTTGTGCAATTATAGGTTATAAAGTTTATTATATATATATATATAGCTAAGGTTACTTGAATGAAAAGCAATTTTATTTTTAACATGTTTTCCTTAAATATATGGATTTTACTCAATAATATGGTTTTGTTGGCAAGATTTTGGGCCGGAAACCCTACTTTGTTGTTATGTTCTGGTCATTGTGATCAAGTCTCAAACATCCAATTAAATGGATATCCGGGGATTACTAATGATCTCTTTTATCATGATGTTAACTTAAAATTACAAAGAAATGTATACCTTAAATATAAACATACCTTTAAGTTTATAACATTTTCATTTACAATGTTAATTAAATATAATGTATACTGTTGTTTTGCTGAAATGCAATGTGCATTGACAGCATAATATTTACTTCAATAACATTAAATAAAAATAATACAGCAAAAACTTAACCTTCCATGGGCCTCAGTTCTCCTGCCAGAGTTCTCTATTATCATTATCATCTTACCTTGTAAATTATTTATTTTCTAATCCTCCTTTCCTTATTATATCTTACCTCTAAAATTTTGATAATTATCTTTCAGTGTCAGTAAGTTGCTTGTCTACTATATATTTTTTATTGAATATTATGAATATTAATATCATTTTCTATATGGATCTTAATCCTTAATAAACCTTATTTGTCTTCCTAAACTTAAGTAGAAAAAAAATCTTCTCTTTCTTAGCTTTATACCTTATTTTCTATTTCTATTCATAACCTGGTTCCTATTCCAGAAGTTGACTGACAGTTCATATTTACTGACATTGAAGTTATCATGGTCAAAGGAGGTGTAAATACATTTGCATATGTCCTAATATCTTCTAAGGGAACAGATGTATGGGGAGATTGTAGAGTAACTTGCTTTTAACTAACAATGTCATTCACATAAAGCTATGTGTAGAATAAACATTGCAGTTCTCATGTGATTTTACTTTAGTGACGCTTTTATACATACTATTTATCTATGAAGATTGAGTATGGCCTTTTACAATCACATTTGGAAAATGGGTAGATGAGAAATCAAGCCTACTTTGTAAAAACACAGTTATAGGACCCATTTGTCAACCACAATATATGATACTTTTGTATCAATCTGTCAACATAACTTTCTTAGTGGGCTTGCACCTTCGCTCATCTATCTTTATCTGCTGTGAAACTTCATGTTGTATTAGTTCTATAGCACAATAAAACAAATGGATACTTTATGGCTTCCAATTGAAAATAAATGTTTCATGTGGAACATTTTTCTTTTAACTGAATCAGCTGAAATACAAGCGTATGATTACTTTTGTGTCTACAAATTTTTAAGAGACAGACAAAACAAAACAAAACAAAAAACCCCTCAAGTCAGTTTGGTTACTATTCAAAAGAAACTCTACTGCTATGTTAAGGTACATTCTTCATAGAATGGCATTACTCCAGTGAACACTGGAATGAGAATTGCAATCTGTAGGAAATCTATACTGTTAGCCATGTGATTGGAATTGGAGGGTAGCAGTAGGTTTATTATGTAGGACCAGGTGTCATGATACCTGCCTGAGAACTGAAGACAATCTAATACCTTTTCCCAATTTAAGCTTACTTTTCCTTTTTAAATCCGGATAACTACATTATTATGTTATGTTATTTATTTTTGGGTATAGAATTTAGTGATTCATCATTTACATAAAACACCAATGCTCATCACCACAAGTGCCCTCCTAAATACCCATCACCTATTTAACCCATTTCCCTGCCCACATCCCCTCCAGTATCCCTCAGTGTGTTCTCTATCAGATAACCACATTTTAATCGACTATTTGGGATTTTTAAATTTCAGTTAGTGTTCACTAAATCATTTTTGGAAGCATACATGATAGAACATATTTTGAGACAATAAAATGCCCATATGGGTGCATTTTGATTAATATTATTTCATATAGGGGCACCTGGGTGACTCAGTCAGTTAAGCATCTGACTTTAGCTCAGGTCATGATCTCCCGGCTTGTGAGTTCGAGCCCCATGTAGGGCTCTGTGCTGACAGCTCAGAGCCTGGAGCCTGCTTCAGATTCTGTGTCTCCCTCTCTCTCTACCCCTTCCCTGCTCATGCTCTGTCTCTCTATCTCTCTCAAAAATACATAAACATTAAAAAAATTTAAAATATACATTATTTCATATATATCATATCACTAGTATATACTTTATATATTAATTTATGTGATCAATATTTATACAGTACATACTTTTGGCTGTACTGTACTTCTTTTTATGAATATATAATAATTACACAGATTTAAATATCAATTCCTTGTTAATCCAGTACTTACTTGTTCATTAATCATTGTTTTGATTTTCCACTGTCTTTTACATTAAGTGATTTACATTTTTGGTAAACTCTTACTCTGAATTTATGGCTCTTTAGGTTAATAAAATGTTCATTATCCAGGACAGTAAGTTTTTTGGTGTTTTTTTTTGTTTGTTTGTTTTTGGTGTTTTCTTTTTATCTACAGCCTTGTTAATGTAAGAGTCCATAAGCTCCCTGTTTTGTTTGTAATGGAGATATGATTGTCTCTCAAATCTCAATTATCTGGGACATGGTTTTGATCATAACACTAAATATTGGGTAATAGGGATTATTTTTCTAAATATTAATATTATATTTTTGTCTCAATTTTGTAGCTTTTTAAAATTCTTATGTTAAGTACTAAGATTCAATAGCTCAAAGCAAGTGTTTGTTTTGTTTTCTAGAAAAGGGCATATTCTTCAATTATAATAACTAGGCACTCAGACGATATTCTCTCGGGAGGAGAATAGGATGTAAATGTTCAGGCACAGAGAAATAAAACCTACCGCTGGGAGAATATGAGAAAAAGAAGTAGGCAAAAGGAAGTTTATGGTCCCCATCAGGAATTTTGGTAGATTGCAGTGGCTGAGGGCAACAACTAAGCACCATCACCCAGTACTACAAGCAACAGATTCAGGGGAATAAAACTAGCAACTTGGTGTTCTAGAAAAAAAAAAAAAAAGCCGTAGGTACCATCTAAACTCCCTTTACAGCTTTTTTTGTGTCATGGAGGGGATTCAGGAATCTCTTAGACAAGTCAGGAGATAATCAGCTGAGGCTGATAAACTGGCTAAAGGGGCCTTCAAAGAAGAGACAAAATAATGCTATCTGTTGCTGGAGCATTTCACAGATCAACAAGGAAAACAACATGTAGCATTTTCCATAAGACCAGTGTGAGTCAAGGTCAGATCAATCTATCAAGAGGTCTTCAGAGCCCTTTTCAAGGGAAGAAAATAAGACACAAATTTACTGGTCACACATTTCCACACTGGATGACATCAAGGCAACTGATGATTAAATTTCAAAGTGATACTGCTCCCCACTGCCTTGAAATAGCATTAAAATAACATTATTCCCAGGGCTTCAAAAATAAGAAGTTGTTTTATCTAAATGGTAGCAAAAACCTTCTGGTCCATATTAGATAATTTGTGAATAGAAATGCCTTTTAATAACACTAATTTAACAGATTCAGTTACGTATTTGTCATTCCATTAGTAACATTAGTAACATATGACATTGACAACACCTTTATCTTTCTGAAATAGTATCTAAAAAACAAAGTAATCCAGGGTTAGCCCTGCTCGCTCTTTATTGAAATGACTTTTCTATCATTAATATTTAATAAGTTAATTAATATGGCTTAGTAATAAAATCAAGAATCATAACATTAGATATGTAGAGAGGTAGAGCATTATATTTTGGCTCATAACAGTAAAATTATTAATAAACATTTATATATGCAATATAAAAAAGGAAATAACAGTGCAATGTTTTAAGCATATCACTAAATAACCCATGGAGGCAAAACAAAGATTAGAGTTTACATTCAGGAGTAACAAATTGGATCTAAACACAAATTCTCTTACTGTAAGGGGTAAATGATTTTACTTTGGCTAATATTATATCATGTTAAGACCTGGAAAAGTGAAATTAAAATGAAGTATGATTTGTCAAACTGAAAAATATGTTTTATATTTTAATTGTTAGTGTTAAATTTATATATGGAAAAGGACAATTTCCATAAAAGTTTTAATGTTACTTTTTAGACCTTTTAAGGCCTTAGAGCACTTTGGCTATAGGGACACACTCTTCTTGATAATGCACGCTATCTAATACTGTGATCACAGAGTTAGATTCTAATCAAACTCATGCCAGTATTTCACTATATATTGTCCAAAACACTGCTAATGAAGGACATTCATAATAAGATTTAATTGTAATAAAAATTCTTAAATTTTAAGTATCATAATATTGATATAAAGCTTTATATTGAATGAGATAGAGGGATACATTGATAGACTGCTACTCTGTAATCCTTTATGATATGTATATGTACACACATTAATACACACACACACACACACACACACACACACACACACACACACTGCATTTAGGTGAACAGAAGTCAAATGTTAGTGACACACACTGGTCATCTGCAAAATACCATAAGTAGAGAAAATTGATACTACTACTACTACTACTAATTAGATCTTATTTCTTTATATTTCTTATTAGAGATATTTTAATTTCCAGGTAACAGAATGTGTACCAACAACCTAAATAGAATATTTTATATGTACATAAGAGATTTTCAGATAGACAATAGTCCATCCAGAATTGGTATAGCAGCACAAAAATACTGCCAAGACTTGGGTTTTTAATTCTTCTACTTAGCCAATTCTGCTATATTTATTTTCATCGTCAGGCTTCTTTTATCCTCATCATCACAAGAAGGATGCAAAAGCTTGAGGCATCATGTGTTTTTAGAAAGTCATTGAAAGACATGAGGAAAGACAAGATCTTTCCTCTCTGTTTGTATTAAGGAAAATTATATTTCTCAGTAACCTCTCAAACGACTTCTCCCTCTACCTAATTAATGAGAATTTAGTCATATGTCCACCCCAATCCGAGTACAGTCGAAGAAGAGAGGTATTTTTATACCTGGTTAATATTTGGTTAAAGTTCATCCTCCAAGGCTTAGCATAAGGTAACCTTATATTGCAGCCTGATGTCTGAGGAAACTCAGCAGGAAGATTGATGGATGGTGGATGTTGCATAAAGTTCCAGTTAGTGTATGAGCTATCAAGCAAATGTATGCACTCTGAAATAAGGTATTTATTACAAATATTTTACATTACATGATTATACATTACATAATTAAACTAGGGAGGAAATTCTAGAAGAGCATAGTGGTAACTAAACCAATTTCTGAATCCAGGAAGAGCATATTTAGATGAAACATTGTACACATAAAAGGGAAATGGGAACTGAGAGTATCTATTTCAATGGGAACAAAACACTTTTTTTCAATAATATAAATAATTCTATGATAGAGCTGTATTAATAACTGTGAGTAGTCTGCAATTATAACTGAGGTGAAAACTAACAAATAGCCTGGCACAGTTTCATGGGTGTCAGTTGAAGACTTGAACTTCATGGGGCAAAGATGAGGGGCATGTTAATACTCATAGCATTAGTAGTAGTCAGTCAGTAATTTTGTGCTGGTTTCTTGAACTTCAGTTCTCACTGGGACATGCTAAAAAGGCCAGATGGCCCTTGTACATGCATTGGGTTGTGTTGAAGTAGAAGAAATTTTGGTCTTAGGAAAACTAAATATTTTATAATGAACAATAAGCAAACCTGCTTTGCTCCAATACCTAAATTCCTTGGTTAGAAGTAAGCCTGGTCTTTGCTCTTTTAGGATACCATATCTCTAATTTCCAACACTGTTGGCTATAAAATCATTCAGGGAAAGATGATCCTGACAGAAGCCCTGTTCATTCCTTATTCATGAGACAGAAATATGAAAAACTTATCTAGAGCCATCTCCCAATAATATTCAATCACTCATTTCTAGAGCATCTTGACTCCTGGTGAACTTTCACATAAACATGCCACTGTGTTAGCTGCTCTGGTTAACTGACTAACAAAGGCTGGGACAAAACCATTACACTTGTCTCCTACAGCATTTAATCAAGACTCCTATCAACAGGATACCAAATAGTAGGAATAGGCTAACCTCCAGTATTGACCTCAACCATGTTTTCCAGGGTCTCAGAATCAACCAGCTGTATACATCCAGTAGACCATCATGAGCAATCTGAGAAATCCAGGTGGCTTTCTCCTTAAGTTTCTGTACAGACCTTTCTACTTGTCCCAAGGAACTAGTCCAGTTAAGGTAGGAATTTATTAGCAATTGTATAGGCTACACCTTAGCCCCCAAACAGAAATTTAAGGACAACTCTATCATCCATAATAACCCTGACCAGTGAGTTGAAGCTGACAGGAATGATCTCCAAGATTGAGGCAGTATCAGTATCTTTCAGGTAGAGTTAGGGTCACATTTTACAACACATTTTATATTCTCACAAGATTCATTCTAGGAATAACTGCCTAAAATCTGCATGAAAATAATGATTCAATTAATCCTCCAGTAAATTCAGCCAAGGGTTGTCTCATTTAGGAGAAATGTCCATGCCATCTGAGATTCACATGATTTATTGGAGATGTTTACTTAAATATTTGACGGTCTCTTATGAATTCCTCAAATGTATAAGTCCTTATGTTTTTAGTAATGAGTTCATGCTTACCTTCCACAAAAAGTACAAGTCCCAAGAGTACACATGATAACCTTGAAAAAAAAGCGCTAAAATTGTTGGAAGGCTCCAAGTGTGACCTATATAATCAAGGTATATAGATTGACATTGCCTCTGACTTTGGGGCTTCAAATTCAGTTTGAATAATTGATTCTAGTCTATTTTTTGAGACTGAGTTATGATAGAACAATATGTCTTGTTATCGTGTGCTAACAACTGATTGTAATTCTTCTGCCTCACTCAAAGAAAATCTGAGCAATACCTTCAGGAATGGAGAGTTGGAAATATTCAAAGCCACCCAAAAGTATTTTCTGTTGCAGGTATAGAATCTGGGATTCTAAAAAATCTTTTTCTTAGATTTCTAGTTAGGGATGAGGGGAAAGACAATCAAATAATGATGAGAACTATCTGGTCACTTCTGCCAATGCAGCAGTCCATTGAAATCAAAGTTTCTGTAACATTTTAGGAGACATACGAGGGCATTGTTTGTTCATTAAGAAGGCCCAGGTGTTCTAAAAAGAAAAGGATTATAACTGAACACCAGCTCTCTACTTCTTTCAACTTCTGTGGTGTTCCCTGTGGTGTGTGCGTGTGTTTTCTCCTATATGATCACACAACAGGGAAGATAACATCACATTTAAAAAAATCAATCTCAGACCCAGGCCTTTAATTTGGAAGGGTCAGGTGCAAGAAGCATGAGTGCCTATCTTACAAAACATACGAAACCATTTATATCCTACAATTTAACCCACTGTGGACAATATAGTAGAGCTTATCAACAGTGTACTCAACTCAGTAATCAATACCTTTATGATCAGGGCCTTGTCGCACACAAAAATAATTCATATTCAGACAGCTGATCCAGCATTAAGCTTGAATCCCCTAGGCCTTCATTTGATCTTGTTGACAGCTGAAGGCTATACCAACCAGGCTGGTCTTAAGGGAGAGTAAGAAGCACTATCTTGCCCACAAATGGTCAGAGAAGAATCCAAAATTTTCTGAAATTCTTTATAACCCTCTACTCCCTTTTGTCCTCATTACTAATCACTTATTGACTAAGAGATGATCTCTTTCTTGGGACAGTCACATTCAACGATCAACCTGCATTTCTAAAGTGTGTATACCAAGAAGAAGTAGTAGAGATAGAGTCAGGAATTTTTTTCATTCCATTTTTGAGGAGACTTTTCAGAAATAGTGGGTGCCTCTCGAGTGTGTCTAGGGAATGTGAAAAGTGTTAAACACCTCGCTTATCCACCCATTGTTGAATGACTCTTATGATAAAAGGCACCCAAGTTTTATACCAAAAATAATCAAGAAAACTGGAAACATGGCACAGAGTAGTTTCCAGGGTTAAAATGACGTGGTAAGAGTCAGTGGATTGGACTGGGAGAGTACCCTGATCTATGAGCAATTTGAATACAGCTTTATGAGATGAGCTATTTTAAATTGATCCAACTTTTTTTCCTTTATTGTATTTCTGTGTGTATGTATATTATCTATTTTCCAATATATATAGTGCATATATAATTATAACTGTATATATGTGTTCCAATGGTTAAACTAGAAAGAGCAAAAGGCATATCCAAATGACAATGATATGTGCAAGTAGATTGTCTTTTCAGAGAAGAAATAATTAACCAAAATATTGCCTGTAAAGCAAAAGCAGTATAAGCAATCATATAAAAGAAGCTTGCTTAGAAGTTAGATTCAAATTAAATAGATATTCTTAACTTTAGTGAGCAATTCTGTATTTGCCTCACAATATTTCAATGGTCAAGAGTATAAATATTTAATTTTATTAAACATAACCATATTAGATCATATATTAAGGGATTATATAAAACTATTTTACAGCCAGTACTGCAAGGCAGAAACCATTAAAAATAGACACAGTGATCAATCAGAATGGACATCAGCTATGAAAAACAAGCCGGCTGTACTCATGAGTACTAGCTCCTACGTATTCAGTATGGCCAGAAAATGCTCATTTATGTAGGCACAGTCTTCTGGCAATTTGGAGTGATGATTTGCTTCACTGATGAATCTTAAAAATCAATCCGATGGAAATTATTTTTAGCATCCCACAAATATTCATGGCAAAATATTATTGGGATGATGCACTTGATGAGCCTGAAATTTAGGAGCTTGATAAAACAGGAAAATAACACTTCAAAAGTGACATTTTAGTTCTTACTAATGCTCTAATATGGCCAGAGCATGATTCCTTTTTAGATTTCATTTCATTTTATCTTAGATTCTTGTTTACTTAAATACTTGTCTCATTGGATATTGTGTGCGTGTGGGTTTGTAGCAAAAGTTGGGTGCATTCTGATCACACCTTTCACAGGGCTGGAATATCTGCATAATGAAAAACTCATTTAGGCAGCAAAACACCAAAAAGTAAAATTGTAAGTAGTTTCAATTTAGACCTAAAAACAAATGGCCATGAAACTAATTCACAGTAGATAGAGATGGAAAAGCGTTTAGTTACAGACTTTACGAAGCCTTAAAATCTTTTGAAAATTGATATCAAAATGAAAGTATGTGTGGTGGTATGCAAACAACAGATTTTTACTCTCACGTGCTCTGAAAACATGCATTTTAATAAATAGCACAATACTAATATTAGAATCTTACATAAAATCAATCATATATTAAAATGTTTCTTTTTTAAATGTTTTATTTAAACATTTATTTAAAAAATAAATAAAATAAAATAAAATAAAATAAAATAAAATAAAATAAAATAAAATAAAATAAAATAAAATAAAATTTATTTATTTTGAGGGAGAAGGAGAGAGAGGGAGAGTGAACACACATGGGGTGGAGGGGCAGAGACAGAGAGGGAGAGAGTGAATCCTGAGTAGGCTCAGTGCTGTCACAGAGCCGGACATGGGGCTCCATCTCACACACTGTGAGATCATGACCTGAGCCAAAATCAGGAGTCAGACACTTAACCTACTGAGCCACCCAGGGACCTCCCCCACCCTTTTTAAAAAAATGTTTATTTATTTTTGAGACAGAGAGAGACAGAGTGTAAGTAGGGGAAAGGCAGAGAGAGGGGGAGACACAGAATCTGAAACAGGCTCCAGGTTCTGAGCTGTCAGCACAGAGCCCGATAGCAGGCTCAAACCCATGAACCACAAAATCATGACCTGAGGGAAAGTTGGAGGCTTAACCAGCTGAGCCACACAGGCGCCTCCAGGAGCCCCTTTTAAAAACAATGTTTATTATGTATTTTGAGAAGGGGGGAGAGAGAGAGAGAGAGAGAAATATTAAAATATTTGTAATCAGGTCCAGAATAAGAGAAGTTAGTTTCTGCTACTCTGGCTCTGATAGTCATTAAGTAGCAAGTCATATGAAAATGTGTAAGTTATCAACCAAGGTCTCATACAGAACTGTTATACAGGGAGTGTGGGTAAATTTACACAACCATCAAAAGCATTTAGGGAATATGTGTATAAAAGTGCAAAATATACTTTGAATATTTTATATAAAAATGCGGGTTTGACAGTGTGAAAGTGGTAGATTTAATAGAGAAAACATATATTTCTATTCTATAGATATGCATATATGAATACCTTTATAATCAGAAATGTATGCTTAGATGTGTGATTATAGGTATTTCACTAGATAAAATGGTGTTGACACCATTACTACATTAAATGTACTTTCACTATTAAGTTTAGAATATTTGGAAATTTCTCTTATTTTATTTAATCTGTTACAATTTATCACCTTACACAAATTAACATATGTTAATAGCTTTATAATTTTTGCTAAAGTTTCTTTGTTTGAAAGTAATTTTCCACAAATGCTTTGTCAATGAATTTTCTGAAATTAATTTTGAGAAGCAGGTCCTAGGAAAGTTAGTAAGATTTAGTGACCTGAAGGGGCGCCTGGGTAGCTCAGTCGGTTAAGTGTCCGACTTCGGCTCAGGTCATGATCTCGCGGTCTGTGGGTTCAAGCCCCGCGTCGGGCTCTGTGCTGACTGCTCAGAGCCTGGAGCCTGTTTCAGATTCTGTGTCTCCCTTTCTCTCTGACCCTCCCCATTCATGCTCTGTCTCTCTCTGTCTCAAAAAGAAATAAACGTTAAAAAAAATTAAAAAAAAAAAAAGAGAAAAAGAAAAGAAAAAAAAAAAAGATTTAGTGACCTGAAATAATAGCACTGAATTGGTTTCAGATGTCTGTCCTGGACCAATGAAGTAGCTGTGTGACCTTGGGCAAAAATCACTTAGTTGGTATTTTTCTAATTTTCATCACTTGTTACATGAGGGGATGTATCATAATATATCTAAATGTCTATTATTTTAAGCACTAAATCATGAATGGGTGTCAAATGCTTAACAGCATCTTTAGTTATAATCTAAACATACCACTATCTTGGCAACAGTTAAATCCCCTTTGCTGGCCTAAAATACCTTTGCAGTATGTAAAAGTAGTAAGTCAATAAGAGAGGAGGTAATTCCACCTTCCATACACCGGAAAAAACGTTTTCTCTCCTTCGAGGATAGAGAAATCATGAATGGAGCTCTGTGTCAGGAAATAAGGCACGATTTTTCTACCTGAATGGTAACTCTCAGCCCTTAGAACAGTTATAAGCAAGATCCCCTCATTCCTGAGGAATACATATATTATACTATTTAACCACCACTGAATTCCACTAAGCAGATAGGCCTAAAATATTTTAAACAAACTGGTCTTCTGAGGTTCTACTAAAATATTTCTGCCCTGAGTCTTCTCTGGATACATGGATCAAACTCTCATGAATTTGTCCTGTAATTACTCCTTAGTCATTCTGACTTTTGTTATCCATGAAAATAGTCACCTGTCCTGATCTGTGTGTTTCCTATTTACAACTAACCTCTGAATGAATTAATATTCTTGTCTTTATCTAGCCCCTATGATAACTACCAGTCCTCAAACAAACTTACACTGATTTTGTGTCAGGAAGCAACTTCCTTTACTGAGGTTCTAAAATAAGTTTCAATGGAGGCTTAGAACCTTCAGGTAGTAATTATTTATTCAATGTCAGTCTTAACCAGCTGGTTAACTGAATGAAGTAGATTCTCTGTCGTGTTCATACTGTCTCACCTGAAGTTATAATAATGCAGGTGTTCGACAAACATTTGTCGAACCAACAGGAAGAGAGAAGTTCCAATAATAGTCTACCCCTAGATAGCCTCCATATTTCCCTTGAGTGATTAGTATACATAATATTTTATTGTTGCTGCTGTGGCTGCTGTTTTCTGTGCTTTGTTACCAATGTCATAAAATAGACACTGGAAAAGACGCAAGGTTTTGGATAACCCTTTATTTTACAGATGCCACTAGATGTGAATACAGAACTGAGAAGCCAATTCAATAAGAAATGATCAAATTATTAAATTGTGATTTAAATTGGTGCAACATGCATTGTATACATTAGCTCATTCCAGTCTCACAATAACTCATGTAGCATAGATATTATTATCCCCTTTGATTTACTGCAGAATTACTTAAATCTGTGAATATTTAGTTATGATTACCAATAATCTATGGAAGTATTAAAATGTTTATGTGTTTCCCCATGTTAACATTTTGCATTTATAATAACTATACACAAATATATTTATATTTGATGATTGCTTACATAGAGCAATTATTTTTATATAGTTGAAGTTGATAAGAAATTAATGCATAATTTGGATGAGGGTAAAATGTCAGAAATTATGGAGGAATATTAATGATTATATAAATCAACACTGCTATTTTAGGAAACAATAAAGACCTCCTAAATATAGAGATGGTAGTGGAATTGGGCATAAGACACAGATATCTAAACAAGTTATCCTTTCCAGTATTCCACAATCACAGTCTTGTCTAATATGCCAAATATTGCAAGTTTGCATGTTCATCTGTGGCAGCAGTGTGATGTCACTTCCTATTTTTAGTGGGTTAATAAATAAAAAGTCGAATCCATAGCACATGCTGGAATTTTCTACTGACTCTGTGAAAAACAGACTTGTGCTGCCTTAGTGGAGAAGGCAGTACATAGGGCTCACCATCGGCATGCCCTGAGTTCAAGCATCTGAGGGAATCTTTGTTCTTTGTGTGCTGCTGTGGCTGACATCAGAAGCTTGATCCTCATGTGGCCCAATTAACTGTACATTGTTCCTTAGCTGCTGGTGGTGCGGCTCGTTTAATTCTTAGGATAATATCTTTATATAGACATTAAAAAAAAGATTTCTCTTCTAGAAAGCTTTTGGTTTCAGTAACATGTTGTATTTAGAATGAATTGCTTTTATATAAAAGGAATACTATAGAAATGTTATTTTACAGTGACTAAAGAATTGAGATATTTCGAATGTTGAACTATCATAATGTATGAAGTTAGACATGTAGATTTGAGAGGTTTTCTTTCATCTTTTAAGGTGATGCCATCACATCTCTGGAACACGTGCTGGCCAATACATCACGAATAGAGACAATAAAATGGTCACTTTCAAATGTGAACTTCAAATGGGAATTTTTTATTTATGTAGATAGAAAATTTTATTCATCAGGAGCAACATATTTTGCCTTTATGTAGAATAAAATCACCATCCATATGTGAATTGGCTTGAAAACTTCACAGAAAAAAGAGCTAAAACTGTAAATTCGTTATTTAAGGGAAAAACGTTGGGGAAGAAATAGAGAGCATTGTTAAAAATGTTCTTTAAAAAATGTTATATAGGAAAGAATGACTATCAGTTTTACCATAATGGGCAAATTCTGAACAAATTATAGACATTATCTTAGAAACCTTTAAATTGCTTTTAAAAACCTATCATGCTAGTAAGTACATGGATATTATGGTGGCAGTGGGACGATCTTACACACATATACTCGGTTAAAAAATGGAATATCTTTGAATTAGAATATATAATGTCTATAATGTTCACATTATGAAGCAGCAACACAGTAAGCATTAAACAGAATGGCATACATGTGATTTATTGAGGCACAAAAATCACATTTTATTAAAAGACTGTTAATGTCAATCTTCATTAATCTAGATATTATATTAAAAAGTGAAAAAAATTAGTAATCATATCAGTAGATCTGTGGAAAACTTGTCTTAATTCCATATCTTTAAATTTTACAGTTCGATCATGTTGATTCTTTTTTATAGAATAAGAAAGGATCATAAAAATTAATAGCAATGTTAGACTCTTCTATAATTCTCAAAATACAAAGCAGAGTATTTTTTAAGTGTAGTGAAAATACACGTTTAAATTCAGCTTTTCCATAGCACTGCTATTAGATAATATATCATGTAGTGAAGTTAAAGTGTCTAATTGGCATATTCTCTTACAAAGTTAAAAGAGGTCTGCTCTAGAAATTACATGTAATCAATATGAATGCAACTATAAAAGTCACTACATATGGCACTCTGCAATTTAATTCTTCATAATTTTTGCTGGTGTTCATTTTATATTTAGAATATACATAAGGAATGAATACTTTGGTATCAAACACAAAGTATATTTTCTTATGATGTTAACCCAATAATTTCTCAAGTCAACATGTTTCAGTAAGTAAATTTGTTTTTGGAGAAACAAGTATATAAGTATTTAATTTTGATTTAGATTTGACTTTAACAAATAGACATGTCTTCTTATAAGGAGAAACCATCAATTTTTCCAGGAGAAAGACTGCCACAGCAGTCATCCAAAAATGTTTAAAACTTCAAATTAATGAAGGGTGCAATGAAAAGAAATATTGGGGAGGAAACATCGATTCTCATGAAAGGTAGCCAGAACATGTAACAATCATTCACTTATACAGTGTGACTAACCTGAGTTTGAGAATGGTTAACTCCGTTTCACATCAATTATTTCACCTGAAGTGACATGTTGCTTTCTGAATGAATTTGTAGTAATTCATTTACCACAGTGATTCACCTATTTTACATACGGTCTAAAGAGCAGCAAGGGGAAGGAAATTGTGGGAACTGCAGTAAATATCATTTTTCTGGATCATGGTAAAACGATAAATTATCACCTCTAGGTAGGAAAAAAAGATAACTATTTAACACTTAATGGTTTTCTGAACATTGTTTTCATAAATTAATACTGTGACAAATATTTCTGTAAGAAAGTAATCAAAATATTAAACAACTATCTTATGTTGTATTTATGTTGCATATAATATGTTCTTAAAATTTTTTGAGGTCATCTCCACCTTAAATAAATTAAGATATATTTTATTCCCAATAGCGAACTGCAATGTTTTTATAAAAGATGAAAATATCTAGAAATCAAGTAGATTTTATTTTATTGTGCTTCTATTATATGTTTAGGAGAATCTGTATTTTCTAGGATTCAAATTAGTCTCCATTGCAACTGGAGCTTTAAAAGAAGCTGTTATAGGGGCGCCTGGGTGACTCAGTCAGTTAAGCACCCAGCTTCGGCTCAGGTCATGATCTCAGGATTCATGAATTTGAGCCCTTCATGGGGCTCTGTGCTGACAGCTCAGAACCTGGAGCCTGCTTCAGATTCTGTGTCTCCCTCTCTCTCTGCCCCTCACCCCCCCACTCACTCTGTGTCTTTCTCTGTCTCTCAAAAATGAATAAATTTCAAAAAAAATTAAAGAAGTAGTGATAATAGTCAGTGTGATAATTGATGAATTATATTCCATAAAAATAGCCTATTAGTATTTTCTTATCATTAAAAAGTTAAGTCTATATATAAGACATTAGCAGTCCTTATTTTTATTTGTTCTTACATTTTATTCATCCAAATTGAAAAAAAATCTTATGTCTCTTTGGGCAGTGTCTTTCTTTCCTTCTTTAGAACTAATCTTTCTTTAGTCTTACACATGCATTCTGGTCATTGTTTTAGGATGTCTACTTTTACCTTTAAATATCTTCTTAAAACATTATGTAACCCTAGTGGAGTTAACATACTCATTATTTCCTAACCAAGTACTCTCAAAGTCTTTGACTTTTCTGTGATAGAATCATCATGTATAATCTTTTAAAATGTGTAATTCTTTCAAAAGCTTTTTTTTGCCACTGGGGACTTAGCAACCAAATGTTCTTCTCCATCCACCAAATGGTGGAGGCTTCTGGGAATGTGGTCACCAGATTGAGCATATCCATAAAGGTCTTCTGAATCTTGTTTCACCATACTTTACTCATTAAATTTTCACCCCATTGATCTTCATGTTAAACCCCATCTACCTGTTGCTATTTATGCTTCCCTGCTGTTGCTTAGAAAGGAGCACTGGGAGTGGGCTACTGGAGAATTCCTTTCTGACCTTTTCTCTGAAGCTGATATAAGTAGAGTTCAAAGAAGACAGTTATGACAACAGCAGCAGCACTAAAATAGGAGAACTCCTTCTCCTTTATTTTTTTGGAGTCCTAAAAATAGAGAATAAGGAGCCTAGAACTCTAGAAATCAATTTCTCAGTGAAAATTTATCATGGATAAAAAATTAAAAATCCAAACTGTGAATATAATTTTTTTAAGCCTACCATGACATACACACAATATCAGACATAGATGCATTCTAAGATTGACTCCAATATTTTCTGATTTATTTTTAATTCACTTATATAAGTATGCTAATAATGGTATTTGTATCTTCATTTCACAGTTTTAATTACATTTTCATTTGTTATTTGATATGAGTCATACATTATTATCATATAAAAATTACAGAATATGAGTTTAAGTGACTTGTTTGATTGGTTAATGACTAAATAATTGAGCATATATAGCTTTAGGCTATGAAATTTGCATGTGATTGAGCCATATTATACTGGTTTTGCAAATTATTTCGGTAATAAGTAATTTTGCATAGAACCCACTTACATTTTTCAAGTTTACCTGACATAATTAATGTCATGACAAGTTATCGATTGTTCTCAGCAGGAAGTATAACAGTCTAATGTGCAAAGAATTCAAATGATTATATTGATTTTTTTTATATTTTCACAGAAGTTAATATAATAGTTAAAGATTTCATTTTAAGAAAGACAGTGATTCAGACACACAGGGAAAATATGTCCATTCTTGCATCTACACATCCTTCACATCCTCACATCCCACATTATGTTGGAAATAAATAAGCCTGTCTTAAAGACTGCATGGACCTCTCTCTAGCTGTTCCCATGGTGTTGGCTTTAAATAACATATAATTATGCAGGGTTTAGAAGGTTCTTTAACAATTATATTATTTTTACCCTATAAGAAAGTTAAATCTATCCATAGCAATACCTAATAATGCAACGATCCATGATATATAAGAATCATAGATGATGATCTATATGAAAGGTTTAATTTATTTTCTCATGATTGCTGATTTAAGAAAGCTTTGTCATTAATATTGGTGTTATTGCCTTAAAACATTTCTGTTGGGTATGCTTTGGGAAAACTCCTCCTTCCTTTTTTTTTCCCTTCCTTCCTTCCTTCCTTCCTTCCTTCCTTCCTTCCTTCCTTCCTTCCTTCCTTCCTTCCTCCTTCTGTTCCCTTCCCTTCCCCTCCATCCCCCTTCCCTCACCTTTCCTTCTCCTCTCTTTCCCTCCCTTCCCTTCCCTCCTCTCCTTCCTCTTCCTTTCTGTTTCCTTCCCTACCCTTCCTTTCCCTTCCCTTCCCTTCCCTTCCTTTCTTTCTTCCCTCCATCTTATTGTGGTGGAAAAAAAAATCACATAACATGAAAACTATCCTCTTAAAAATTTTTAAACATTCAGTACAACATTGCTAACTATAAGCACAGTGTTGTACAGGAGATCTCTAAAGCTATTTTATCCTGTATAACTTTATTCCCATTGATCAGCAATTCTCCATTTCCCCTTCCCTCCAGACCCTGGCAACCACCATTCTACTCTATGTTTCTATCAATCAACTACTTTAGATACCTTATACAAATGGAATCATGCAGTATTTGCCCTTCTATGACTTGCTTATTGTGTTAATGTTTTCTTCTCTTGGTCCAGTAGTCAGGGAGTGAAAGAGAAGATTTAAAAGACTCCTAAATAGCTAAATGCTCAATTTAAAATATTGACCAATACAAAAATTTATTGCTACATAGAATTAGTGATATAGCTTAAACATTATGGAAGTTCTTAAAGTAGGTTTCTTGGGTCTGTTTTTATGTTGAAAACTTTTCAAATAAATAGTGTAGCCCCAAATCACCAAAGGGCCTTTGAAAATTGCATTGACAAAGGATATTTACATTATATTTCTTTTTTGTTTGATTTTTTAATTTTATTTTACTGTATCATTTCCAATGTAGTTACATATGGTACTATATTAGTTTCAAGTGTACAATATAATGATTCAACAATTCCATATATTACTCTGTGCTCATCAAAATAGATGAAGGGTGGGGGGCACCTGGGTAGCTCAGTGGGTTAGGTGACCGACTTCGGCTCAGGTCAGGATCTCACAGTTCATGGTTTTGAGCCCATGGTCGGGCCCTGTGCTGACAGCTCAAAGCCTGCAGCCTGATTCAGATTCTGTCTCCCCTTCTCTCTGCCCATCCCCTGCTCATGCTCTGTGTCTCTCTGAGCTGTCAGCACAGAGTCCAACGCGGGGCTTGAACCATAAACCTTGAGAACATGACATGAGCCAAAGTAGGACGCCCAACAGACTGAGCCACCCAGGAGCCCCTACTCTCATTATTTTTTCAGAGAACTTATTCCCCTTGAAATAGAACAAAGCAAGAAACTATGAACTTTACATTTTACCTTACAAAATAAATTAGTAGCAAACATTTAACTGTTGATTTGTTTCAAAGCTCTTTTGAAGAAACTTTCTACTGATAAATTATTTTATTAATTCAATCATTGTATTAATAGACCATGTTTTTTACAAAGCATTATCCATAAGGGGATCACTGAATAACAGACAATGAAGTAAATCGTTTTATTATGTTGTTTATTTAAATGGTAAAATTAGTGTCATTGTTGTAATCTCAGCTTCACTGAAGCAATTTAAATATACTACAATTCACTAGATATCACTCATCATCACTGTTTGTATATTTTAGCATGTTGTTCACTATTATTATCAAATAAATATGCAGTAGTCTGCCCTTATCCACAGTCTTGTTTTCCAAGGTTTCAGTTACCCATACTCAAGTAATCCGAAGGCTGATGATCTTCCTTCTGATGTATTGTCAGGAGGTCAACAGTAGCCCAGCAATACATCACCTGTGTCATTCACCTAACTTCATCTCACAGGTGGCATTTTATTCTCTCACATCACCACAAGAAGAAGGGTTAGTACAGAACAGTAAGAAATTTAGAGGGAGTTCACAGTCACATAAATCTTATTATAGTATATTGTTATAATAATTGTTCTAGTAGTTATTTTTGTTTATTTCTTAGTGTACCTAATTTATAAATTAAACCTTTTCATAGGCATGTATGTATAGGAAAAATCATAGTGTATATATATATATATATATATATATATATATATATATATATGTGTGTGTGTGTGTGTGTGTGTGTGTGTGTGTGTGTATAGTTATCTATCTATCTACATATATACATACATATAGTTCAATGCTATCTGGGGTTTCAGGCATCCACTGGGGGTCATGGAACATATCCCACAGTGAATCAGTGAAAACAACTCTAACAGCACCATCTAACTATGCCACATAGAAGTTATAATTTAAAAAAATATATATTTTATATCCTGAGTAAAACAATGCAAAAAAAAATGGATTCTTAAGTGATAAAACTGATTGGGTGGGAGAAAATGTAGAATGTGAGAAGAACCTAAAACATAGTACACATTTCCTAAAGAGATGATATACAAATTGATGGATAGAAGGGTATTATTGACCCTGTTGGGTTATGTAGCAAAAACCTCTCTTCCTTCCCTTCAGAATTTAGTGCCATATGCAAATGCTCATAATTTGGGAGGAAAATCAAATAAATGATAAAAGATGATGTAATAGACAAATTATTCTTTAACAAATATACCCCCCAACCCCCAAAAACATTGTTTCAATTGCACATACCTATGATGTTGGTTTTGGCGATGGGACTTATTTGATGAGTGCAATTGTGAGTGGAATTGGCAATGTGCCATCTTACATTTTTGTTTCTGGGCTTCTTCAAGAGCCCTCAAAATGACAAATATGGGAAGGACCTGAACTATGCTACAGTTTAGAGCAGAAACACCCCATTCCCCCCACAGAACTATGTGTAAGAAATAAACAATTAATGTTTTCCACTCAAATTTTGCAGTGATTTCTTGAAAGGAAAACTGAGTAATATGATAGATTTTACAATATTGCTTACTTCCTAGGGGTAGGGAGGCAGAGGAATGACATCCAAGGAACATGTGAGTAGGTACAAAGTATTCTTGCTGTTATAGTTATAGTTCTTAACTTGGGTGATGTGTTCATAGGAGTTCATTATGCCTATAGCTCACATCAAGTGTGCTATTTGTTATAGAATTCTACAAAAATATAGAAAAGAAAAGAAAAAAGAGGCAAAGGGAATTTTAAAAGGAACACATCAATTCAGAGGAGCATATGGTTCTTATCCTTTCTTTTATTAACATGATGTATCACATTGATTGATTTGAAAATATGGAACCACCCTTGAAACCCAGGAATAAATCCCACTTGATTGTGGTGAATGATTGTTTTAACGTACTGTTGGATTCGATTTGCTAGTATTTTGTTGAGAATTTTTGTGTCCACATTCATCAGGGATATTGGCCTGTAGTTCTCTTTTTTAGTGGAGTCTTTGGTTTTGGAATCAAGGCAATGTTGGCCTCATAGAATGAGTTTGGAATTTTTCCTTCCATTTAAGTTTTTTGGAATAGTTTGAGAGGAATAGATATTAACTCTTCTTTAAATGTTTGGTAGAATTCCCCTGTGAAGCCATCTGGCCCTGGACTTCTTTTTGTTGGGAGATTTTTGATTACCAATTCAATTTCTTTGATGTTTGCTGGTCTGTTCAAGTTATCTATTTCTTCCTATTTCAGTTTTGGTGGTTTGTATGTTTATAGGAATTTATCCATTTCTTCCAAATTATCAAATTTGTTGGCATATAATTTTTCATAGCATTATCTTATAATTGTTTGTATTTCTGTGGTGTTGGTTGCTATTTATCCTCTCTTGTGATTTTATTGGTTTTCATCTGATTTAGTAAGTCTGACTAGGGGTTTATCAATTTATTAATTTTTTCAAAGAAGCACTTCCTGGTTTCATGGATCTGTTCTGTTGTTGTTGTTTCTATACCATTTATTTAAGTGCTAATCTTTATTATTTCCTTTCTTCTATGGCTTTAGGCTTCATTTGCTCTTTTTCTGGCTCCTTTAGTTGTAAGGTTAGGTTTTTCTTGCTTCTTGAGATAGGCTGGTATTACTATATACTTTCCTCTTGTGACTATTTTTGCTATATCCCAAAGCTTTTGGACTGTGGTGTTATCATTTTCATATTTTTTCCATGTCTTTTTTTTTTATTTCACCTTTAATTTCGTGTTTGACCCATTCATTCTTCAGTAAGATGTTCCTTAACCTCCATGTATTTGTGGTCTTTTCAAATTTTTTTCTTGTGGCTGATTTCAAGTTTCATAGCATTGTGGTAGCATGCAGAGAAAGGGGAACCCTCTTACACTGTTGGTAGGAGTGCAAACTGGTACAGCCACTCTGCAACACAGTATGGAGGTTTCTCAAAAAACTAAAAATAGAAGTACCCTATGACCCAGCAATTGCTCTACTAGGTATTTATCCAAAGAATACAAAAATACTGATTCGAAGGGATATGTGCAACCAGACATTTATAGCAGTATTATCAACAATAGTCAAATTGAGAAAATAGCCCAAATGTCCATCAACTGATGAATAATAAAGAAGATATGATATATATCTATATGTATAGATATAGGTATAGATAGATTGATAGATATAGATATAGATATAGATATAGATATAGATATAGATATAGAACTCAGCCATCAAAAAGAATGAAATCTTGCCATTTTCAACAATGTGGATGGAGCTGGAGAGTATTATGCTAAGCAAAATAAGTCAGGCAGAGAAAGACAAATATCATATTATTTCACTCATATGTTGAATTTAAGAAACAAAACAGAGGAGCATAGGGGAAAAAAGAAAAAAAGAGAGAGGTATACCATAAAACAGAACAAATTGAGGGTTGATGGAGGGGAGTTGGGGGGCTGGGCTAAATGGGTAATGGTATTAAGGAGGGCACTTGTGATGAGCACTGGCTATTGTATGTAAATAATGAATCACTAAGTTCTATACCTGAAACTAATACTACAGTGTATGTTAACTAAATGGAATTTAAATAAAAATGTAAAAATAAATAAATAAATAAACAAACAAACAAACAAATAAATAAATAAATAAATGGAACACAGTAAATCAGCGTTATTCCTATGTATAAACATATGTACATACATGTATTGTCCATTTTGAATTTAGAATTTATACAGAACAGTTCAAAAATAATTAGAGGTTAGAATTCTCAAGAGAACAAAATTAAATTAACTTAATCAGTTTAAAAATCAATTAATAAAAACCAAATTTTATTTCCCTATTGTCCAGAACCATAAAAACAAAGTTTTAAATATGTGAATTTCTGAAATATACTGTCTTGTGTATGCATGTGTATCTTGCACACATGCTCTTCAAATATATATATATATAGATAGATAGATATAGATATAGATATAGATATGTGTATATATAACTATATATACATATAAATTATCTATACAATATATTAAATATATATACACACAGGTAATAGCTTTTCATCTGTATGTAACTTTCAAATGCTATTATTGATGTGTTTACATGGGATCATTTTACACATTTGAATGAGATTGATATGTTCATAAGTGCACTCAAAGTTTTTACCTTGAATAATTTTTCATTGGCATACCATAGAACTTTAGAAATCTTATACAGTGAAATATATTATTTTGTAAAAATAAATTTAAGCTACTATAGGATCAAGAATATCTATTGAGTGGTGCCTGTTCAGCTGAGTCGTTTGAGCAACTGAGTCTTGATCTCATGGTCATGAATTCAAGCCCCCTAATGGCCTCCACACTGTGCGTGAAGCCTATTTAAAAAAAAAAAAAACAGAAAATATATATCAATATATATTTAAAAATGCCAATTATTTACAAGTGGGTTTTTATATTATTTTGATTATCTTTAAGTATATAAATAAAGTAACCACTAGTTAAAATAATATTTAATTAAAAAACTACACTATGAACATATTTGGTACATAAAAAATTGTACCTTATAATTGCTACCCATGAGATCATGTAATTAATGAAAGGGTAGAGACTAATGAAATCTGCTTACACCTTAGGAATTTACATTGTGTGCTTCATACTGATATCACATAACTTATTATAGTAGAATGACATTACCTAATTTGTATTTATAGATTTTCATTCAGAAACTGAAGATACACTCTAGAATTATGTTTACCATTTTCACTCATGAAGGAAAGCATTTTCATCAAGGTTATTTTTGTTTCCAACAGATAGAAAACATTTTTTAATAATCCCTGAATACTTATTTTCTGTACTGTCACTATCTCTTGTTATTTTTCAAAGTTAGGTACTTTATTTTGCATTTCCTGACACAGCCAAGATTTGGTTTTGTTTTCCTTATTTCAGCATCTTGAGACAAAAAAAAAAAAGAAGTGAACTATTTATTATTAAGAAAAAAAATCTCATTTATATTTGTGTCAACTGAAATAATTTTTGGATATGAAATGTGAGGAAATTCATTAAACGATGTCACTTAGTAATTTTTTTTGCAATTATAAGTAACTTCCAGATGAATGAACTTAGTGCATTTGAAGTAGACTCATTTTTAAACAAGCATGTAAATGTACTTTGATCTTTACCTCATAAATAATGTCTTTTTCCTCAAAAGTTTCTGTAACTTCAAATTTTATGATCACAAACAGATCGACATACACACTTTATTAGCTTATCAATATGTGTTTCCTTCAATCAAATTGTCAGAGACAAAATGAGAAAAGGTATTATATTCTGATTAAAAACAATCATTTTGTTCCAATACTTAAATTTATATGAATGCTCTGCAGAGTTTTAATAGATCTATCACAGTAAAATTGAAGATATGATTAATAGATTATGTCTAACCAGTATTTACTATCTGTTTCCACAAGTTGGAACTGAAAGGTGACCACACACAACCTTGAAAAATCTCTTTTTTGTTGTCTATTTTTTCAATACATTCTTTTTTTAAAATACAATTTATTGCCAAGCTAACCAACATACTTAGAGAGGAGAGTCTCATGCTCATCCCAGCAAGTGCCCTCCTCAATGCCCATCACCCATTTTCTCCTCTCTCCCACAACTCACCCCCCATGAACCCTCAGTTTGTTCTCTATATTTAAGAGTCTCTTATGGTTTGCCTCCCTCTGTTTGAAACTGTTTTTTCCCCTTCCCTTTCCCCATGGTCTTCTGCTAATTTTCTCAAGTTCCACATATGAGTGAAAACATATGGTATCTGTCTTTCTCTGAATGACTTATTTCACTTAGCATAATACCCTCCAGTTCCATCCACATTGTTGCAAGTGGCAAGATTTCATTCTTTCTCATTGCCAACTAGTATTCCATTGTATATATAAACCACATCTTCTTTATCCATTCGTCAGTTGATGGACATTTGGGCTCTTTCCATGATTTGGCTATTGTTTATAGTGCTGCTATAAACATTGGGGTACTTTTCCCAGTGTGGAACTTGTTATATATTTGTACATTTCTCCTATATCCTACACTCCTGATCTTCAGTACTCTTTGGTGGTGAATATCTATTTCATTTTTGGTTGTTACAATGAGGGTCTATGAAGCCACCAAATCTAATCTTGCCTGATGCTCAAGGAATAGGTAATCCAAGTGCTAGTTATTTTATTAAAGGCAGAAATTTGACATCGATGTAATAGCCAATATTTAAGTGAAGAAATTACAATATTTAGGCTTTATCAACATTATGTATTCTAGCTTCTTTTTTTCTCAGTATTTCACCAAGCTACTGTATGTATTCTGCTTCTAAGTGATGTGCAAGTTACATTTTGAGATAAATCGTATGTGACCAACACTGAATGCAGTTATACACTGCAGGATAATAAGTGTACAGTTCAAGTATTATGTATTAATCATATAACAATAAGATTTTTGGAATTATTTCTAAATTCTTTTTTTTCTAAATTCTTTCTGTAAATCCTTACATTTTATAATTTTAAAATCTTGTTAGGAATTATGATAAATATGATTAATATTATCATACTTGCTTATAGTTATTATAAGATTCAATAAAATAAAACACTTAATATTGATGGATAATATTAACATTCAGGTAATTATTTTTTTAGGAGAAGCATTAATCATTCATGACATCAGAATATCTTACAATAGTTTTAGAAGGACTCACGTCTCATTTTGTCTATGGTGTAATATTCTGGCCCCAAACCATCCGACACAGTTTAATTATAACCATTAGATTGTAAAATTATCATAAATCATGGGATATATATATATGTGTGTATATATACATATATACACACACACACATATATATACACACATATATACACATATATACACATATACACATATATATATACACATGTATATATATGTGTATATATACACATATATATATATATATATATATATATATATAAAATATCAGGGATACCATTATTCACATGGAAAATAACAATCTTTGTGTTTAACAGCTATTTTGTCAGCTGTTTCATATTTACATTATTGAGTAAACATGCATGCCAAAGACATCATTGTTAACATGGGAAATAACCTTGCTTGGGGTGCCTGGGTGGCTCAGTCAGTTAAGCATCCGACTTCAGCTCCGGTCATGATCTCACGGTCCGTGGGTTCCAGCCCTTGTGTAGGGCTCTGTGTTGACAGCTCCAGGCTCTGAGCTGTCAACACAGAGCCTGATGAAGGGCCTGAACCCACAAACTGTGAGATCATGACCGGAGCCGAGGTCAGACGGTTACCCGACTTAGTCACCCAGGCATCCCAACTATTAGCTATTTTATAAGATAGAAATTGTTTCATGTTGAGGAGGACACTTGAATACCATGAATGTTTACCGGATCCAATCCAATCCAATCCAATCCAATCCAATCCAATCCAAGAAAACTATGCAATGCATCCATCAACTGTGCAGGACATTTCTTGTTACCTTTTTTAGATTTTGATTGTTTTGCTGGAGTGGTAGAGGAACTGAAGTCATCTCTGAAATTACAGCCGGACTGTTCTCTGCAGGTATACACCTTTGTTCTAGAGTGCAAAGATCTGGAAACACTGAATGGAATAAATGTCTACAGCCCTGTTTCTCAGAAAGTTTGCACATAAGAATGAAGCCAGTGTTAGAGAACTGTTGCTGTCCACAACACTAACAGTATCTTCAAGGTTCTTCCTTTCCCTCAATTCTCCACTGCCATTAGTGAGATGAGTAATGACAACTGTGTCCTTGGTGATTGCTTTAATTTCTTAGACCATTTTCCAGCAGTGTAGTTTTAGGGACACAGAATTTCTTTAGGTGTATAACTGCCGCAGGCTTTTTTTGCAGGATACATATGGACAGGTGATACATTTCTCCAGATATATAGTAGACTTTTGAGTTATTTGTTTCCAATCCCAAATGCAAGTAACCATAGCCAAAGAATTTAAATAGACAAACTGTTTGAGATTAAGGATTTTTAAACTTCTTTATCTCTGTTTATTTCCCATCTGCACTTCTTTGAAAATTGAGGCCATCTGAAATAATGACCTTAGATAGAAAAGGAAACCTCTTAATATCATCTTTGCCAGCAGAGTCATATTTCATGCTCTGGTACTGCTAAAGCTAAAGCATTATCTGACTGTCTATCATCTATCTATCTATCTATCATCTATCTATGTATACTGGGACAAATAGTACTCACAAAAATTCATGTCTACGCAGAACTTAAGAATGTAAACTTATTTGTAAATAGGGATTTTGCATATGTAAATAGTTGAGATAACATTAGATTAGTTTGGGCCCTAAATGTAATGACTGGAATCCTTATAAAAAGGCTATGTGAAGACACAGAAAGGGAAGAAGGCTGTGTGAAAATAGAGAAGGCTGATGCAACTATGAACAAAGGAATGTCACAAATCGCCAGCAGTATCAGAAGCTAGCAGAGAGATTATGGGAAGCTCCCTGTAGAGCCACCAGAAAGAATCAACCTTGCTGACACCTTGACTTCAGATTTCTAGTCTCCCTAACCATGAGAGACTAAATTTCTGTTGTTTTAAGTCACGAGGTCTGTAGTAATTTGTTATAGCAGCCCTAGGAAATGTATTCTCTCTTCCTTTCTCCAAATTGATCTACACACACACAAACACATTGCATCTTCTAGCACAAAGGTGTTGTGTTTTTAAACAGCAGATCCATAAAATAAGGGATAACCACCTGTGCTTGGAGATGTGCTTCCATTAGCTTGAGTCTGTAATCCTTTTGTAGGATGTTACTGAAAGCAGCAAGTTGGCATCACAAGGGAATCTTGTAAAGCCCTCTGCGATTCCACTTGACTCTACTACCTTGGCCAGCCTTTAGTCCCCTTCCACAGCACAGTGTGTAATACTTTACCAGAAAGGCTTTGCCACTACAAAACCGAGGTCGAGACAGCAATGTTTCCAGCTATTTTTCAGCATGTGGGTCTTGTTTACATCTATACAATTAGCAAGTTTGCAGATTCCTTGATCTCGTCACTTTTCCACGTGATTGCATGCACAGCACAGCAAGCAGATAGTAGAAAGAGGGAAGAAAGAAGAAACACTCCTGCCCTTAAGAAGGATTCTTGAAAGAACTATAAAACTGACATAATCTCATTCTGCAGATTTTAGTTAAATGGTCCAACCTAGCTGCAAGGAGACTGTGCTATTTTGCCTTTTAGCTGGGGCTGTTGTTGACCTGAAACATAAATGAGCTATTACTAAGGAAAACAGAAAGCATAGATACTGCATTAAGCAACTTGCAATCTGTGTCACCAATCATTTTGGTATTGTATGAAATAAGAAAAAAAAATAGTAACTGAATGGAAGCATGTAGTTATCAAATATAGGTAGCAGAAACAAGACAAGTGAAGTAGATGTCATTGAGCAGTAGAAAATAATAGGTTTGAATACACAAAATGAGGGAACTAACTCTAGGTTCATACTATCACTAACCTCCCTGTTACCAACTCTCAGTCTTCACCTTGTCAACTGATACTGGTTAATATCACTGACATCCTGTTTCTTGACATTTTTTTTTCTTTAAGTGGGTCTGGAACACATTCTTTCCTTTTTCCTCCTCTCATATTTTCAGTCTATTTTGCTAGATCTCCTTCCTCTTCCTGCGACTGAAAAAGCTCAATGCTTGGTGCTCTGAGCTCTTCTGTAGTTAAAAGCTGTTTTGTCTTTACTTCTACCATGATCCGTGCACTGTGTTTACCACAGAGCAGTCAGGGTGATATTTTACATGTGAAGCCAGATGATACCATCCTTTGCTCAAAATCTCAAATGGCTTCCTATCTCACTTGTCATGAAATATAATTCTTACAATGCCCAATGAAGCTCTGCATGATCTGCCTTTCTGGTCTCATTTTCTTTATCTCCCCCTCATCCACACTTTTTAGCCGTATGAACCCTTGGTTCTTTCAAGCACATGATTTATATTTCCACGTCAGGACCTTTGCACTTACTCTTTGCTCTCCCTGCAACATGCTTCCTCCAGAAAGTGAAAGACTGGTTCAGAGACTTGGATTTCTCATTAAATGTCCCAGATCAGAGAAGCCTTCCCTGTGTATCATACCTCAAACAGCATTCATATAGCACTTACCCTACTTAAGTTTCCAACATAATTATCAGTCATGAAATGATAATTTCTGCCTCAGCCTAGAATATGAGCAACACGGCAGGAAAAATTTCTCTTCTGTCCTCCGCAGAATCAGTGGTAACTACAGCATTTTCTGACATCTACAGCCACACAATTGATATTTCCTGAATAGCTAAGTGAATAAATAAAATTGAAGTCCAGACACAGAGATAAGAATCTACAAAATTGAATGCAAAGGAACAACTCAAAATAATGGGATGTACCTATCAGCTCAGAGTGGAATGGAACAACACCTACTTTAACTTGCTTAAGAGGACAGGAATTTATTTAATGATATCTGGTAGCTTAACGTATCTCTGGGAAGGCCAGAAAGTTAGTCTTAGAGTCAGGTCATGAATGATACAACACACCATAATGGTTTTCTCTGCAAATCCCCCTGTCACAACTGGGCACAAACATTCCAGTGGACACTGCTTACATTTAGAACTGGATACTAGAACCTCTGCATTGTTGGTCTAGCAAGCCTTACATTAAGAATGGATTCCATGCAGTCCCATTTCCTCAAATTGCTATTAAATCTAAATCTTTGTATCTAATTGGTGGACCCAGGTCACAACTCTGCATCCATGTGCAAGAAAGACAGGAAAGTGAGATCTCTTTAGCTTCTACACTGGAAATGTGTAGGCTTTATAGGTGGGGAAATGGCAGGATACAGGACAGACACTCAAACAGTGTTTAGAAACCCCTAGAAGGAAGAATGAAGATAGCGGGAACAAAAAGTTTGGACATATAATAAGAAGGAGCTTGCCATCAAAGGCAAACATTAGGAGAAGCATTTCATTCTTTCAAACATTCAGTTGAATGCCTCCTAGCAAGAAAGACCTGGATTCTATTCTACAGGAGCTGGCAATCTGGTGGGAAAGATAACAACTAAAGAAAGAATTTTCCACAAGGGATAAATACACTGCCAAGATAATTACATGTGCTGTAGAATCAACTAACCCAGTCTGCAAGGGCAGGGAAAACTTTTTAGAGAAAGTAATATTTACGCAGATCAGTAAACAATAAATGCTTTTTTATAGTTCAGAGGAAGGAAAAGGGTAAGGGAATTGAAGGAGAGGAAGCAATGGGGAGATTTAGCATACATTTCCGGTATAAGGAATAATCTGACTAAAACCTGACAGTGAGAAAAAACATGGAAATTTTGAGTAAATAATGAAACTTTATTTTGTCTGGAAGGGATCCTTTGGGTTTCATAACTAAGACAGGCTTGATGACTTTTTCCAGAGCAGTATTAGGGAATAATCAAGATTGAATAATCCAATGTTTTTGAAGCCAACTAAATAATAACTAGTAATAAATGGAGAATAATTTATTTAAGAAGCTTGCATGATGAAGGAAAATGTCAGGCACAGGTTCAGACTGATTTTATTTTATTTTATTTTATTTTATTTTATTTTATTTTATTTTATTAAATGTTTATTTATTTTTGAGAGAGAGACACACAGAGCACAAGCTAGGAGTGGCAGAGAGAGAGGGAGACACAGAATCCGAAACAGGATCCAGGCTCTGAGCTGTTGGCACAGAGCCTGATATGGGGCTCGAACTCACAAACTGTGAGATCGTGACCTGAGCTAAAGTCAGACACTTAACTGACTGAGCCACCCAGGCACCCCTAAGTTCAGACTGATTTTAAACAATTTGTATACATTAAGAGGAAAGAGCTAGGGTTTTATTCTCAGAACATTTAGGAAATGAATGATGAATCTATAATTCTCATTAAAGTAAAAAGGAACATTACTCCATATTTGTCTCTTACCATGTAGATGTTTAGAGTTAGGAAATGTAATTGGAGTTTCTCTAAGAGCTGTGATTTTTATACTTTGAGGTGTATTGGAAATGACTTGGAAGCTTGTTAAAAATATAAACTTTCTAAATACCAAAATGTAAGTATCATGACTTCACTGTGTAGCAACATACTAATTCTTAGTAGGTGGGTATTTTCCAAGCTACTTTTACTTGAAAGCTATTCAGATAAATTGACTACAAGGGAGCCAACTCATTAAAAAACAAAACAAGGGTGCCTGGGTGGCTCAGTTGGTTAAACATCTGACTTGGGCTCCGGTCATGATCTCAGGGTTTGTGAGTTTGATCCCCGCGCTGGGCTCTGTGCTGACAGCTCTGAGCCTGGAACCTCCTTCGGATTCTGTCTCCCTTTCTCTGTGCCCCTCCCCCGCTCACACTGTGTCTCTCTCTCAACAATAAATAAACGTTAAAAAATTATTTAAAAACAAAATAAAAAAGCAAGGAAACAAAACAAGCAAACAAAACCAACAAAACAAAACCAACAAACAAAAACAATGGCAAAAGAAAACTGCACTGTGTCATGGAGAGGAGACTGATAAGCAAATAGCCATCCCAGTATGTGCTCTCATGAAACACTTACAGCATGCCAAAAGGCTTTCCCTAAAATATGATGTATTGCCTTCTTGTTATCTTTCAAGGGTGCTTTTGATTATCTTTCTGAGATATGTCCACTTATAGAATGTTTGTAGTAGTTGAGACTGTACAGTGATTTATTGGTTGCCTCATGCCAGTACACCCTTTATTTTCCTCTGTCCTCTAATTTTCTTATCTAACAAGAAAATCTCACATATATCTCATTGATGTATCATGGCACATAACATTATCTCTCCTAAGGTCATGTTTTAGACTTTTTTAGTCACTTTTATTTTTTTCCAAATTAATGACAAAAAGCAATAGATGAGGGTAGAATGGAGGGATTATTTGTACATTTAACCTTAACCAAAATTTCCCCCCAGCAATGGTCATTTAAAAAAATTTTTTTAATGTTTATTTATTTCTTGAAAGAGAGAGAGAGGGGAGGGGAGGGGCAGAGAGAGAGGAAGACACAGAATCTGAAGCAGGTTCCAGGCTCTGAGCTGTCAGCACAGAGCCCGATGTGGGAATTGAACCCAGAGACTGCAAGATCATGACCTGAGCTAAAGTCAGATGCTTAACCAACAGAGCCACCCAGGTACCCAGGTACCCGTATAATGGCCATTTCTAGCTTGAGTGGTGCATTAGTTGATTTTAAATCACCATTCTTGTGAGAAACTATATGCTAAGCCCCGTGCATGACAATAGGAGACAAAGAAAAGTAAGATATTTAGCCTATACTTAAGAGCCATAGAAATTTATAACTTAAAAACTAAGAATTGTCTGTCAAAATCAGGAGAGAGAATTTGGGTGTCTCATTGTCGTGGCTGCTTTTATTATCTTGGTATTTAACCTACAATTCTCATTCAACAATACAATAAATTGTAAGTAATTTACTTTATCAGCACTACTTGAATTTGGATACATTCTACATTCTTAAAAGACAATATTTAAGTTGAAAAATCAATTTTTCTAAAATTAATTATTCAGTCAATGTAACCTAGTTCTAAGAACCATAATGACTTATAAACTAGATAAATTATTTAGAAAATATGTATAATTTAGATAATATGTAATTAACACCTTATAAGAACAGAAGGTCATTTCCAGTAGATCTCTATTTGTCATCAGAACTTCTTTTATGGTTTGAATGGTTTTGTTGACTATTCTTAGCATTCATGTTGAGTGTATGTGGTTAAGGAACTCTTCAACAGAAAAGGAGGACAACAAAAGAATGTGTCTCTGGCTTTAAGAAATGTTGTTTTTTGTATCAATGCTGGTGACATTTTAGGGCCTTTTCCACAGTCCTCCCCAGTACTTGAGTCACCCAAAGGAAATGAAGTGCAACCCAGGGCATTTTGCAGCAACTACCTCTCCTTGGTAGACAACACTCTTTTAGGTAATCGAAACATAAGTAACTTCTTTTAAGAATTTTTTCCTCTTTCTTCTTATTAATTTCTACTTTATCTAGGCCTGAAATCCAAATGTTTATCACTTTCCTTCTCCATAATTAGCTTTCACTACAGCAATGGGAACGGAGACATGGCACTTTTCTCTCCTCATTAATGTTTCCCATGTTGCCACTATTCTGAGTCTTCATCATATCACTGAAAGTATAAAGAAAATAATTCCAGTGTGACAGGTGGGGGAAAATAAAGCTGAAGATGTTATATGTTGGCTTCAGTCGTTAGGTAGAACAGGAGCTCAAAACTCAGGGGTTTATTCCTAATTTGTAAATATGATTAGGCCAATGAAATCGTTTTTTGTCTGTTTTTGTTTTGTTTTGTTTTTGTATTTCTTTTACAAGTAGCTATCTTAAGCAATCTCAAAGATCACATCTGGCATGCCAGGATAGAGGCCTTTGAAATATTCATTTCACCACATGAACTTCCAACTATAATCTTTGAATGGAATACAGAATATATCTTGAGGATGGAAAGAGCTTCTGAACCACAATAAGTCATTGAATCCAAGGCTTTTTATCACTATCCACCAGTGTTAACTGCACTTTCTATCAAGTGCTCTCCTGGTGAGCAAATTCTAAAAAGAAAACAAAACAAACAAAAAGTCTTAAGACTGTGATCTGCCTGTCTTCTTTGTGAAACATCCAACAAAGGTGGCTATAAGAGCCCTTGGAAAGAAAATCCTGAGTCATTTCTAAATGTGCAACAGTGCTTTAGAACATTGTTGTTCTAAAATATTTTCCTCTAGTCTATCCAGTAAAATGTCATGGAAGGGCATTCTTAAGAATTTGTCATAGTGACTGATAAACAAAAAAGGAAGATGACTTTCAACAAATATCGATCATTGAAATCAACCCCAGGTTTTATATTGAGAAATCTGTAATACTATAATCATAATATGCTCCTTTTTGGTGTGTTGGGTGGCCAATCCTCAACACTGTAATTTAATTATTGTAGCCTTTTTAAACCTTTGGTCGCTGGTGAAAAAAAAAATACAGAAGCTCCGGGAATAAGAGAGGTCTGTTCCAGGAGGTGCATGTGATAGTATACATAAAGGGGAAGAGAGGCATGAAAGGTAATTTATGCACTTCTTGATCAACTTTATTGTTGACAACACTGGATTAATACATTAAAAGTACCTTCAAAGATGCTATGTAATTCTGCTCAGGAAAGCCAATTGTAGGCAGGGAAGACACATCTCTATATTTGGTTACGTGTTGGGCAATGCCAAGTGTAAATACCAGGTGGAACAAACATAGCAGTTGACTAAACTTAACAGTGTTGCTGTTGTCCACTTGGCAAAGAGAAGAAAGTACTATACCATAGAGAGAATTTCTCAAGAACTCTGAATCATGTGTAAATGAGGTTAATGATGGGAGTGAGACTTGAAATGAAATTACCCATGGCATGCTTTAAATTCTTTAAGAAAACTAGATCATCCGCATTTTAAATCAACATTTCATTATATTACGTGATGTTAGTAGAAATAGATTTGAAAAAAATTGTCTCAGAGTTTACAGGTGAGACTAACAGTAAAAGTTCTCCAGAAGCTGAAGGAGGAATTAAAGAGCATGCAATTGTCTGCTCAATGAACATCCATCCATCCCTGGGACTCTGAGGAGGGAGGGAGGCTGGTGGGATCATAAACACCAAAGGGCTTCCCAAAAGTGCCCTGCAGATTCATCTTCTCTTTCCTCCTGATTGAGAAAACCAAAAAGTACTGTTAAAATAACCTGGTTGGATATTTATACTTTTCCATCTATGTTTAAGAGAGAGTGAGTACTGAAGCAAGCAAAGAGAATCAAGCAACTCTCACAAATTATGTGTTATATAGATCAACCTGTGTTCAAATGGAAATATCTGTCTTCTGGGTTTCTACTGTCTGTATTACAGTTATCTAAAATTTCACTACACTCTAATTCCAGGGAGAGAGAAAGAGAGATACTGTATATATTTTATATTTGAAAATGAATTTTTAAATTTCAAAGTTAAATTACATATATAATATTTGTATTATATATTATACATACACCACACACACACACATATATAATTTCACTATTTAGTGATAAAATGTGTTGTTTATGAATGTGATTAATTTTCTTTTTTCCCCCTAAAAATTTATTTTGGGGATGTCTGGGTGACTCAGTTGATTGAGTATCCAACTCTTGATTTAAGCTCAGTTCATGATCTCATGGTTCATGAATTCAAGCCCCACACTGGGCTCGGTACTGATAGCATAGAGGCTGTTTGAGATTTTCTTTCTCCCTCTCTCTCTGCCCCTCCTCTGCTTAAGCTCTTTCTCTCTCTCTCAAAATAAATAAGTAAACTTGAAAAAAAAAAGAATTTATTTTGTTTATGACTTAAGTTTCATTTATAGGTATTAGTATATCAAATGAATTATGTATATTGATGATTTTAATTTGTGTTTATGTTTTAAATTTTACTTTGATATCAACCTTCTTACTACAACTATTATTTTCTTCACTTCCCATTTATTTTGAATGTATGGAATGGCAATATCCTAGTCTAAGACATGTATGAATTTGGTGTTTGTTGAAGAAAGTGAGAAACTTTTTTATCAGTGTAGACAATTAAGCACATTAATTAAGGGGCTTGGCTTTTTTATTACATAGTTGTTACCATTTTAACTCATTATTTATATTTAATGTTTAAATAACATGTCTATTCCCTGATCCTTGAAGTTCAGACAAGAATGCACTGTCTGTGTTATACGTTTGTTTCCAATGTTGGAGAAAATCCTCTCTTCTCCAGTCTTATACTATATTACTACATTTCTTTTATTTTTCTTTTTAGACTATATTTAATTTTTTTCTTTTTAAAATTTTATTCATTTAATTTTATTTTTGAGACAAAGACAGAGCACGAGTGGGGGGAGAGGCAGAGAGAGAGAGGGAGACACAGAATACAAAGCAGACTCTGGGCTCTGAGCTATCAGCACAGAGCCTGACACAGGGCTCAACCTCATGAACTGTGAGATCATGACCTGAGCTAAAGTTGGAGGCTTAACCAACTGAGCTACCCAAGTGCTCTGACTATATTTCTAATACTAGCTATTAAATTAAAATTTTTATTCCTCTTATCATGGAGAGGAAAGAGTAAGATATCATGCATACTCTGGAATAAATTCACTACTATCTGCTGAATATATGCTGATAGTAAGAAGAGTATGGTTGTCAATTACTTTGCAAAGTACAGAAAAGAAGTCTCATGTAAGATCCATAAAAGTGATATTCCCAATGAACAAGATGTAGGCCACATATACACTTCTAAGGTTGTGGATCAGAATGGTATGTATGTTGTTACTAAAAACAATAAATAAAACCTAGATCCTAACTTGCCATGAAATGTTGTTAAAGCATTTATATAACTTAAGTGTTATACATTAACATTTTATTGAAACTGTACCAATAACTATAACTAACAGTGTTTTCCAAGTGCTTTACCTATATATTGTTTTGATATACCTATTTTGTATACCTATACATGTTTTAAATGAAGAAACTGAGTTTTATAGAGTTTAAGTGTCATTCCAAGAAAAAAGGTAGAAGATTATGGGCATAGTTGATACTCTGATTTTTCTTATATCAAAGAGATTTTTGATATTTAAGGGTTCATGTAGAGATGAGATTGAATCACACAAAGGAATGAACACTGGTCTCTCCTTAACAGACCAAATGGATGCCTTTGGTACTTGAGTCAAGGGCGCTAGAGTCTAACATCTCTCATGAATGTATCCACAGTAACAGGAACACCAGACACAAAGGAACAAGGCTTCCATTACATAGAAACATCTATCCTTGCTCAACTCATACCTGCCTTTTGGATTTTAGAAACTTGGTCTTAAATCCATAAACCATGTAAATAAATATATACATTTTCCAAGCATTATTATAATTGTTAGAGATAAAATTAGAAGCCTATTAATTTCTCTCAAAATTTCTGTGGTAATACCAGTATTTTAATAGCCAAAAATCATTGGTGGTAGTCTCATTGATATTTGTCCTTTCAACAAATATTTGATATCTCTTGTGAGAATATAGATTTTCTGGTTGTGAATCAGTAAACATGAATTTTACTATAAATAAAACAATAAATTCTATCTCTACAAAAAGAATTCAGGTTCTGCATAGTTTAATAACATACAGAGAAAAATATTTACAAACAGGACAAATCGGTAGAAGTAGAATGGTGATGCCAGCAACTCTAGCGCTGATGACCATACAGTCCATGGAAAGAACAGAGGGTAGCACCAACAGGGACGACAGGAGTTGAGAATTCACCAGAAAATAAAGATTTATTACTTCTCAAGAGGATTCAACAGCAGGGTAAAGATGGCAACTACCATTTTCCCAGGGCCATTAATAAATCAATGTCATTAATAAGTCAACTGTTAGCTATATGTGCTATGGTAATAATAAAGAAAAAATAAGCTGGCTTTTAAGCACATGAATTCAGTCAGTGTCCAAACACTTTTTTTTTTTTTTTTTTTTTTTTTTGAGAGAGAGAGAAAGAGTGAGTGAGTAGGAGAGGGGCAGAGGGAGGAGAGAGAATCTTAAGCAGATTCCATGCCCAGCGTGGAGCCTGGGCTCAACACTGGGATCCTGGCCTGAACCAAAATCAAGAGTTGGATGCTCACCGTCTGAGCGACCCAGGCACCCCCCAAATTCATTTTCAAAACAAGCAGCATCAAATAAAACAAGGCAAAAGCAATATGTTAAGAATCAATCACCACAATGTCTACTTGCATTAGTTAGGGTTCGCCAGAGAAATAGAACCAATAGCATAAATATAAATTATGATATGGTAATATTAACACAGTCAATAGTAAATTTTATTGTTAATATTAATTATATATGTGTATGTATGTATACATATTTGAAAAGATTGATAATAAGTAATTATCTCACGTGATTATACCGGTCGAATAGTTCCAAGATCTGCTGACAAAGTAGAGATCCAAGAGAGCTGATGGTGTAGTTCCAGTCAAAGAACAAGAAAGTCCACAGTGTAGTTCTAGTCTAAAGGCCAACTGGCTTGAAACTCAGGTAGTACTGTTTCAGTTCAAGTCCCGAGACAGGAAGAAACAATGTCCCAGACAGAAGGCAGAGGACACATTCCCTTTTGCTCACAGCCTTTTTATTTTACTCAGGTCTTCAACCGATAGGATGAGGACCACCCACATTTGCTTTACTCAGTCTATCCATTCATATCTTATTTGCATATGGAAACATTCCCACAGACACACCCAGAATAATGTTTGATGAAATGTCTGAACACCCCGTGGCCCAGTCAAGCTGACACTTAAAATTAACCATCACACTACTGCATCAACCTCAAGCACTCATCATAGAGAATTTGGATTCTTCTTCAAATTTCACACTTCTCTAATTAACATCAAATGTATCATATCAACCTCTACAATAATTATTGAACAGGCCTACTTATTTGCATTCCTACTGTTTCTTCCCTATTTATAGTCCCTGTAATGCCCTGCTACAGCTTTGCAAAAACATCTGTGTTTAAAAGATTTTTTCATAAAAAAACTTCAATTCTACTAAAGCACTTTAGAAAATATTTCACTGGAAAACATTTGCAAATATGTACAGATATATTAACTGCACTATTGTTTGTAGAAACACTGTAAAGCAGTCTGAGTTCCCATTGGTGGTGGACTGGTTGTGTACATTCTGATCCATTTATACTGTGAAATAAAATCACTCATTGGGAGAAAAACTGGCAGACTAACATGGAAATACCAGCTAAGTAAAACAAAACCAAACAAAATAATAAGAACAAGAGCTCATTGCAAGATAGAATTACAGTAGCATCCAGGTTGTTACAAAATGAAACACATTGTTTTATGCACCAATATGTAATACATACATGCAAAGTCTTGGCATGTTCCTCAACTCAATTTTTCAAACTCCTCTCTTATCTGGGATGTGCATTGCGTTCCAGCCATTAACGAAATTCTTATTCTTCATTTCTCGAATATGACCTTTATTTAAAAGAAATGGATTTTGCCCACCTTGCCTACTCAGTTTCATTATATTTCCACCCCAATTCTGCCTTTTGAAACCCTTCATGTTTTTCAGTGGAAAACTAACATGTGGCCTCTTTGAGGAAGCTTTTCAGAATTCCTGCAACAAGGTTTTTCCACCTTGGAAATATTTATTATTGCTATTTTTAAAATTTTTTCTTAATGCTTATTTATTTCTGAGAGGGAAAGAGAGAGAGAGAGCGCAAGCAGGGGAGGGACCAAGAGAGAGGGAGACACAGAATCTGAAGCAGGCTCCAGGTTCTGAGCTGTCAGGACAGAGCCTGATGTGGGACTCAAACCCCACAAACTGTGATATCATGGCCTGAGCCTAAGTCAGATGCTTAACCGACTGAGCCCCCCAGGTACACCTGGAACTATTTTTTATTTTGAGCCAAGTAATTCTTTGTTGTCAGAATGCTGTCTTGAGTATTGAGGATACTTCCCAGCATCCCTGTCTACTACCCTCTTTATGCCCTAGCACTCCCCTCTCCCCCATGGTTGTGGAAACCAAAAATCTCTTCAGATATTGCTAGATGTTCATTATGTAGGAAGGGTGTTTGTGTATAAAGTTGCCCCCGGCTGGGAATAGCTGCTCTAGCATAGAATTTCTCTGTCCTTCAACACTGATGGCACTTGATTTGTGCTTCTCTCTTGGCATGTATCACATTCGTGTCACATTTTAGTTAGTTGTGCATTAATAGTCTCTCCTGTTTTGTGTGAGGAACTTTGCTTAGTGCATTTTTGTTACACGATATTGTATAAATACTATTTTCATAGTAGGTACATTGTTTCCTACATATAACTGAATCCCAATGCCTAGCTTCTTCTTATGTTTAAAGATAAATTCAGACTCATCAATAATAATGATACAATTTGTTGTTACAATTGAGTTTTCTATTAGTAGATGTGGGTGTGTAATATCAGAGCTCTAGAGGCTGCTAGATGTTTTCTCCTGCCTGTATCTTTAATAAGCGGCCACTAGATAGATAAGGGTATCATTTTGTGTTAAAAATGGCTCACTTTGTTAGAATGTAGATGATTAAAACAAAGATTAGCATGTCTCCTAACTTGATTAATAATTCTGCATAACAAATGCACTCTGTTTTAAAACAACTAAGATATGTATTAGATTAAAGATTAACTCTCAGGTTCAAAGTGGAATTCAAAGTAGGTTCTTTCTATATCTATCTCTATGTCTAAGAATATGTAATGAATACTAGGAGGAAGATTAAGTCCATAAACGAAAACATGTTTTATTTACTTCATGTTTGATCTTTAAGGCTGCTTAATCTAAATTCGGGGGGGGGGGGGGATTTGATTTTGAAGATGTATCAGTTTTAAGCTCGATCTCCTTGGAGAAATTTTTTCATTGCATACATAAGGTTTTGTCTTCTGACCATAAAACAACAAACTGCACAATAAAATAGACTCTTGCAACTTACTTCTAACTCCCTCATTCTGTTAAATATTGAAAGTCATGGTTTTGTCACTATTGTCTTCCATTTTCATAGAGGAAAAACAAATAATAAATTAGAATGTGGGGGGGATTTTGGAGCAAACCCACTGACAGCAGGGTAAGGAACCATTTATAGTTGACATGGTGACATTGATGAAGGAGGTAGGAGTTACATCTCGCCATATTTATTAGGACAATAATATGTTGATCACACTGAGTCATCAATAAAAAATTCATATATGTTCACTATTTCCTGGGTAAGCAAGTGGAAGAATCTATTTCATGCTACAGAAATAATTCTAATATAAGTTTGATATTTAAAAAAATTTTTTTTAGTGTTGATTTATTTTTGAAACAGAGAGAGACAGAGCCTGACTGGGGAAGGATCAGAAAAAGGAGACACAGAATCCAAAGCAGGCTCCAGGCTCTGAGCAGTTAGCACAGTGCCCGACGTGGGGCTTGAACTCACGGACCATGAGATCATGAGCTGAGCCAAAGTCAGATGCTTAACCGAATGAGCCACCCAGGCGCCCCAAGTTTGATATTTTTAAAAAGTGCTTGAAAATGTATTTTCAGGTCATTTTAAATATTTTAAAAACTCCATATCTGTGCACTTGTTTCTCAGTGCTAATCATATAATAAAAGTAATACAGAAGTGTCTAGCTAGGCTATCTTTTGCTGAGATGTCAACCTTATTTTGGTGAAACAATAACCTGGAAATGGATGGAATTGGATTTGAGGGTGAGGAAGAAAGCACCAGTAATGGCATCTTCCTCTGCAGCACAGCAGGTGGTCCATTTCTTAAAAACCCAGTGCCCAAGTGTCCACAATGATACTTCATGTCTGAGATTTTGCTTTGGTGTATCCTCAATGCACTCCTTTCTGTCTAGTCTGCCTTTTATTTATTTGTTTACCGTAGTTTACCATGCAACTGCTGCTTTGCCAAATATATTTAACTTTCTAAAATTAGGTTCATCATGGTCTATTAGGAATTTTGTTTAAGTGGCTTTCTGTATCTAGACTCATCCCCAACATGTACTAATACGCCCTATAGAAAATAATTGTGACTACGAGAACCATCTGCTGTTCTCATGAAAACCTCCAAAAATATGGCTAGATATCTGTAAGACATTTCCTCCTCTTGACAGATCTATTTCTGTTAATGTCACAATTCTCCATGCCATCCAAGTTTTGTACCACCCTTGATCCTTTCTTTCAATCAAAATTCTTTCCTGATAATTAATTATATCCAATATTCTAACACCTCTCCCTTTTCTTTTCTCCAAACTATTCTGGTTTAGAGTTTACTGTTGAGACTCTCTTTAATGAATTCAGAAGAGCTTGAATTGCCTACTGAATGACTTTTAACTCCATAGTTCATATTTCGCTCCAAATATATCCATACAATCTAGACAAATAGCTCTAAAACAATGGATTCTTACTTTTCACAGAATAAAATCAAAATGAAGAAATCTGGTGTTCAGATCTTATTCAGACCCTCACTTTATCAAGTTTTCTGTTGATGGAAATCATGAGGCTGAAGACTTGAGCCTGATTCGCACCTAAAATTTTTACAAATTATATGTCTGTGCCCAATTTATCTATTCATTCTTGTGTATGTTTTTCTAAAATAAATAGTTAAGCATTTTATTAAAGATTTTTGCAAGTTTTGTATAAAATTATAGTCACAAATCATATTGCATATTCTAAAGAAATAACACACATCTAATTTAAAATAATAGTAGTAATAGGAGGAAGAGAAAGCACTTTTTTTCAGTATCATTTTCTAGTTTTACCTTATGTAATGCTCATTATTCAGGGAAATATGTTTGTTGTATCTAGTCATTTTTTGCATTCTGTTATTTTGGCTATTCATTAATAATTTTCTGCTTCTGTGCACATAGTGGCCCATCTTACTTTCTCTTGCTCTAAAATTCTATACCTAAAGTGGGATTTATTTTTTTTTCTGAACACCTAGAACTTACTTTCTGGCACTAAAAGATATTCCAGGCTCACCTTGCATTTTTCATGCTTAAGGCTGACAATTAGCCATTTCCGTAATACTCTCATTCCTTTTATCAGAAAATTATATTTAGAAACGAAGTCTGGCCACTTAGTGTGCTCAAGGCACTTGAGGTGTCATTGCTTCTAGGCCTCCCAGAGGACACAGCTAGGTAATATTGTTATCTACTAACACATTTATATTTCTATAGCTACATTATTTCTGTATCTATCCAACTATATGTATATTAAGTTAAATGAGTTATATTTTTTAAAAAGTGCATCTGATAGAATGCACTTACTATGAGCCAGACTTTCGGCTTTTAATACATACTTTATTTACATTATTCCTCACAGCAACCCTGTCAGGTGGATGCTATGTTTATCCCCATATCACAGACAAAGATCGCTGAGGTTGCAAAGATTAACTTGCAGTTATAATGTAATAGTAGTCTCTGCCAGTTAAAAGTAGTATGCTTGCAAGTTGGAGGCAAATTGCTGAGGGGCACACTTATTTGCCTGAAAGACAAAGGGAAGAATTGCCTTTTTTTTTTGTTTTTCGGCAAAACATAATATTGTTTCTGGACTTTGGGTGATAGCATTTGACCAGAGTGTGAGGAGCCTTACTTGCTGGCAGACTCCTTTTGATTGACAGATACTACATGGCTTACAGTGCCAAAAGTGACAAGGTCATGACTGTGATCTTGGCAGAATACTGTGATCAATTAACAATGCCTGCACAGGATGCCTGAGGGGCAACTGGCAGTATGCTATATTTAGTAACTCTATTATAGCCTATTTTCTGTATTCCCTGCTTTCAGTTAATCATGTAATTCCCACAACATAGAATTTGGTACACTGAACTATTTTTTTTAACTCTCTTATCTGCTTTACCAAACTGTGAATGTTATGAAAAAGTAGTTATGTCCATCTCGTTCATGTTTTTGCATCCAGAGTGAATAGTATAATGCATACTACATACCCGAATTACAAATTGTGAAATTTGGGTGAGTAAAATGTATGGCTCACTTTGAAACCACTTGTGACTAGGCAGCAGCTTACGATGCAAATAATACATATAGCCAAGTTAAAATCATTGAGACTTAATAAAATGTTCTCAGAGGTCATCTGTGAAGCACTAGCATCCTAATAATTATTTATATCGAGAAGCAAAATGGCAGGGGCAAGTTTCCAATATCTAATCTTTTAATATCAGCTGTAGCAACAGTCCTATATAACCTCATTATTACTGCAACCTTATAAAGTCAATGGCTTGTAAAGTATATGATGTAATGAATATTCATGTTGCACAGATTGTAATGGAAATGCTTCTAGAACTCCACCTCCTTTCTAATGCATTCTTGTCACGTACTGATCTCTCTGGAATAGGTATTTCACCTTATATTAGTTTATTCTTAAATGCACAAGCATGGTGATGAATGCTGTAACCTTACCAGATATGAGGTATGGTTACAAAATATTAGGACAGAATGTTCTATGTAGATTGTGGACTCTTACCTTGTTTTTGGAGTATATCCCCTCCTTGTGAGAGACCACAGAAACAACTTTCATCACACCCACATGCAGCCATCGATCGTACAAAGTACCTGGTGGAAGAGAAAATATAGATTGCATTTCTGTGCCTAAAATCTACACATAAAACCACAACTGGTGGTATTTGGATTTTTTTCTATATGTTATATTATTAAGATTAGGATGAATGTATGAATTTATTTATTTATGCAGAAACTTGAGATAACATCATAATTTTTGTTTTGTCACAATAGGACCATCAGAAATTGTTTGAATATATTTATTTTTTCTGATACAATGCTAAAAAACAAAGTTATTCACTATTGTTGAGAATGAACAAAAGAATTTTGTACCTTAGAATATATTTCCTATCAGTGGCTTTACAATTTATATTCCATTAAAACATAAAAATGTTGGGGCATGCCTGGGTGGCTCAGTCAGTTACGTTTCTGACTCTTGACTTCCACTCAGATCATGATTTCATGGATTGTAAGCCCACATCAGGCTCTGCACTGAGTACAGCCTGCTTGGGATTCTCTATCTCCCTCTCTCTCTGCCCCTCTGTTGCTTGTGCTCACACTTTCTCTCTCTCAAAAATAAATCAACAACAACAACAACAACAACAACAAAAGAATGTTGAGAATTATGGTTAAGCTAAAAATTAGATGAATTTGGGGAAAATATAATACCTCTAAAGTATTCTTTTTTAAATTTTTTAAGATTTACTGTATTTAAGTTTTTTAAGGTGGTATAATACTTCAGTGCCCAGATAAGGTAGATATTGATAATAAAATATATTTATCAAGAATATTCAGGGGCACCTGAGTAACTCAGTCAGTTGAGCAGCCAACTCATGATTTAGGCTTGGGTCACTATCTAACAGTTTGTGAGATCAATCTCTCTGTCAGGCTCTGTGCTGAAAGTACACATTGGGATTGGGATTCTCTCTCCCTCTCTCTCTGCCCCTCCCTTGTTCACTCTCTCTTTCTCTCAAAAGAAATAAATAAACTTAAATAAAAAATAATATACAACAAAATAATTCTCAGTTGCCAAAAACGAGTGAAATGAAAATGTGAGTTTAATCAGAGAATTTAGGAGACACAAAATTTATTTTTATTACCAGGATGATGTAGTATTGATTTCATTAAGAATAAAAAAATGCATACAATGCATAACTGATTTGTTCATGCCTTCTCCTGAAGCATTTAAAAAGGGATAGTAAGCATAAAACATGTCCCCTGATATGACATTGCTCTTGGTCAATTGTATGGCAACTTAAAAAACAAAACTATGAGGCATAACGGATATCTGAAAATAGACAATTATTGAGAATTTTTTAGAAGTTTTAAAGCACCTCAGATTTTAGTGTAACTTGCTTTTAGAATCAGCTATGGGTCTTTTTTAAAAATATGTACTAGAAAATTCACTGTGGTGATTTACTATTGCGAATCTCTTTAGTTTCATTTTTGTGAGCCTGGAGGTCAACATTTGGTTGTAGGAGTTCCTTGTCATTCTTATTATTATCATTTTTTATAGCCAGTAGCAGCAAGGAAGGCATATTCTTTCTCAGCTTGTAAATGTCAGATGAGTTGCTGTTGGAATGCATATTTTCAGCCATAAATTAAAATATAGGAGTGGTTATAAAGTGTTTCAATTAGAAGATATTTATCCTGTTTCCACCTGGAACCAGTGGGGCACTCCTGTGAAGACAATTTTTTACAGCATCTATTTATGTTGTGCAACTGATAAGTGCCTAATAATTTGTTGTTGTTGGTTAAGATTTTTATCTTGTTTTTTAATACAACCGTGTCAAAATGTAACCAGAAGGTCATGACACTATCCTTTCTTTCTCTCTACTGAAGTGATAACCCAGATAATTTCAAAATAGCATTTTTTTTCTGACACAAAAATTGTCGCTTAAAGGAAACAAAAGCAGTCTTGCAATTACCTTCAAAAATACTTTGAGCCATCTACAAAACTTCGCACAAATAACCAGTCTATTTTTGTACTCAAATAGCCTGTATTTAAAACCAGCAGCTCCCAGAATATAAAACACTAACATATAATAGCACACTTCCACCCCCCCCAACCCCTTACTATTTAGTTCTCAGTTTTATTCCACAAATATTTCTCATGGATATCACAGTACTTTTGTGAGGTATGGAGTCCTAGTATTATCATTACCATTTTGCGCAAGTATGAACTTGAGGTTAAAAGACTTGACCAAATGCCAGTTATTTAAACAAAACTGAAACTTGGGTGCCTGGGTGGCTCAGTTGGTTAAGCGTCCAACTTCCGCTCAGGTCAGGAGCTCACTGCTCCTGGGTTCGAGCCCGTGTAGGGCTCTGTGCTGACAGCTTAGAGCCTGGAACCTGTTTCAGATTCTGTGTCTCCCTCTCTCTCTGCCCCTCCCCTGCTCATGCTCTGTCTCTCTCTGTCTCAAAAATAAATAAAAACATTAAAAAAAAATAAAAAACCCTGAAACTCAAATCCCATATTTATATTCTAGTGAGATTTCCAAAAGAAAAAATGCTGAATATTCAGATAACTACATTTTTTATGTTTGCCTGGGGATAGCTTTCAAGCCTCACTACTCCTTCCCCCTCTGATCACGTATAGGCAAACTAATAAGAAATCCCCGGTGCTCTCTCCTTTGGTGTTGGTGGAAGGACATTCAAATCATGGCTCATCTAAGCCCCTACCTCTTATCACTATAAAACCCAAGACAGGGGTGCCTGGCTGGCTCAGTCAGAAGAGTATGTGACTATTGATCTCAGGGTCATGCCGTTTGAGCCCTACCTCGGGTATAGAGATTACTAAACAATATATAAATAAACTTTCACCAGAAAAACCCAAGCCAGTCTCCTTTTCTTTCTCTCCCTCAAGCCATTTTCGGACAAGCTTTAGAGACTGTTCTGCTTTCACCCTTAGTGCGTAAACCTCATTATGTCAGCAATAAACCTTTCCATACCATCTTGGTATATGAGTGGGCGTAATCAGTCCTTATGTTCAGCCATATTTGTGGGGGTGGGGGAGGAGTGATATAGTTCACCTTTGTAATATGGCCACAAAACAAACATAGGCCTAATTTTCAATTTACTTTTGGTAGAACTGTTCCTCGCAAACCTCTACAAATAAAACCTCCCTCTTGCATGCTTCCCCTGAGCAACTCTTGCCTGTATTTGCACCAGCTGTTATTTTTCTCTTCAACATTCCTCCTCCTAAAATTATATCTTGCCAGTAACCCCTTTTCCCACCCTTATCTTATTTTCAATTCTGTGGGCTTTCCATGCCCTGTGGTAGAAAATGTGTGGCAATAAACGTTTATTAGTCTACTTACAACAAGAAAAATTGTTAATGAAAGAACATATGAATTTGCATTTTTATATTATTCTAACAAAGCAAGGGTTGGCAAACTTCGTGAGTTAGCAAACTCACTGAATTGGTTGGCCAATTACTGAATATTTTAGACTCTTGGGCCATATTATCTGTGTCACAATTACTTAGGTCTACGATTGTAACACAAAAGCTGCCGTAGAGAGCACACAAATAAGGAGGCTGCCTTTCTTGGAGTAATAATTGAAAATTGAACTACCATATGATCTAGGCATCCCACTCTCAGGTATACACCGAAGGAATTGAAATCAATATCTCAGATGTTTGCACACCTATGTTCATTGAAGCAATATTCACAGCAGCCAAGATATGGAAACAGCCTAAGTGTCCATCAACAGATAAATGGATAAAGAAAATGTGATTGAGATATCCTACCATTTGATACACATGGATGGTCCTTGAGGAAATTTTGCCAAGTGAGATAGTTCAGACAGAGAAAGGCAAATACTGTATGATATCACTTATATATAAAACCTACAAATATTAAACTTGAAAAAAAAATATTGAAGTTTTGAAAACAGAGAACAAAATGGTGGTTGCCAAGGGCTGAAGGGTGGGGAACTGGGGAGATGTTATTTAAGGGTACAAACTTTCAGCTAGTAAATAAATAAGTTCTATACAGTTTGTGCACAACATAGTGATTATAATAATACTGTATTATACATTTCAAAGTTAATAAGAGACTAGATCTTAATTGGTCTCAACACACGCAAAAAAAAGAAATAGATTACATGATATGATAAAGGGGTTTGCTAACGCTTTTGTGTTTTATACTGCAAATTTATATATTTGCAATTTATATTTATATATATATTTATAGTGCAATACTTATATTGCAAATATATATTTATATTTATAAAGTTTTATATTGCAAATATAAAAATGCATTAAACAAACACTTTGTACACCTCAGTCTTACACAATTTTATGTAACAGTTTATCTCAAAAATATAGCAAAAATTAAAATGTATGAAATATAAACAAACAAACAAAAACAGATTCAGCCTATACTTACTTAGCCCTTAGTTGCTCCACCTGTATAATATTCCTGTGCAGTTTACTGCAAAGAAGGCACAAGCCAAGAAAAAAAAAGTCTCAGCAGGTATCTGCCTATTTTAACCAGTTTAGCCTTTAACAGGTAAGAAAATGGGAGACAGGCTAGATAATAACATTTAGATGTTGCAAGCAGGTGCAGTAAAGGTTTCTATCCAAAATGTCCATAAAACAGATGGAGCATTGAATGGCTATTTATTAAATAATTGATGTAAAAGACCATCACATACTACTAAAGACATCACTTCAGTCTTAGAGGTATATAGTTAGTATTTAAAATTAGAAACAAATTAGTAAATTTTCAATAGAAGGATTTCAGAATATTATCCACTAAAAAATATAAATAAAAGAGTTTAGTTTTCAACTGTATTTTAACCATGAACGGATCCATGAAAAAAATTAAAATATAAAAACCTGTGAACTGGTGTTCTAAATACAAGATCTAGCAACCCAATTTTCTTATTCAAATAAATATTGTTGTTTCTAAGCACATATGCGGTTTCTAAGAAAAATGCACTCACTCTAACAGATTTAAAACATCATTTTCTATCTGTAATAACACATTCCAGTGAGCAATTCTGAAATAACTGCAAAGCTTTGCTAGTTAAACATATTTGGCTTTGGTTCATGCCCAATAACACATCTAAAAGATTAAATCTGCAATAAAACAAACCAAAGGCCTCCTAAGGATATTAAGATAGCTGCCTACTCTGCTTTAGATTGTTAGTTTCCTAAAAATTCTCATTTGGATCTAAATCTGAAGTCTGAATAATTTTTTGTAAATGTTACTCTGAGGAATTTGACAATCTTGATAGAGTTTTGAATGAGAGCAATGCCCTTCCTTATCTTTGATCATAATTCTATTCTCTATTTGGCCACAGGGATAAGCAATTTTGCCACAACTCATGGAGATTGTGTCTACATATGAAGAAGAAGACAGATAAGGGTTTTCTATAATAAATATCCATTTATATTATCCATAAATGTATGTTCATTTTCCATATCTCTGACATTAACACCAATAAGGATATAAAGGCAAAGGAGTTACATATATTTCCAGCTTGTACTGAGTTTTCAGGTAGAAAGAAATGCAGACAATATATAGGAAATTAAAATATATGGCATAGTGTAATATTTTGAGATGCTTGTTGAAAACTTTAAAAAATATTTAATTTTTCCTCTCTTCCTGTTCAATAATCATCAACTTTCTTTGGTTTGGGAAGGAAAAAGTGAAAAGAAATAAAACAGAAATAGCCTTTTTATATTTCTGGATTTTCATTTTAAATGTCTAAAGCCTTAGAGAACTGCAATGTTTTGTGGAATAGGTTACAGAAAGATGATTCAGGGCATATGACACAAGTCTGGCAGAAACAATGTGTGGATGTGATACCAGTCACTTCATTTCCAAAAGTCACTATCCTGAGTAGAAAGAAGAGAAAAGAGAAAGAAATGAGACTTTTTTAGACTGCCTGCCAGTACTACCTGAAAGATGTCAAGAACCTTGAGAAAAAGTGAATGTATAAATGTATCTGGGTAGCTCGGTCCATGGACAGTTATTATCGAGGGTTTCTATTCTCAAGTGAGGCATAGAAGAAAAAAAGAATAACCACATACCATGACCATTGCCCAGTGGGATGTTGGACATGAGTTATTTTTGTGAAAATCTGATGCACTCTGCAAATTCCATGGTAGAATAGATGTTGGCCCTCCTAGCGAAATGGACTTAGCTTAAGTGGAAGGTGGGAAGCAAAGGTAAGAACTTTTTCTACACTCCTGTCTAAAGGGAACTGAATTTAGAATGTAAATCAGCTTGCAAAATATTTTAGAGTCAAGTATTGGACTTTGACACCTGCTTTTGAGGTCTGTATTTCATTTTTACTTGACATGTAGTAATGACTCCAATGTATGATATATACAGCATTTAACAAAGTCATAATTAGTAATTAGGATGATTGTTTTGGCTTAGGAACCTTAGGTTTTGGATTCAACAACCATATGTATGTTGGAGCTATTCAGTTAGAAAAGAGTGCGGAGGATTAAAGTGGATGGGGGGGATATGTATTTGAGGCAACACTGAGGCAAATGAGTGGATGTGAAATTTCTAATTTAGAAGTCTTTGGCACAGAAGTATCAAATGAAGTTATGGAATGAAATAACCCAGGAAAATTGTGCAACCAAGGAGGGTAGAAGTCACAGTGCAAGAACCCAAAGAACTTTTGTTTTAATGCCGTGAGCGCAAGAACAGAACACCACTAAAGACATTACAAGTGAACAGTCAGAGCCTTTTGGAAGAATTCAGGTTGGAGTTTTATCTCAGAAGCTAAAATCAAAGTGCATTAAAAGAGGAACGCCAGGGCTAACAGAGCTAGAGAATGCCAAGAAATCAAGTAGCATAAAGAAACATGTGCTAGATTTAGCTAGAAAGCCATTAGTGACTCGGATGGAACAGTTTCTGAGAACTCACTCTGCCAAGGCTTGAGGGATGATGAGAAATAGGAAAAAGAAAAAGAAAGTTTAGATAATTTTCTCAAGAAGTTTGGGAATTCCAAATTACTCTGCTATTTCTATATTCCAAATTCCCTGCAAAAAGTAAGCATAGGGGCTCCTGGGTGGTGCAGTCGGTTAAGCGTCCGACTTCAGCTCGGGTCACGATCTCGCGGTCCGTGAGTTTGAGCCCCGCGTCAGGCCCTGGGCTGATGGCTCAGAGCCTGGAGCCTGTTTCCGATTCTGTGTCTCCCTCTCTCTCTGCCCCTCCCCCGTTCATGCTCTGTCTCTCTCTGTCCCAAAAATAAATAAACGTTGAAAAAAAATTTTTTAAAAAAGTAAGCATAAAATATCGTGTAAGTTTAAAAATACTGCTAAGTGCGTGAGATATTGGTGTAGCAAAAGTGGGAGACCTCTGTTCTATTAATTGAGGACAAAAGGGAATTTACTGTGTCTTGTATGAAGAGACTTGCTCTTGTGTCTAGAAACTACTTTACAACATGTTCGGCATAGGATTTTTTAATGCTGTTATTTCTCTAATTATGTATTATGAATTTTGTAATTTTTTTTTAGTATGTAACTCAATGGCTTCCTTATCATCTACTAGAAAAATCAGAGTTCTCCATAGGGCTTTTAAGGCTCTGAATGATGTGGCCTACCTCATCTTTGTTGACTCTCTACCTGTCCCTTATTGAAGCACTGTGGTCTTCTTGCTCTATTTGAATATGTGAGGCATACTCCCATTCTGAGGGTTTTGAACATTCTGTTCCCTCTGCTTTAAATGTTCTTCCCAAATATATAAGCATGAATTGCTTCTATGCTTCAGGTTTGGCTCAGATTTCACTCTACCTGTTTATCCTCTCCAAAACAGACTTTCATTTCAATTCCTAACTTCTCTGTTGCCATTTTATTTTGTGTATTTTATTTTTAATTTATTTTTTAATTTTAAAGAGACAGAATGCAAGTGGGGGAGAGGGACAAAGGGAGAGGACTGAAATTTAAGCAGGCTCCATGCTCAGTGTGTAGCCTCAGAGGGCGCTGGAACCCATGAAGAGTTTGATGCCATGACCTAAGCCAAAATGAAGAGTAGGATGCTCAACCGACTGAGCCATCCAGACGCCCCTTCTCAATCCCCATTTTAGATAGCACTTATTACCAGAATACATACATTGGTTTGTGTACTTATTGCCTGATTGATCCTACTAGAATTGAGGCCACCTGTGAGCTAGAACCTTGTCTCTTTTGTTTGCTATTGCAAATCTCAGTGCCTAAACTGCACTCTCCAATATGATAGCCTTTAGATACATGGGACTCTTAAAATTAAAATAATTTAAAAAACTGGGGCATCTGGGTGGCTCAGTTGGTTCAGCGACCGACTTTGGCTCAGATCATGATCTCACAGCTCGTGGGTTGGAACCCCTCATTGGGCTCTGTGCTGACAGCTCAGAACCTGGAGCTTGCTTTGAATTCTGTGTCTCGCCTCTCTCTTGGCCCCTCCCCCTCTCATGCTCTGACTCTCTCTCTCTCTCTCTCTCCCAAAAATAAATAAACGTTGGAAAAATGATAATTAAAAATAAATTCAAATACAAAGTCAATTCATTAGTCATATCCATCTCATTTCAAGTGCTTAATAGCCAGATGTGGTTAGTACCTAATCACTGGACAGAGTATTTCCAACACAGAAAATGGCCTCGAACAATGCCCAGTCTATAGAGTTTGTGTTTAGTAAACATTTTCTGAATGAATCTTACTTCCTTTTGGTGTGTTACACCCAGAGTGGCTACAACCTGAGGACAGTAGCATCAACTATTTCAAATAGGAAAATGTGTCTTAGTGGAAGCTTGAGTGGTAGAAATGTGAAGCCCTCAAAATAGACCTTGGTTCTTTGTGCCACCATTGATTGCAATGCTTTAGTTATAAAAGTTTCCCTGAATTTTCTACTAACCATAAGTAATTTGGGCTATTGAACAGGATGTGTTTATTTTACTTCTTCCCTGTTAGTACACACACACACACACACACACACACACACACACACACACAATTTCTTTTGAGTTGTGAAAATTATGGTAGTAGTGAGAGGTAAAACCTACAGATAAGGCTAGAAAGAAATCATAAAGAATTTTCTAGCAGACTGAAGAATGCTCTAGTTTGGCACAGTGCATTTCCAGGATGATTTTGTATCTCACTCCATCAGAGTTTAAAGTGAAACAGCTTTTGCCTATTTTGAAACTGCCTGTGTTCTTAGCTACATCAGAACAGACTCATAGAGACTAAGACATTTTTGCCAATGTTTGCATTATCTATAGTTCTGTGTATAGTCATTTATTTAAATCCTGCCTTATCTGGCAGACCATAATCTCTTCCTGATAAGGTACCAGATAGTTATGCTCTTTGCAGTAAGCAGCATCTGCACTGTATTTTAGCACAGCAGGTATGTATTCTTCATCTTACAAAAAGATCCCAGGATATTATTACATTTTCCTTTTTCTTGCTATTATCTGGTTAGTAATAATTTTTTTAAAAAAACATAAAAAAGAAGTCTAATAAACACAGGTAGGAAAAATAGCTAATGATCTAATACCCTTATTTCTCCCTTCCTTTGTGAATATTTTCCTTTATAGGAATGAGCCAAGAATTACATCTGATATGGCAGGTAAAGTTCTGTTTATTTAATTATTATTCTGAGTTCTAGGAGAATAAAGTCAAGGTAACATAAATCAATGATGTTAAAATTAAAAGTACGTAGAACATTGTCTAGCATATACTAGGTCCCCAATACATGTTATATTTATTTATCCACTTACTTATTGCATAAAATAATTAGGTACACCCAACTCCATTATATGTTAGACATAAGATTTATTTCTAAATTTTAAGAATGTTATAATTAATATACTTGCTTCTAATGGTTCTAGGGATCAATACAGTTTATTTTAGATATAGCCAGTTAAATTCTAAGATTTAAAAGATCATGTGAAAATAATCCCTGAGTTTTGTTTTGCTTTTCCATTAGTGTAGGGGATAAAAACCACAATAATTTATTAAATGAATACATGAACTTAAGGACAGGTAGAATGTCCAGGCTTGATATGATCGTACTGGAAATCTAATAGTTTCCATGTAAGGTTTTTTTTTTCCTTTTTCAAGTTTTTATTTAAGTTCCAGTTAGTTAATAAACAGTGTAATATTCATTACAGATGCAGAATTTAGTGATTCATCACTTACATGTAACACTCAATGCCCATCATAACAAACGCCCTCCTTAATCCATATCGCATTTAACCCCTTTCCAGTAACTCTCAGTTACCCCTACCCACCTCCCTTCTAGTAACTCTCAGTTTGTTCTTTATAGTTAAGAGTCTGTTTTCTGGTTTTCTTTTCTTACTTTTTTTACCTTTGTTCATCTGTTTATTCTTAAACTCCACAGATGAGTGAAATCATAATGTATTTCTTTTTCTCTAACTTACTTATTTTGCTTAGCATAATATTCTCTAGCCCCTTCCTCATTGTTGCAAATGGCAAGATTTCATTCTTTTTTCTTTATGGTTGAGTAATATTTTATTGTATATACAACACCACCTCTTCTTTATCCATTCATCAGTCAATGGACATTTGGGTTCTTTCCATAATTTGGCTATTGTTGATAATGCTACTATAAACATTGGGGTACATATATGCCTTGAATCAGTATTTTTCTATCCTTTGGGTAGATACCTAGAAGTGCCATTGCTGGATCATAGGGTAGCTCTATTTTTAAATTTCTGGGGAACTTCCATATTATTTTCCAGAGTGGCTGTACCAGTTTGCAATCAGAAGGCTCCCCTTTCTCTGCATCCTGGCCAACATCTGTTGTTTCCTATGTTGTTAATTTTAGCTGTTCTGACAGGCGTGAGATGACATCTTATTGTAGTTTTGATTTGTACTTCCCTGATGATGAGTGATGTTGAGCATCTTTTCATAAAATATTCCCCGAGTTTTAAAGGTACGGAAGTTCTGATTTCCTTCATAAAATTGTGCCTGAGAGACTTCAAATACATACCACATTGAAATTGTAGTTTAAGGCACATACCCTTTTTGTAGCTAAGATTAAATCTAGCTGAGATTTTAAAAAAATTAATATGCCTGCTATCACTAATTTGACTTGGTATAATTTAACTCCCTGTTTAAAAACTTGTGCATAGGTTTATTAAAAAGAAAAAGTCCTAAAATCTCTTCCCTGTAGCATGTATGCTCCACACTAGGTCTTTATTTTGTTTTGTTTTGTTTTGTTTTGTTTTAATACAAAATGATGGAAGAATTACAGGAAATATCATATACATGGTAATTCAGTATGAAAATGAGATAATTTAAGACCTTGAAAGTTTTGACCTTCATATATCCTGAGGTTTTATGTTGGTTTTATAATGGCTTTCTCTCTGGGAACATTTATTTTGTCCTGTGTAAGCTGATAAATAAGATTCAAGTTATTGCAAAGGGGTCCACTCCAGCAATGTATATATCTTTGTCTATTAAGACTTTTCTTAATGAATTAATGAATTATTTTGCTTTTGTAATCTCATTAAAATAAGTGAAAATGTAACAGATAATATACTATGAATTTTGGATACTAAGGCACAAAATTTTAGAATCAATCCCATGTTTATTTGTTATAAACAGTTCCAATTTTTGTTCAAAATAACAAAAGGAAACACATGAAATAGAGGACAGTGTTTAAAAATTAAGATTTTATTGACCACAAATGTTAACAGTGCTTTAAATTGGCCTTATTTCTGGATGACGTTAACAACAACAACAACAACAACAACAACAACAACACTAAGTTATTAGAAGGCAGTGAGGACTTGTGTTCCAAAATCTCAGGGAGAAAAGAAACTCAGAAAATGAGCTTGACATTTAGCACTGCTTGTCCATTGACTCATTTGTCAATTTGAAAGCTGTGAAGAGGCTGAGTAGAGAATTCCACAGTCTCATGGGGCTAGAGATACAAAAGTTGTGGCCCAGTGCCTACTGGGCTGGAAGGATTTGGGGATAGATCCCAGCTGTTCAGGTGGCACTTGGAAGTGCTATCAAATAGTAATAAGGGCAGGTACAATGACTCTCATAAGGAATAAAAGCCAGCCTTCAAATCAGCCCCAGAATATTCTCTAATCAGGATGCAATTAAAGTAAACATAGATAATAAGGCTTACTAGATATGTTGAAAATTAATCCCCTTAAAATGTTATCAAATATAATAAGTGACTACAATGGAAATCAGAAAATATTTTTGGATTCAGTGATAGTTAAAATATGGCATATCAAAATCCATGGGATGCTGACAAAGCAGTATTGGGGGGAAAAGTATAGCCCTAAAAACATTAGAAATCAGAAAAATTGAAAAAGCAATGACCGAAGTATGCATCTCGTTTTAACACACAAATAAGGAGTTAAACCCAAGGAAAGAAAAATAAAAGCAAAAATAATGGTAATAAACACAGAAATTAAATAACATATTACAAACATAAAATAGACTCTAGAAAACAAAAATTGGTTGTTAGAAAGTAGCTGATAATATTGATAAACTCAAAAATACTGTCAAGGATTAAAAAGGAAGGTGTGAAAATAACCAACAGCCAACATTAGGAGTAAAAAGGGAACACCACTAAAAACTTTAACAACTAAAAAGAAAATAATAGAATAGTATAAAAACTTTGTGCTAATAAACCTAATAACTTTATAAAATTTATAAATTCCTTAAAATACACAAATTTCAAAATACACATTAGTATTTTTAAAACTGCCTTTTACTTTATTGAAAATTGAACTCATGATTAATAAAGTTCATTTTAAGATATCACCTGGATATCTTGAATATTGAATTATTCTAATAGTTTAAGGAAGAAACATCACCTTCTCTGCACACATTTTCAAGAGAATAGGGATATTTTTCAAATTCTTTTATGAATATAACATAACTGTGATATCAAAACCTGACAAAACATTATTTAAAAAAAGAAAATGTCTGGCTAGTCATTCTCATGAACATAGATGCAAATGTACTAACAAAATATCAACAAATCAAATCCAGCAATAGAGAACTATGATATCTCACAACAAACTTGTTTTCATTCCTTGAATGTAAGTTTGGATTAATATTTGAAAATCAATGTAATTCATTGCTTCACTAAAATTTGGGGAGAAAGTAAAACATGCACTAGTTTCTTTAAATAAAAAAGATAAATTGGGGTGCTTGGGTGGCTCAGCTGATCAAGCGTCCAACTCTTGCTTTCAGCTCATGTCACCATCTCACCAGTTTGTGGGTTCAAGCTCCGCGTAAGGCTCTGTGCTAACAGCATGGAGTCTGCTTAGGATCTCTCGCTCTCCCTCTCTGTCCCTCCCCCACTCATGCTCTCTGTCTCTCAAAATAAATAAACTTTTTAAAAAATGAAAAAAATACAAAAGATTAATAAAAAATAACACAAAGTGGTTTATCAAAAGTAATTTTACAAACCAGAAACAGAAAGAAATTGACAAAGGATGTCTACTTAATACCAAGAGCAAACATCATACATTGTGAAATACTGAACAATATATTCTTCAGCTCAAGAAGTGATGTTTACTATGATCTTTTCCACTTACCATTGTGGTAGAGAATGTAATTGGTGCAACAGGATAAGAAAAAAAAATTCAAACATGCAAATGTTCCTTCTGTTAAGCTATTTTCTCTCAGCCCTAAGCTCTTTCTATATTTTAGTTTGTGATTCTGGGTTTGAGATTTGGCAAATCCTACTTCTCCTGTCACATATTCTAGGAGAAGAAATCAGAATATTCCTATTAGGCATTGTTTAAAGAAAAGCAGAATTCATATTTTAAAATTTCCTAATTTGTATTGAAATCAAGTAGTAGTAATAGCTATTATAACTGGGAAAACATTTTCTAGAGCTGTGTTATAAACTAAAGGCTTAAATGAAATTCTGTATGTAATTTTCTGGAAAAATGTATGTATTTTAAATGTGGTATTTTACCTAGGATATTTTATAATCTTGCTATGGATTGAAATATGGCTGCGTAATATAATTAAATAATAGTTACTGTGAAAGTGTTTCTACCTGTCTGGCAACAATTCTATTTAGCTGGGAGTATACCAAGCTCAGAATAATGGTGGCATCAATATATATCACCTTGAAACAATTTAAACAAGACAAAATCTCTTGTGGTCACCACATCCTTTTCCAACTATTGCTCTATCTGCTCTAATTTGCTCATCTTCATGTAGAAAAAAATATCTTGAAATGTTGCCTGTGTTCGGTTGCTTTCATTACTTCATTATCTTTCATTAACTTCTCAACACTATGAAAACTAAAAGTTCTGTCTTGAAGGTGGCACTTTGAACTCATTACCATCTTAGCCTTTGCACACTTTTCAATCTTTGTGTTACTTTACCTCGGGCAACATGTGTCATTTTGACAACTTAATTCCTCTTAAAACTATTTCCTTTCTTTTAGTTTCCATAATACCCCTTTCTCTTGGTTTTCCTATTACCTCATTAGCCTCTCTTGTTTTTTTTTTATTTTAAATAAACTATTTTATCTATCCTTCCATGTTCATGTTCAGTTAGATACTAAACAAACCTTATTTTGACTGTTGACTGTAGTCTAAGAACTGGAAGTACTTGGTAAATAAAGCAGTCATGGGTTCTGCCCTCATGGAGCTTATACCCTCCTAAAGTAGAAAAACAAAAATCATGGGATACCTGGCTGGCTCAGTCAGTTAAGCATCCCACTCTAGATTTCAGCTCAGGTCATGATCTCATGGTTCATGAGTTCAAGCCCTGCATTGGGCTCTGCACTGGCAGTGTGGAGCTTGATTGGGATTCTCTTTCTCTATCCCTATCTCTGCTCCTCCCCAGCTCGCTCGCTCTCTCTCTCTCTCTCTCTCAAAGTAAAAAATAAATGAAAAAAAAGCAAAAATCAGAAATTAAATAAGTACATAAATAAAATTGTGATACAATAATGGGGATGATATAGTAATGAGAGAATAATAATTTATTTAAATGATCGCATATATATGTATGTATATATTATATATGTGAATATATGCATGCATATATGGAAACACAGGTAAATACATACAACCATTTATTTATTTATTTATTTATTTATTTATTTATTTATTTATTTATTTATTTATGAATGGGCTCATGAAACTGAGCTGAAAGATCCAGATATGGGTTAACTGCAGTGGGGGGCTGAGGGCGTGCCATGGGAAGGAGTAGCTTTTGCAAAGTCCTGACCTGTATTCTTAGATACTCTGGAAAGTGGTACACCAGGACCTTGTTGGTGAGATAGAGCTCTAGTAGAGATAAGCCAAGGTCTGATGCTGCAAATTTATGTCAGGCTTTCACTATCTTATCTTCAATTCCATCTTTATCTTGATAGCCATCAGATTCATATAAAGCCAGTTGAGATTTTAAGAAGGACAGCTGATCTGGAGATAGCACTGAGAGCTTATATGTGCTATTTAAAGCCATGAGGCTGAAAGAGATTTAAAAAAATTGTGAAAGAATGAATGTAAAATGAGAAGAGTCTTTGGATTCTCTAACATTGGTTGGTCCAGAAGATGAAGAGGAACTGACAAAAGCCCTGAGAAGAAGCAAACAGGTGGACTAGAGGCAAACCAGGACAGGGTGGTGTCCCAGAAGGCAAGTGAAACATGTGCATCAAGGATAAGTTTATGCATGAATATATGAGATGCAAATGAGAGTTTAGTCAATAAAAGTTAATTGTCCGTTATTTTTAAAGAGAAAATAAAGGTTATTGGTGATCTTTTTTAAAAATATTTTTTAATGTTTATTTTTGAGAGAGAGAGAGAGAGAGAGAGAGAGAGAGAGAGAGAACAAGTATGAGGGGGGGAGGGGCAGAGAGCTAGGGAGACACAGAATCTGAAGCAGGCTCCAGGCTGTCAGCACAGAGTCTGATGCGACATGGGGCGGGGCGGGGCTGGAACTCATGAACCATGAGCTCATGACCTGAACTGAAGTTGGTCAACTGACTGAGCCACCCAGGCACCCCTAGATTATTGGTGATCTTGACAAGAGATAGTTTTCCTGTGAGAAAAAGGAGAGAAGTGTAGTTAAATGTATATATAAATATAGTTAAATATAGGTATGAAAATCTATATATCTGTTAAGGCATTTTGTTGCAGAGGGTTGCAGAGAAATGTACCAACAGATATAGGGGATAATGGAATCAAGTGAACAATGCTTTTAAACAGAGAAGTAACATGTTCATATTCTCATATGATGATGTATTAAGTAGAGAGAGATTGATATGTAGAGACAGAAGAGAATATTACTTGAGACACATTCTAAATGATGAGATCTAGTATACAGGTCAAGGGCTAGAAACATGGATATTTCATTTAACACTTATAAAGCATTTTAAAAATGGCAAACAGTAGAGGGGCTTGGATGGCTCAGTCGGTTAAGCATCCGACTCCTTGGTTTTAGCTCAGGTCATGATCTCACAGTTTTGCGAGTTCAAGTTCTGCATCTGTGTGAGTGCAGAGTCTGGTTGGGATTCTCTGTCTCCCTCTTTCTCTCTCTGACCCTCCCCCACTTGTGCTGTCTCTGTCTCTGTCTCAAATAAGTAAACTAAGAAAAAAAAAAGGTAAACAGTAAAAAAGAAAAAAATGTCAGTTGCTATTCTTATATTTATTTACTTTCAGGACTAAGAGTGAATGGAGAAATGGTCCCCATTTTGAGAAAGAGACAAATAACGGGCCATAAAGTGCTATTCAACATCATCAGTAGGACTATAATAGAGTCCACTGATCCCCATGTATGTTCAGATGCGTTTATGGCAGGAATATTTTTAAAAATCGATCTAAAAGTCACAGCACCTGGGTAGCTCAGTCAGTTAAGCTTCCAACTGTGGCTCAGGTCATGATTTCCCAGTTCATGAGTTGGAGTCTCGCATGAGGCTCTCTACTGTCAGCATAGAGCCCACTTTGGATCCTCTGATCCCCTCTCTCTGCTCCTCCCCTGCTCATACTTGTTCTTGCTCTCTCTCAAAAAATAACATTTAAAAAATCAATCTATAAGTAATTTCAGAGCTCTTGTGCATACAAGATCTGTAAACTATGCTACCATAATGCCAGGCACTCATGATAAAAGTAGTTTCAAATGGCTAGTTGTTCACTTCAAACTTGCTTCTCTAATTAAGCTAGGCTTGCTGGCATGAGGGAAGGGTGGAGAGAAGTCAAAGTGCAGAATTTTCCCTTAGACTTAGATAAAATTCTTATTTCTAGTTACTGTGAACTAAATAGAAAAGTGTAACATTTCCCCAAAGTCCGTAAGTATTTAATTGTAATTCTAAGAATAAGCCTTTTTTTTCCCCTAGTATTCTGAAACTGGGGCATGCTGTGAAGTCTAGTTCTTCCAGTATCTTTATATTAACCCCATTTTATTTTAAGAAATTCTAAAAGCATTTTCTCAATATTTTTTCCTAAATACAAAAAGACAAGCAAACAAAAAGGAAAACATCTAGACACAGTCGTAACACCAGCACCAATTTTTCATTTAATTAGAATGCTCGCTTCCAAAGGATGATTTTTTTTCACCTTTAAGTCATAAAATAAAAACTCTTTGATCATATTACGTGTTCCAAGCTGGAGAGTTATTGAGGAAATGGAAAGAAATCATGCCTGTTTTAATGATTTTACTATGTAATGGAGAGTATAAAATACTTTGTATATAATTAAAAAACTCAAGAGCCAGTTTATAATTAGATTCTAACCTGCTATATCAGAGGGTGAAGGGCTATGGGCATTAAGACACAAGAAAGCCAGAGCACCCACAGAAGTGCTAGTTGGAGGTATAGGACATGACATCCATCTCTTCTGTGGAACCAGAATACATGTGCACAAGATTAAACATTAAATGAGCTTATGTTTGTCTGAACATAGGTAAGATGAAGCCACGAGCAAGCCAAATATGTACTTTGCCCAGTTCTCACTGAACTGCATTAGCAAGTTGCCATTACAACCAGTGTTTGAAAATAATCCATATCTGTGAAGACTGCAAGTATCAAAATCAATATAACCATTCAAAAATTTAAAGGTACAGGAGCACCAGGCTGGCTCAGTCCACTAAGCATCTGACTTCAACTCAGGTCATGATCTCATGGTTGGTGAGTTCGAGCCTCTGTGCTGTCAGCACAGAGCCTGCTTAGGATTCTCTGTTTCCCTCTCTCTCTGCCTCTCTCAGTGACCCGCACTCTCACTCTCTCTCAAAATAAATAAATAAGTAAACTTAAACAAATTCTAAAAAAAAAAATATTGAAAGGTATAAAAGTGATATCTATCTACCATGAACAAAGGATAGATTAATTGTAAACATGCAATGAATACATAACTATTCATGCTTCATTCAGTTTTCAAAATTAAGATTCATGTTCAAACTGCCTTATTCAAATGTGCAGAAGACACTTCATAATACATATTCAGAGATATAGCAGTGATGTAATTTAGGGCTTTTTAAATGTCCCAAGTGTATGACCAGTGGCCCAAGAAATGGAAGTTCTAAATTTTGAGGTAGACAATCTGAGTGACAATGGCTAAATCACTTTGCCTTTCTGAATTTTTTTCTTATGAAATGATATAAATAAATGACACATATGTTTGAAGTGGCAAACCTCCTATGCTGTTATGAAAAGCCTCCAGTGGACATTTGTAAATCTGAATTTTGTAGCACACATGTCATATTTACTGAGCTGGTGTTTGTTACCTCTTATTCTCACTGAAGACTTTTTTCTTCTTAATGATTGTAACTAACCTATATCTGGCATTTAATGTGTGTCAGGAAGTTTGAAAATTTCTTGTGTGTTATTCTTAGAAGTACTATTAATCATCTATTATTATCCTTATTTTTCCTATTGTTATTTGTGTTTTACATTCAAGGGAACTGGTACATGAAAACATTAGGTAACTTCCCAAGATTACATAGAAAGTGCATGTTAGAGGCAGGATATGATTCCAGTTTCTCTGATTGTAAGACTTGCACGTAAATCATTAGGTCATTGTGCCTCACAGAATTTTGTACCTGTAACATCTACATTTTATTGAATTAAATATAAACTCATTTTTTGCAATGTAATTTGATAACAGTTTAAAGCTCTTCGAAAAATTTGTTGAGTAATTTTAATTATTTTATGTTTTTTTAATTAAAGAGATACATTGTTTCAAAACTTGACAACCTAGGGGCGCCTGGGTGGCGCAGTCGGTTGAGCGTCTGACTTCAGCCAGGTCACGATCTCGCGGTCCGGGAGTTTGAGCCCCACGTCAGGCTCTGGGCTGATGGCTCAGAGCCTGGAGCCTGTTTCCGATTCTGTGTCTCCCTCTCTCTCTGCCCCTCCCCCGTTCATGCTCTGTCTCTCTCTGTCCCAAAAATAAATAAACGTTGAAAAAAAATTAAAAAAAAAAAACTTGACAACCTAATAGCAAGAGGAATTAAGACAAAGCTAACCAATCATCTCTGATCCAACTTAACCTACAGGTAACATGTTTAGGGCCTGGATGAATCCTTACTAATGTAAATATATACAACCATGATACTCATAGACTGAGTATTGTTGTTTGTTTCTTATTTTGTTGAAATAAAACCATAATACATAAAGCTGTTCTGTTCACCTAATATTGGTACACTTAGAGGCAATCTTCTTCAGTTTAAGTTTATTTTTTCAGACTCCTTCATTTAGACTGATAGTTATATAAATATTAATTATTATTTATAGTAACCTACATAATATTTCCTGATTTATTCATATATATACAATTATATCCAAAGTATCATATCATACATGTTTACTTTCCAAAGGCTCTGTCATGGCTATTCATTTGACTTTTCCTGTTCTCAAATTGCATTACAACCCACGACCTATATTAGCATTAAGTGTAACTTCCATCCACTTTTTAATTATGCTTTTATGTAGGCATTTTATATGTGTTAATGTTTTAATACCTTTAAATGTGCATAGATATAAACATTCATATGTATATACACTAGTACAGAATGTTGTCATTAATTGCCTTCTAATAATGGAATATTATACATGATACAAAATCATTTTTTACCTTACTTCTTCTAACTTAATTATACATTATGGAAGTCCCTTGAAGTCAATTGGTATATTTTTTACTAATTCTTTCTATAAGTTGAATAACATTTCATCAGGTAGAGGCACCATATTTTTTTCAATCATTTTTCTATTGATGGAATTACTGGGATGCTACAAAAACAGTGTTTCAGTAAATGTATCTACTTATATCCTTACTTATTTGTATTTTCTAAAATTCTTTATAATAGGTCCCCAGATGTAAGACCGTTGAGTAGAAGAATAGGTATATGTATCTTATTTTTAAGAGATGTTGTCAGGTTGCTTTCCAGAAATGCCATGACAAATTGCCTATCCATCAGCAATTTGTGAGAGCTTGCTTTACTATGACTCTCCAACACCAACGGCACATTTTTGCACTTTAAAATTTTTCTAGGTCAGGAATATTTCTAAAATCTGCCATGATTTGTGTCTCTTACTCATCAATCCCTTCAGGAATTAGATGAGCACTTTCAACCTGCAGCCTCAGGTCTTTTCTTCAGTTCCAGGACAACTTCTATTTTTTGCTGAGTATTTGTCTCTCCTTCACCTATCTCCTTGTCTTCTGATGGAATTGCTATCATATGTATGATAAACCTTTGGCTTTATCACTTACCTTTTCAAACCTCCTGGCTTTCATATTTTTTTCTGTGACTTCAAATATTTTTACCATTGTTCCTTTAGCCCACTAATAAAAGTTCTGCTAGTTACTAAATTCTTTACAAAATGTGGACAGAGTTCTGTTTTTTTTTGTTTGTTTTTTTGTTTGTTTCTCTGTTTTTAGCTCTAGAGAACTTTTTAATTTGCTGAACTTAAATATTATGATTACTTTTTCTTAGTTTGCTCAAGTTATGCCTTGGAGGAGATTAAGTGACTCTATTTTCCTAGATATCTGTTCTAATTATTCTGATTCTTCTTACTGCTCTGAATATAAGATTCTATGGTGTTGTTATCATTTACTGTATGAAAAATAATTATATTGAAAATTATAAAGGATAATGGAGTGACCAACTCTGTGCCAACATTACACATTTTTGAATATTTGCCAAGTTTGTTTCAGATCTTGATTTTTCTTTAAAAAACAAACAAACAAACATATGGGGGAGCCTGAATGGCTTGATTGGTTGAGTGGCCAACTCTTGGTTTCAGCTCAGGTCATGATCTATCTCACAGTTCATGAGATCAAGCCCTTTGTTGGGCTATGTGCTGATGGCTTGCAGCCTGCTTGGAATTCTCTCTCACCCTCTCTTTTTCTCTCTCTCTTTCTCTGCTCCTCCCCTGCTCGTGTTCACTTTCTCTCTCTCAAAAATAAATAAACATTAAAAAAACATATCTAGGGGCTCCTGGGTGGCTCAGTTGGTCAAGCATCCGACTTCAGCTCAGGTCATGATCTCATGGTCTGTGAGTTCGAGCCCCACGTTGGGCTCTGTGCTGACAGCTCAGAGCCTGGAGCCTGCTTCAGATTCTGTGTCTCCCTCTCTCTCTGACCCTCTCCCGCTCATGCTCTGTCTCTCTCTGTCTCAAAAATAAATAAACATTAAAAAAATAATAAAATAAAATAAATAAAATATATATATATATACACACACACCATATATATATGCACACACCATATACGTGTATATATGTATATATATACATATATGTGTATATGTGTGTGTGTGTATATATATATATATATGTATATATATATATATATACATATATATATATGAGACTTGTTCCAAGTCTCAACCTCATCTTGTGTCCTAAAGCATCGTAAAAACACTTCTGATTTTAATATTTATCATTTTTATATGTTGTGTTATAATTTTACTAAATAACTACTGGTTCACAAACGGTATGGATCTAATTGGGCTCTTATTATACATATGTGTGTGCTTGTGTTTGCATACATGAGTCTGTGTATTACCAGACTGTGTATATATCATTGTTAATTTATTCCTAGAAGTTGGGGTTTATACATGTTGATGCATAAGATTATACCTTCAGTGATTCCAGCCTTTTCATCAATCATCACCATAATCTTATGAATTTAGACTGCTAAATAAATTGTTTTGCTAATACAAATACATTTTCAATGAACATTTTCTACATGTTTCCTTAGGTGCATCTACAAGTGATTCTCCAGGCAATTATACCTAAAAGGGCAATGGCTGGATTACAAAATATGCACGTTTTCAAGTTTACTAAATATTGCCAGCCAAATTACACTGTAAAGTAGTTATACCAAATTAAACTCTGAGCAGCAGGTTGTGAGAATGCCTACTGTTTCACCTCACTGCCAGCAATTGTGCTTTCCAGACTAAAGTTTGCAAGTCTGATATTTGTAAAATGTTATTGCATATCAACTTCAATTTGGATTTTCCTGATTACTAGTGAGCTTGATCATATTTTACTATGATATATGGTCATTTATTTAGTCTTAGTTTTTTCCTCTGTAAATGCAATTCAATATACATGTGTGTGTCTTTCAGTTTGTAAAGTTTACCTATATTACTCTACCTTTATTAGCTTTCATTGGTTAGCATTTTTAAACCTTTACAATATTTTTGTCTTATAGTTTAAAAAAAATTTATATTAGAGAGAGAGAGTGAACACAAGTGGGGGGGTGGATGGGGACAGAGAGAATCTTAAGCAGTCTCCATGCTCAACACAGAGCCAGACATGGGGCTTGATACCAAAACCCTGGACACATGACCTGAGTTGAAATCTAGAGTCAGATGCTCGACTGAGTCACCCAGGAACCCTATTTTGTATTATACTTGAGATGTGTCCCTTATAAACAGTTGTTTATATAATCCGACAATTTTTAGCCTCTTGTTTGTGAGTAATTTGATATCACTCCTTAATTATTCATACTTACAACTTTAGGTTCTCTAAGTGAAGTCAGGGCCAGTCTTATTTCAGATAATGTTCTTATCATTTCCATTTTTGCTCTCAAACCCTGATGGTCACACTTTTTTTAAACCAATTTCACTTATTTATTTAAAACAATGTTTATCATATCTTTATTATGTGAATTTTAGTGAGGATTTTGTTTTTCATTTTTGAATTCTCCATATTAGCAGAATCAGGAGGCTATTACTTGTCAATGTGAATTCATAGGAGTTCAGGATCACCTTCTAGGAGACCCCAGAAAAGTCTGGACACATTCTATGTGCTACTTGTCATATACTGCAGCAGGAATATTGTCGGTCCTTTTTAAAAAATTTTTCATGTTTAGTTTTTTTTTCACTTTCAAATTATTTTTTAATTTTTGTTAAAATTTACATCCAAATTAGTTATCATATAGTGCAACAGTGATTTCAGGAGAAGATTCCTTAATACCCCTTACCTATTTAGCCCATCCCTCCTCCCACAACCCCTCCGGTAACCCTCTGTTTGTTCTCCATATTTAAGAGCCTCTTATGCTTTGTCCCCCTCCCTGTTTTTACATTATTTTTGCTTCCCTTCCCTTATGTTCATCTGTTCTGTGTCTTAAAGTCCTCATATGAGTGAAGTCATATGATATACACACTTGCGCACACACACACACACACACACACACACACACACCCCACATCTTCTTTATCCATTCATCCATCGATGGACATTTGGGCTCTTTCCATACTTTGGCTATTGTTGATAGCGCTGCTATAAACATGGGGGTGCATGCGCCCCTTTGAAATAGCATACCTGTATCCCTTGGATAAATGACTAGTAGTGCAATTGCTGGGTCGTAGCGTAGTTCTGTTTTTACTTTTTTGAGGAACCTCCATATTGTTTTCCAGAGTGGCTGCACCAGTTTGCATTCCCACCAGCAATGCAAAGAGATCCTCTTTCTCCACATCCTCACCAACATCTGTTGTTGCCTGAGTTGTTAATGTTAGCCATTCTGACAAGTGTGAGGTGATATCTCATTGTGGTTTTAATTTGTATTTCTCTGATGATGAGTGATATTGAGCATTTTTCATGTGTCAGTTGGCCATCTGAATGTCTTCTTTGGAGAAGTGTCTATTCATGTCTTTTGCCTATTTCTTCACTGGATTATTTGTTTTTTGGGTGTTGAGTTTGATAAGTTCTTTATAGATTTTGGATACTAACCCTTTATCTGATATGTCATTTGCAAATACCTTCTCCCATTCTGTTGGTTGCCTTTTAGTTTTGCTGATTGTTTCCTTCTCTGTACAGAAGGTTTTTATTTTGATGAGGTCCCAGTAGCTCATTTTTGCTTTTGTTTCCCTTGCCTCTGGAGACGTGTTGAGTAAGAAGTTGCTGTGGCCAAGATCAAAGAGGTTTTTGCCTGCTTTCTTCTTGAGGATTTTGATGGCTTTCTGTCTTACATTGAGGTCTTTCATCCATTTTGAGTTTATTTTCATGTATGGTGTAAGAAAGTGGTCCAGGTTCATTCTTCTGCATGCTGATGTCCAGTTTTCCCAGCACTACTTGCTGAAGAGACGGTCTTTATTCCATTGGATATTCTTTCCTGCTTTGCCAAAGATTAGTTGGCCGTACGTTTGTGGGTCCATTTCTGGGTTCTCTATTCTGTTCCACTGATCTGAGTGTCTGTTCTTGTGCCAGTACCATACTGTCTTGATGATTACAGCTTTGTAGTACAGCTTGAAGTCCGGGATTGTGATGTCTCCTGCTTTGGTTTTCTTTTTCAAGATTGCTTTGGCTATTTGGGATCTTCTCTGGTTCCGTACAAATTTTAGTTTAGGATTGTTCATAATAGCTCTGTGAAGAATGCTAGTTTCATTTTGATAGGGATTGCATTCAATATGTAGATTGCTTTGGGTAGTATCAACATTTTAACAATATTTGTTCTTCCTATCCAGGTGCATGGATTATTTTTCCATTTTTTTGTGTCTTCTTCAATTCTTTCATAAGCCTTCTATAGTTTTCAGTGGATAGATTTTTCATGTCTTTGGTTAGATTTATTCCTAGGTATTTTATGGTTTTTGGTGCAATTGTAAATGCGATCAATTCCTTGATTTCTCTTTCTGTCGCTTCATTGTTGGTGAATAGGAATGCAACCAATTTCTGTGCATTGATTTTATCTCCTGAAACTTTGATGAATCAGTTCTAGCATTTTTTTGGTGATGGAATCTTTTGGGTTTTCCATATAAAGTATCATTTCATCTGTGAAGAGTGAAAGTTTGACCTCCTCCTTGCCGATTTGGATGCCTTTTATTTTATTGTGTTGTCTGACTGCAAAGGCTAAGATTTCCAATACTATGTTGAATAAGAGTGGTGAGAGAGGACATCCCTTGCCTTGATCCTGACCTTATGGGGAAAGCTCTCAATTTTTCCCCATTGAGGATAATATTAGCGTTGGTCTTTCATATATGGCTTTTATGATCTTGAGGTATGATCCTTCTATCCCTACTTTCTTGAGGTTTTTTTTTGTCAAGAAAGGATGCTGTATTTTGTCAAATGCTTTCTCTGCATCTGTAGAGAAGATCATATGGTTCTTGTCCTTTCTTTTATTGATGTTATGAATCACATTGATTGTTTTGTGGATATTGAACCAGCCCTGCATCTCAGGTATAAATCCCACTTGGTCATGGTGAATAATTTTTTTTAATGTATTATTGGATCTGGTTGGCCAATATCTTGTTGAGGATTTTTGCATCCATGTTCATTGGGGAAATTGGTCTATAGTTCTCTTTTATAGTGGGGTCTCTGTCTGTTTTTGGAAACAAGGTAATGCTGGGTTCATAGAAAGAGTTTGGAAGTTTTCCTTCTATTTTTTGGAACAGCTTCAAGAGAATAGGTGTTAACTCTTCCTTAAATGTTGGTAGAATTCCCCTGGAAAGCCATCTGGCCTTGGAGTCTTGTTTTTTGGGAGATTTTTGATTTACTGATTTGATTTCTTTACTGGTTATGGGTCTGCTCAAATTTTCTATTTCTTCCTGTTTCAGTTTTGGTAGTGTATATGTTTCTAGGAATTTGTCCATTTCTTCCAGATTGCCCATTTTACTGGCATATAATTATTCATAATATTCTCTTATTAATGTTTTTATTTCTGCTCTGTTGGTTGTGATCTCTCCTCTTTCATTCTTGATTTTATTTATTTGGGTTCTTTATCTTTTTGATCAAACTGGCTAGCCCAGAGGTTTTGGGTTGTGGTGTTATCATTTTCATTGGCTTCTATATACTTTTTAATTTCCTCTTTAACTTCTTGGTTATCCCATTCATTCTTTAGTAAGATGTTCTTTAGTCTCCAAGTATCTGTTCATTTCCAAATTTTTTCTTGTGGTTGATTTTGAGTTTCATAGTGTGTGTCGTGAAAACATGCATGGTATGATCTCGATCTTTTTGTACTTGTTGAGGGCTGATTTGTGTCCCAGTATGTGGTCTATTCTGGAGAACGTTCCATGTGCACTGGAGAAGAATGTATATTCCTCTGCTTTAGGATGAAATGTTCTGAATATATCTGTTAAGTCCATCTGGTCTAGGGTGTCTCTCAAAGCCATTGTTTCCTTGTTGATTTTTTGATTAATCTGTCCATTGCTGTCAGTGGGATGTTGAAGTCCCCTACTATGAAGGTATTATTATCAATGAGTTTCTTTATGTTTGTGATTAATTGATTTATATATTTGGTTTTCCCCACATTTGACACATAAATGTTTACAATTGTTAGGTCTTCTTGGTGGATAGAACCCTTAATTATGATATAATGTTCTTCTTCATCTCTGGATACAGGCTTTATTTTAAAGTCTAGATTGTCTGATATAAGTATGGCTACTCTGGCTTTCTTTTGTTGACCATTAGCATGATAGATGGTTCTCTATCCCCTTACTTTCAGTCTAAAGGTGTATTAGATCTAAAGTGGGTCTCTTGTAAACAGCATATAGATGGATCTTGTTTTCTTATCCATTCTGTTACCCTATGTCTCTTGATTGGAGCATTAAGTTCATTGACTTTTAGTGAGTACTGAAAGATATGAATTAATTGCCATTATGTTGCTTGTAGAGTTGGAGTTTCTGGTGGTGTTCTCTAGTCCTTTCTAGTCTCTGTTGCTTTTGGTCTTTATTTATTTGTTTTTTTCATCTTTTTTCCCCTCATAGAGTCCCCCTTAAAATTTCTTGCAGGGCTGGTTTAGTCATCACAAACTCCTTTAATTTTTGTTTGTCTGGGAAACTTTTTATCTCTCCTTCTATTTTGAAGGACAGCCTTGTTGGATAAAGAATTCTTGGCTGAATATTTTTTCTGATTCAGCACATTGAATATATCCTGCCACTCCTTTCTGGCCTGCCAAATTCTATGGATAGGTCTTCTGCAAACCTCATGTGTCTTCCCCTGTAGGTTAAGGACTTTTTTTCCCTTGCTGCTTTCATGTTCTTTCCTTGCCTGAGTATTTTGTGAATTTGACTGTGATATGCCTTGTTGTTGGTTGGTTTTTGTTGAATCTAATGGGAGTCCTCTGTGCTTCCTGGATTTTGATGTCTGTGTCTTTCCCCAGGTTAGGAAAAGTTTTCTGCTATGATTTTCTCACATAACCCTTCTACCCCTCTTTCTCTCTCTTTTTCTTCTGGAGCCCCATTGATTCTGATGTTGTTCCTTTTTAATGAGTCACTGATTTCTCTAAATCTTAAATCGTGCTCTTTTGCCTTAATCTCCCTCTTTTTTTCTGCTTCATTATTCTCCATAAGTTTGTCCTCAGTATCGCTGATTCTCTGTTCTGCCTCATCCATCCTTGCCCCCATGGCATCCATCTGTGATTGCAGCTCAGTTATAGCACTTTTTATTTCATTCTTACTAGTTTTTACTTGTTTTATCTCCACAGAAAGGGATTCTAATCTATTTTCTACTCCAGCCAGTATTCTTACTATCATGATTCTAAATTCTGGTTGAGACATCTTGCTTGTATCTGTGTTGGTTAAATCCCTGGCTGTCTTTTATTCCTGCTCTTTCTTTTGGGGTGAATTCCTTCATTTCATCATTTTGAAGGGAGAAAATGAATTAATGAAGTAAAAAATTAAAATTAAAATTAAAAAAATATTAAAATTAAAAAATTAAAAACAAGCGCACACACACACACACACACACACACACACACACATAAATGATGCAAGATCCCAGGTGTGTTTTGGTCTGGGTGTTGAAAGGGGCTTGATAAATTAGAGAAAATAGGGGAAATTAAAAAAAGGAAATTGTTTAAAAATTTGAAAAATGAATACACTGAAGTAGAATAAAATGAAATGATGGAAGCAAAACAGAATTTAAAAAAATTACACAAAATGAAAAATATAGTAGAAAAAAATTAAAGGAAATATTTTAATAAAAATTGAAAATAAAAATATTTTTTTTCTATTTCTGTATTCAAGAAAAAGAAACAAAAAAGAGAAAATAAAAGAAAATTGAATAGATGGACCAGCGAACAGACTGAAATATGACTAAAATTACTTCATTTTCTTCTAGAAGTCAAACTGTGAAGCACTTTATAGTCCATAAACTAGGCAGGCAGAGAGACTCACGTTTGTGAAGAGGAAGGTTGCTGCAGCTGGGCGGGGCTTAGTGTAATGGCTGCTTTCTCCACCAGATGGTGCTGCTTAGCTTAATAGGCTGGATTATTGTGGCGCTTGTAGGTGTGTATGCGCATGCGCGGGACTGGTGCTAAGGGCGTTACCCACGTATCCAATTTCTAGTATTGGAACTCTGTTCTCACTGATCAACAATTGCACACCCACCCTTTGTCTTCGGCTTCTGTCCACTCCCTGCCAATACACAGTCCATGACTAAGCCCCAGGTAGAACCTCTTTCCTGAGTTTTATCTCACATGCGGCAGTTTTTTCCGACCCCTTATTTCTGAGGAACTGCGGCTTTCACTTGTTCTGCCCCTTTGCGGGAGGGTCTCACCAAGCAATGGCCGGGTGCCGGCCACACCCAGGAATGTTCGTGGGACCATGCTTCTGCTGACGCCTAGAGACTGCAGTCAGGTGCAGCCCACCCCAGAAAAAGTTCACGCGATCATGTAGCAGCAGCATCTCAGGGATTATGGAAAATCACAACATACACCTGGCACCAGTCTTCACCCCCAACGACCTTGTTCCAGCACCAGCGAATGTGGTTGTTCTCCCAGGTCCACTGGGGCCTTTGCCTTTGGGGTGTCACACAGCGTCTACCAGGTGCCCATTCCCATGTGGCCCGAAGACCCCCACACTTCACTCTGCAACTGGGGATTTGCCCTTCTCACCAGAGCACCACCAGGTATCGAGCTGCGAGCTGTGGAGTTTCAGACTCTGCACTCCCCCTGTTTATAGAGTCTTAATGGAATTTAACCCCCTCCTTTCTCCTTTTTCCCAGTTTAGTTCAGTCCCTGTGGCTATTTCCACTTTTCCACTTTCTCTCCAGCTGCTTTCGGCGGGTGGGGGGGGGGTGCTTTTCCCATATTCTGCCCCCCTCCCGTCTCTGTCCTCTCTCAGCATGCAAAAATGCTCTCTGCCCTCCGCTTCTCTTTCCTCCAGTTCATCTCTCAGCGCCGCGTACCTGCTGAGTTCTGTGGTTCGGGTTGTGCAGATTGTTGTGTTAATCCTCACATCAGTTTTCTAGGTGTGCAGGATTGTTTAGTGTTGGTCTGGCTCTATTTCATGGTTGCGAGACACACAAAAAACTTCCATGCTCTTCCGCTATCTGGGCTCCTCCTTAATGTTTATTTTTTAGAGAGAGAGCGCGCGTGAGCAAGCGAGCGTGAGTGGGGAAGGGGCACAGAGAGAAGGAGACACAGAATCTGAAGCAGGCCTCAGGCTCTGAGCTGTCAGCACAGAGCCTAACACACAGCTCAAACCCACAGATTGCAAGATCACGACCCGAGCCAAAGGTGGACGCTTACCTGACTGAGCCACCCAGGCGCCCCTGTCAGGAAGGTCTCTTTACTTACTAATCTCCTAAATTTCTTCTCATCTCAGTTTGGGGAGGATTCATGTCAGTTGTTTTGGATTTTGAGGCTCAAGGAGGATTTGGTCCACTCATACACGTTTCTATTTATCTTTCTGTCTTGGACTAGGGATATGTGTGAGGCAAACTCTTTGCAAGATATGTGATTATAATACCTGGCCCGAGAATGTCCCATGCTGTGCCAGACTCTTGTTTTATGTAGAAAGAAAACACACATCATTCTAGTTGACACTCTTGATGCCTTGTTTATTTGCTAGACTTCGTGACTATCTGGCTTGGCAGTATTCAGTAGATTAAATGCCCATCATGATAGGACTCATTCGAGGTTTCATTTTAGTGTGAAATATTGGATATGAGAAAATAGTTTTACAAATTATGTAAATTGTGACATGATACAGTAATTGCTAATTATTTCATCTCAACTATTATAAAAACACTACTCATCTTATAGAAGGTATTACATATAATATATAGTAAAATATAGAGCACAGCATCTGACTTCTGCTAAAATATTCAACAAATGATAGCTAATTCAGCCCTGAATCACCAGTTAACATTCAAACTTGCAAATTATTTTCGAGATGTAAAATATATTTTTATAAAATTGTGATTTGAACAAAATTCTAAAACTGATTAAATGCAGTATATTTTTAGCAGCCTAAAATAAATAGACCTTCTTTTTCTTACTTGAGGTAGTATATCCAAGGAAATAAGATATAAACAAACAAGGTCAGGATTACCATACGCACAGTTATTCTCATGAGATTAAAACATAACAAATGTATAGAGCAGATGATGATAAACCGATTTAGCTGTTACTAACAATGTTGGCAGACAGTCATAAATTAAAGATATTTTAAGGAATGTCTAATAGTTAAAATAATTAAATCAGTATTTCTTTTCTATACTGTTCTCAGCATGTCACATGTGGAAAACAAAAGTCCAAGGAAGTCCCTGTTGTGGTAAAAGAGAAATAAGAGAAATGACATTGTTAACAGTGAATACTTGTACAAAATTCTCGTGAATGCACTAATTACCTTTTATATGTCTATGTTACAGAAAGAGTGTTTGCTATTAAATTAATATGAAACTTTCATGTGTTCATAAAAACTAATGAAAAAACACTTTTTCTATATTACCCACCTTATTATGTTTATTTTATGCAGTATGATGCATTCCTGAATAGAATTTAACAATTTACAGATAGTTTAGCAAACCATCTGGGCTTCAAAAATTATAAAATTTTTTGGAATATAACATTTTCCATATTTCAATGGAAAATAATATGAACTTTTGGAAATGTATCTAGAAAATCCAACCTGTAATAAAATAGTAAGTAAATAACTGAATGTGGAAAGTTATGTTTAAAAAGGGAGCATTAACACTAGCCTCCTCCAAATTTAGATGTCTAGTTTTCTTCACCCTTCCTTCCTAAAAAATAGGTAACCTTTAAGCTTTTACTTAAATAAAAATAACTTCTAATATTAACAATTCGTTCTACTTATTTTGACAAATATCCATTTGAAAATGACTATTTTATCATAGTTAAAAGTACAGTTTTAATTTATTTAAGTTTTTTTTTCTTAATGATTTTAAATTTTTTAGTACTCTCTACACACAGTACAGGGCTCGAACTCACAACCCCAAGGTCAAGAATCCCATGCTCTACTGAATAAGTCAGCCAGGCACCCCTATTTATTTAAGTTTTGAAATCAATGTTGAACATATTTTATAGGAACTACTATTTAACAGTGCTGGGAACATGGCAGCTATTCAGAATGATACATGGAGAAATGATACAAGTGATCTTTAAAAGTTTGCAACACATAAGCTGAAATTTTTAAATAAATAATGAAAAATGAGAAAAAGATGATGCTTGGCATTTAAAAATGTATGAAATAAGGAAAGAAACCATTACCACAAAGTTAAAACATCTAGAAAATATCATGCTAAGTATTGCACTCTTTGTGAATATGTATGTTCTTATTTGGTAGATGCTAATTTTGTCAAATGGTCTCTAGCAGTTGATGATTCATTTTACAGTAGAATTATAATTTGAACCAGAGCTCCTAGAAGCACGAATAAGGACTGACTTATTTTCAAGTGTCATAAATATTTAACATATATTTGCCACTGGCTTCACAAATTAACATTCATTGGTGATTAAATAAAAATACAAGTAACAAAGAATAAAGGTAGCACTGATACACTTTGTTGAGCTGAGTAGAATAAAATGTAAGTTGTAAAAACCCTGTTAGACTGCAAATTATTAAACTAAAGCAATTATCTTAAAATTCCTCCTAAGAATTGTTCTTATTTTTCTTTTTAACTATAGAATCTTCAGGAAACGTTTTCATTTAAAAAAGGATTTGAACTGCCTAGAACATACTGACATTCTAATTTTTTTTTTTTATGTTTATTTTTGAAAGAGAGAGAGAGAGAGAGAGAGAGAGAGAGACAGAGCGAGCGAGCACGAGTGGCGGGAGGGGCAGAGAGAGAGGGAGACACAGAATCTGTAAGCAGGCTACAGTGTCTGAGCTTTCAGCACAGAGCCCAGTGCAGCTCTGACCCACAAACCGTGGGATCATGACCTGAGCCGAAGTGAGATGCTTAACCAACTGAGACACCTAGGCTCCCCAACATACTGACATTCTAAAAAGTCCTCAAAACTACAGAAATGAGGAAAATAAACAAAATGAAAGAGAACTAAAATAGGAGGAAGAAAGTTAAGGTTAAGACAAAACCTTGAAGGAGTGGACTTATTACAAGATTAATGGATAACATATGTATAAAGCATGCAAATTTCCTTGATAAAATTTGAATAAACAAAATTGAGCTTGTTCATAAGGACTTACCTAAAGAGAGTGAAACAGGAAAAATTGTCAGAATGTTTATATATATATTGGTCAGTCTAAAATGTCTCAGTAAAAAAGTAGTTGGATCTCATATTAACACCATGAAATATTGTTGCACCAAAGTTAAAATAATTAAATATATAAGTCAGTGGAGTGTTATATATAAAGTTTCTAGGATTGTAGCATGTATCAGGTAATAAAATTTTAAGAATACATGTATTTTAGAAAAAATTTGAATTTAGAAACAATATACTCTTTTCATTAAGCTTGAAAAATTTATTAGTATTTTATTATTAATAGTAAGTAGGTTTGACTGAGATTTCAGAACACTTGTATTCCAAAAGAATGTACTTTAGTAACCACCTATATAAATTATAATCCTTCAAATCTAAATGTTTTAAAATTTTTCAAGTAACAAATTAACAACATTTTCTTATAAGTTTGGGAAAGAATGCCAATTATTAATGTAAAAATATTAATCTAATTCTTTCCAAACTTTTAAAAAAATTATACTCATTGTTCAGATTTTATCCAAAATAGTTAGTGTTTCATTGTATGTTTACTGACCCTACAGTAAAACTAAGAAACATCCTGTCAGGCAAGACTAAAGGAAGAAAATCAATTACCTCCCTGTAGAATAAAACTGAAATTTTAAAATATTATTTGCTTATACTCAGTCACTGTTATTTTACTCTTTTGTTTTCTTACTTTTGTATTCTAACACTTTCTTCTCTTTGCAACAGATACAAAATGCACACACAATCCCATACTTGTAATGGTATTCTCATTTGAGAGCCATGGAGGTTCACGAGCTACCAGAGTAGGCTGAAACTTACCAAGGCTGCATCCCTCCATTGAGTGAATAACAGTGGATAGCCACTACATTTTCTGACTAGCAGGGGGGAAAGCTGGAGTCTCATTGGAGAAAGCTAATAGAATCAGGGGTCACTGAAAATCAGAGATAATGGCTTGATTTCACTCATATGTGAAATTTAAGAAACAAAATAAGCAAGCAAAGGGAAAAAAAAGAAAGAAAAAGAGAGAAAGGCAAACCAAGAAACAGGCTCTTAACTACAGGGAACAAACTGATGGTTACCAGAGGGAAAGCGGGTGTAGAATGGGTTAAATAGGTGATTGGGATTAAGGGGTGGACTTGTGATGAGCACTGGGTGTGGTATGGAAGTGTTGAATCACTATATTATAACCTGAAACTAATATTACACTGTATGTTAACTAACTGGAATAACAGAGATAATGAGGAAAGCAGCCAGAGAAAAATAACAAAAGACTGAATAATAAATATATAGACATATGAGGCACACCATAAATAAATAAATAAATAAATAAATAAATAAATAAATAAATAAATAAATAAATAAAAATAACATGGCCAAAATAGAAGGAAGAGAGAGAGAAAAGAAACACAATAGCAAGTGATTCAGTTGTTAGACTATAGAATAACTATAGAAAACATATGAGAAAAATATTCAGTGGTGTGAAGACAGATGACAGTATGAAGAGTTTGATCAGAGAACTGAATCTATTTAAAAAACAAATGCAAATGGTAGACTTGGAAAACTCAGTATGCAAAATTAAGAACTGATTAGTTTGTTGAAAAAGCAGATGTTATTAGTGACTTTGAAGAACAGGTTTATAGGAAATATCAAAACTGAAGAATACAGACACAATCAAACTAAACAAGAGAATAGGTGACATAAGAGAAACAATGAAAAGATCTAAAATATATGGGATTCCAGAAAATGTATTTCCAGAGCGAGAGTATACAAAGAATGGGTCAGAAAAATATTTGAAAAGATAGTTGTTGAGAATTTCCCAAAGTTGATGAAAGACACTGACCCACAGAATTGAAGATACTCTGTTGATTTCCAACATGATACATAGGGGAAAATACCATATAAAAAATTAAATATGAAGTTCATACTGACTTTATGAAGTTTAGAAAAAACTAACCAAATGAGAGACATATGGAAAAAACTCTTAAAGTGTAGAAAAATAATACATTACTCTTAAAAGAGCAACCAAAGAAATTGCCAACTGACTTTTCCAGAGTTTTCTGTAAAATCCATTTTTTGTATTACATTTGAATTTCCTAATAGCTAATTAGAATGCCAAAAACATTTAAATGTTGTTGTATGACAATGCATTTCTTTTTGGCATTAAGCTTATTATAAAACAAGAGATCTACTTTAGTTAAAATGAAAATGTATTATAAATGTTTGGTGTTCCTAATTTGGTCAGCCCCTCTTTTTATTTGTCCAGAATATACCATTGCTCAAAAGATAAATTCTTTTAGTATATTCCCTGTTTTCTGTTTTACATATGGTTTTATAATTGAATCTATGTTTCTAGATCTACATGTATATCCCTAATCATTTAAATAAATATAATTTATAACCATCATTGGCCAGTTAGTATTTTAGTACGTATCATATTCCATAGGAACTGTATGTGCTTCAGCCATAGCAAACTGCTTTGTTTAAAAATCCAACCAAAATACATGCATGTGTGCACACAGACATGCCCAGACATACACAGATGACAGAAGCACTGAATCAAGATTTAGAAAAACAAAGTTCTATTTCTCATTCTGCCTCTAAATCTCTGCATGGCATGGGTAGAAAAGGGTCTGATTACTTTTCCCTAGAATTTGTTTCCCTCAAAAGTTACAGAGGGAAGAAGGAGTTGGTCTCTGGTGTTTATTTTGTTTTATTTTCCAATTAAGGTGGACTAATTTTAGCAGACTTCACATTCAAAGGCTAAGATATAATTGGAATGCTTTGTGTTAAAGTAGATAATATCAGTAATCAACACATGCATTTCAAGATAAGTTCAGTTTACTTTCTCCTATGTATTGAACTGGAAGAACAAAGGGCAATACATTGTACATTTCACCTCTTAAAATAAATAAAAAAATATGTACAAGGATGAAGAGAGATTTACTAAAGACTATTCTTAATGCAAATTGCAGTAGATTTAATTCCATCAGGGTTTTAGTTTGACTTTTATCTAAGGTGACATTGAGCTGACCTGAAGATCTCATTGCTGGAGAAAGCTAGGCTAGGAGACAACCCCAAGGTCATTTCTCTCAAGTAAATCTATGTGCTAACACTCTTTTGTGAAGAAGAAGGATGAGCAACTGTGAACTTTTTGGCATATACTTTCTAGCATCACAATAAGACACAGTGGAAGTAATAATATAAATATAAGTTATGCATGTGTTAATAATGATTACCCTTATTCATGCTTTAAGACATTTCCAACATAAGTTTGCTGAGAAATAAGCATATGTATTACAATTTGAAAGTGAGGTTCTAAACTCTTGTATCATTTAAAACAACTCTGAAATAGTGTTTTCTTACACAACTTGTAACCCAGAAAAAATACATTTCTATCTATCTATCTATCTATCTATCTATCTATCTATCTATTTAAAATTGTTTATTTAGTATTTAAATTTTACTGCTTAAGGATTGCTTCATAAGTTTGCCGAGTTGACTGTGCTTGTGTGACATTTGGGTGGCTCGAGAAAATACCTCCTGCACCCAAATATGCCCCCCTTCAGTCTGCTTCTTCAATGTCTTTCACTCTATAATTAGGGAAAAATGCTAAAGTATTACCACTAAAGGGATAATGCTTTAAAGTCAGGCTATACAATATAAAATTATCAATATTAAGGTTGGGGAAGCAATGGTTTGTTAAGTCTATAATCATCAACAAAATAACATTTCTCCAGTCCCTAGCCCTAGATGGAGCCTCAGGAAGGAATTGTTCTGTCTCTATCTATCTCTATTTATCTCTATCTCTATCTCTATTTCCATCTTTCCAACTCTATCTCTATTACTTCCTCTCCTCCTCTTTGTATATGCCCTTCTCTTCTTTTTATCTTTCATTTTAAAACTTTTTTTAAATTCATTCTTTTGTTTTTTATGTTTCTAGGTAACCACCTATTCCATTTCATCAGTTAGTATCAAATGCCTCAATTTCAATACCCAAATAACAATTTAAAGTCACTATCAATTCCTTCCAGACAAAACCTACCAGAGACATGTGTAGTTAAACAAGTGGGTTTAATGATTATTGCAAGTAAAAAAAACACACACCATGGGGTGTCTCAGTGTAAGGGTGTTAGAAAAAAAATCTATTACAACTTTGGGGCTTATGCTATAGCAAGTTAGGGTGAGTTTAAGGCAGTGGACTTTAGATTTGGATTGGATGCCTTCAGGAAGCATGGGTAATTGGTTCTTAATCACTCTTTTCTAGAACAAAGAAAAACTGGGTAGAAGCAAAACTATGAAAGAAGCAGCAGTCATTTCTATTAGTAAGGATAGCGATATGTTTGGTCATTTTTCTGGCTCAGACATTGTTCATGTTTTGTCTGTCCAGAGAAGGTTACAAAGTGGTCTTGTTTTATTTGAAATCATCATAGTCACAGAGTGACATTATCTGACATTGCTATTTTGTGAAATTGATTATTTTTGACAGAAGAACACTGTAGTTTAGCTAAGAGTACCAGGCTAGCTTCTGGATTTCTGGTGACGTTTTACTCATCATCACTGAGCTGTGAATCTCAGGCAGTCCGTTCTTCTAGACAGTCTAGTGGTTAAAAGCATGCACTTTTGAACCACACTGCCAGGTTTTATTGACTACTGAATCTGTCATTTACTATCAACATTGTTAGAATATTTACTTGACTTACCTGTTCTTTATCCACTTCATCTGAAAATCAGACATAATACCTCACAGAGTTACCATGAAGGTTAAATTAGTGCATAAGAAGTGGTTAGAACCATGTTTAGCACACAGTAATGCTGTGAAAATGTCACCTAGTATTTTTTCATTGGTTTTCCACCCCACGTAACTCCTAAAGAAATGCTTATATCATGGTGAAATCCTTTGTTCTTTCACCATTGTATCTACCCGTTGTTTGTGTACCTGGTCCCAGATGCTTCAAAGCCCTCAAGTTACCCTCCAGAGCCATCTGTTCACTGACCTCTGCCAGTGGCTCTCTTCATTCATATTTACCACTTGCCTGCCCTCAGCCATCTCCTTAACCCTGGTTCCTCCCTAATTCCTATACTTTCCCTTTTACTGACTAAGGTGTTGATGCACTATATAAGGAACTTAGATTATAGCATTACAACAGCACAGGACTACTCTGAAAGTAAGACATATATATGTGTCTTACATTTATGGCAGGGAAATTTGGAGGATATTCATTTTTCTAACAACTTATGTACTTTTCCTTTATTTCCTTTTCCCAGGTAGAGAAGCTTTGTCATTTCCTACTTTGGTGGTATTAGTAAGGTAAGAAGAAGCAACCTTAGGTTAAAAACTCTTCCCCCCATCTGTTAAAACCTAAACTGACTGACTTGATATGTAGGGAAGTGGTGTTTAAGAAAAGATGAAGAAAATCTCTGATGAACTTCCTAATGGGGGGAATGGTGTCATGAAATGAGAGACAGAAATATTGGCTGCTTCTCTGAGCACTAGGAATACACAACTCTGTTTTAATTTTTTTTTTTCAACGTTTATTTATTTTTGGGACAGAGAGAGACAGAGCATGAACGGGGGAGGGGCAGAGAGAGAGGGAGACACAGAATCGGAAGCAGGCTCCAGGCTCTGAGCCATCAGCCCAGAGCCTGACGCGGGGCTCGAACTCACGGACCACGAGATCGTGACCTGGCTGAAGTCGGACGCTTAACCGACTGCACCACCCAGGCGCCCCCACAACTCTGTTTTAAAACAGCATCCCAAGCAGGTGGTATGTTCCATTTTGGCAAGGATTCTTGGCTCCTATGCACAATATGGAAGAAGAAGTCCAGTTTTCAGATCTGAAGGGACTGGAACAAAGGACACCTCAGTCATAAGTGCTAGAATTTACACCATTAAAATATAACTCCCATGAGACGAGGCCCTTGACTTGTTGAGTGAGTGCTATATAGGCTTGGCAGAAAAACAGTTCCCAGAACTGCTCTAGTAAAGACCAGATAAATGTTTCCTTAGTCAATAAATTAATGAATGACTGATTAGTTCTCCAGATTTTTGCATAAATTGACTGGAGGTAAGGGAGAGCACTTTAGAATGACAGGATGAATATCCTATCAGGAATTTGATGTGTTTCACGAAACCAAAGAAATTCAGTATTTCATGGCTACCTTGGAATGTGGGTTGTGTTTAGAAACAGGTCCGCTACAGACTTGTGAATATACCTAAGGCCACTCAGATCACCTTCCCAGAACAATAACAGCAAGGTGATGCACATATTAAACCACTCCCTGCTTTTAAGTTCCCCCAAAATAACAATAACAACAGCAGCACTAGTACAATTTCAACTCTCAGCACATTCTCTACAGTTACATTTTTTGTTATAAGTTATGCAGTCATGAACTCTTTCATGAAAATAAAGCCTATTCCTTTTGTTGAAGGTTGTGACAGGTTGACTAATGGCATTTTCCTGATTAGGTCATGCTTTCTCACACCTCTGTGCCTTTGCACATGCTGCTTCTTAGGTTTAAATGCCTTCTCACCATCTGTACCTGGCTAACTTCCAATTCACGGTTCATGATTTTGCTTAGGCATCCCATACTCCAAGAAGCTTTTCTCAGAAGATGATTTTTAGTGGAAGAGAGAGAGCATGAACATACTGGTAAATGCCTGAAACCAGGGGTAAAAAAAGGAAAAGGAATAGAAAAGGGGGATTAAAAATAAATATTAAAATGTTTTATTCTCAATTTTGCCTGGACTGACCTATATTCATCTTAAAGTAAATCTTTTGTTTTAAATTATATAGTATATCTTAATTCATATGTAAATATGTAATTCAAATACCTTCACTGATACAATATCTAGATGTTAATGTCCAGATCTCATTTTCTTGAGGTTAAATTGTAAAAGATATGCATTTTTAAAGTTTTCATTAATAAGATCTTGAAAATATGAGAGTTACAGAGGAAATTCTATATCTGTATCTAGTCAGATTATTACATTAAAAATCAAATCAAAATTTTAATTGAGAATAGCACCCCTGAGAACACAGAATTTTAGCATGCTGTGCCACCACTTTATATTTAGTTCTCTTTATCTCCTGTTAACACTGTTATCTTGTTCTTCAAAATAATCATATTATCACTAAAATTTAACATTTGATAAGCTTCCTATGGTTAGTTAGGATTAACTCTGTTCAGCCAATTGACAACACTTTATTATAGACATAGAATGGTCAAAAGTATCTGTAGTATGTTATCACTGCAAATTAACACATATATTTACATCAACATCTGTTTCTTTATCTAGTTATCCATACCAATGATATCTTTATTGCGGTAGGGATTGTTAACCATTATTATAGCAGTATTGCACAGCAAAATTATTGTCTTTTTTGAAAGCATTTGTCAATCCCTACTTTATTATGCAGGCTATTGTTACCTTCAGGGTAAAATGTATTTAAAAGAAGAAATTAGATTTTCAGTATTAGTGTTGAAATGAAGTTTAAAGTCATCTAATCTTAAAATCCCCAATAGCCAATCAAGAACAACCAGTACATTCTTTAATTACTGTTCTATTTTATAAGAATTACAAAATTCTGGTTTTAAGTAATGGTCAGGGGTTGGATCAATGGGGCACAAAATATTAGGCAGAAGAAAGAAGACAAGAGAGGGAGCTGTGTATATTTAAAACCTTATTACCGAAATAGAGCTATAATGATCAAATGGTAGAATGTTGTCGCTATTAATTTATCATGACACAGTTTAAATTACAGCTTAGGGAACCAATCAGTATAATACTGCATTTAAGGGAAACACTAATATCTTCCCAAAAAGACACTTTAAAAGAAACCTTTAGAAATACAACTTGTTTGTCAATTGGGGATCCATGATTAATACTAAATTTATGTAAGGTTAATTATTTATTTATTTCAGATTGCATTTATTTATTTCAGATTGAGAATTGTGTATATTTTACTTAAACTTTCTGCATTTGGAACTAAAGTTGTACAGTTTGTTCACACTGCTTCCTGATTATATGCTCCCTGTCAAAGTTTATTAAATACATAACATATTCTATGTTCATTGCAAGACTGTTTGCACTAATAAGAACAAAAGGGAAAAAAGCACTAACTCAAAGTTTAGCAGTAGCTGAACTTGCTAAAAGCAAACAGTCATGGAAACATTTATAGAAAATAGAGCTTAGCACTCTATTGTAATTTATTGAGCCTAAGGTTTATAGCCATCAGTCTATACTAATGACAAAAAGTGGTTAGGAATTATAAATTTTAGAAGCTATTTATTTTTTAAATCAGCTTCTTAAATTCAAACAGTATATGAGCAAAAGATTTATATGTGCCCATAGGCTTAATTACGGACACTGTCAGATATTCTATAATGACTTCATGGTAATCTTATTCATGGTTAACTGGAAATTATTTTAATTGTAACCTGGCCTGTTACTACCTACTTGTTTGGCTTTTTTTTTTCTTCAAATTTATTATCTTGGAAAAAACACATTTGAATTAATGTGAAATATTGGAAAATATATCAGGGTACAACTGGAGGCCAAGAAATAAATTAGAATGAAATTGCCTATTGACTCTCTTTTTTTGAGAGATAGCACAGGCTAAAAAGGGCACAAAATACTTATGCCTAGGTCAACTCCTAACTCATTTTACTCCCAGAATTATAGTCTTTAAATAAATATATAAAACAGAGGATTAACCAGACTTAACACAGTATTGTATTTCTTTGCATAACTTTTTTCAGTAAACTCTAGGGTTTTCTAGGAAAGTTGTCTGAGAAGAAAATATAGTGGAAAGCTGTAAAATTATATATATATATATATATATATATATATATGTGTGTGTGTGTGTGTGTACATATATATGTTTATGTGTATGTGTGTGTGTATAATGGGATTATTTTATTTTTGCTACGTTTATCATAAGGATGTTTATTCAAGTAGAACACAGAAGTCTTTCCAAATACTTCTTTAGACTGACTGGTAATTGACTCTGGAGGGGAACATGAGTGGCAAAAACTCTAGAAAGAGGAAGTTTGAATGTCTACAGTATCATTTGATCACCAGTATTATTTGTAACTTCTGAAATATGATAATCTTCTACAACTTGACAAAATCTGGTTAAAATTAATGAAGTACTAAAGAAGTGCCTGTTTAGCAGCTTAACTAACTTAAAGCAGAAGAACCAAGCCCCAAATCAAGCGCAGATACTCCCCTGCACCTAAGGATGAATATATTTTAGATTCTGAAAAGTCATCACACTTTCCGTAAGAGTCTGAGGACATGTCGATGAAAGTAGCTAGGGTATGACAGTCGATTTGTTTTAGGTTATCTTTAAGATTTTTTTTTCAGATACACATTTTCCAATTTATAATTTTCTACTAGCTTGGATATCATTATATATTTTTAATTTTTAAATGTTTATTTATTTTTGACAGAGAGCGACAGAGTATAAGCATAGGAGGGGCGGAAAGAGAGGGAGACAGAGAATCCAAAGCAGGATCCAGGCTCCTAGCTGTCAGCACAGAGCCTGATGGCAGGACTCGAACTCACAAACCATGAGATCATGACCTGAGTTGAAATCAGAAGCTTAACCGACTAAGCCACCCGGGCGCCCCCCAATTTTTTTAATGTTTATTTATTTTTGAGAGAGGGAGAGAGAGTGTGACCAGGAGAGGGACAGAGAGAGAGTGAGACACAAAATCTGAAACAGGCTCCAGGCTCTGAGCCATCAGCACAGAGCCCAATGCAGGGCTCAAACCTTAAGATCATGACCTTAGCTGAATTCGGACGCTTAACTGACTGAGCCACCCAGGCACCGCATTACATTTTCCAGTGTATATTATAGATTTCATAAGACCACTTACAACTTTATATTTATTTTATTATAGATATTCTGTTAACTACATGACAATTACTAAAACATCTATTATAAAATCAAATAGTGAGACAGTCATGTTATTTTAAGGTATGATTTCTAGGTTTGATAGAATTTGGACTATATTAATTGAAGTGTCACCTGAATTCCTGTCATAGATTTCTAAACCTAAAAATTTTTTTCACTTTAAAAAAATTAATGATTATTTATTTTTGAGAGTCAAAGTGAGACAGAGAATGAGCAGGGGAGGGCCAGAGAGAGAAAGAGACAAGGATCCCAAGCAGGTTCCAGGCTCTGAGCTGTCAGCACAGAGCTCAATGTGGGGCTTGAACCCACAAACGATGACATCATGACCTAAGCCAAAATCGGACACTTAACCGACTGAGCCACCCAGGTGCCCCAAATATTTTTTCACTTTTATGTAAATGTCAGTATTTTGAATTTTTAGTTCCTTATGAGTTTAATTTGGATTCTGTGTGTCAAACAAGCAGCAAAATGCAGATGTGAAGTTAAACTCAAAAGGATGATTAATATTTTAAGGCAATTCAGGGGCACCTGGGTGGCGCAGTCGGTTAAGCTAAGCGGCCGACTTCAGCCAGGTCACGATCTCGCGGTCCGTGAGTTCGAGCCCCGCATCAGGCTCTGGGCTGATGGCTCAGAGCCTGGAGCCTGTTTCTGATTCTGTGTCTCCCTCTCTCTCTGCCCCTCCCCCGTTCATGCTCTGTCTCTCTCTGTCCCAAAAATAAATAAACGTTGAAAAAAAAATTAAAAAAAATATTTTAAGGCAATTCCATGTTGTGTTAACATTCTCTTTTCCCCAACTTTTTTATAAAATTCGTGGAAAGTGCATAAATGAAAAGTAATTAATGAATTGCAGCAGTATCCATATAAAAATGAATACTATGCTTACTTTTCTACCTTTCATTTTTTCAAGGCAGGTATCAGATTGTGAGCCTCACAAATAATTGTGTCTTAGAATAGAGATGATATTTGAAAAGAGAACTTAAAATTTTATCCTCTTTTTAACTGGAAAATATTATTAAACATTTTTTTAATGTTTATTTAGTTTTGAGAGAGAGAGAAGCAGAGCATAAGTGGGGAAGGAGCAGAGGGAGGGAGAGACACAGAATCCTAAGCAGGCTCCAGGCTTTGAGCTGTCAGCACAGAGCCTGTCGTGGGGATCAAACTCATGAATTGCGAGATCATAACTTGAGCTAAAGTTGGACACTTAACCAACTGAGCCACTCAGGCGTCCCTGGAAAATATTATTTTCTGAAATATGTGATGAACAAAAGAGAAATATATTTTGAAAATTATTACTTAGTAATAATATTTTTAAAAATTCTGTCAGTGTATTACCCATACTTTCTAATATGAAATAAAATTAACAAATTTTAATGTTAGAGGTGAAATTTATTATATCCTACCAAGTTTGAGACATTGTTACATACACCTCATGAGGTAATAATTATTAATTCTCTTTTGTAGTGGAGAAAATGGAAGTAGAGAGACATTATATCATGTGTGTCAGTCTGTAAAACTCCTTCCTAAGCCCAAGGCCAGAAAAGACACTTAGGCAGATTTCTCTTTTTTTTAACCACTATTTTAACTAGTTTAACTGCTGTCTTTGATTATTCTAAGTCCTGTGGACTTCAGACTTCATTAGCGGTTTGTGGAAATATTTTGGATGTAATATTCTTAAAATAGTCTTTGAGCTAAGCTGATATTATCAGATAGGTTTATTATTTATGAAGATTTCATTGAAAATTGATGCCACCATTTACTAGTTTTGTGATGGTGAGCAAGTTACTTAAAAGTTTGTGGTTCATGGGGCGTCTGGGTGGCGCAGTCGGTTAAGTGTCCGACTTTAGCCAGGTCACGATCTCGCGGTCCGTGAGTTCGAGCCCCGCGTCGGGCTCTGGGCTGATGGCTTGGAGCCTGGAGCCTGTTTCCGATTCTGTGTCTCCCTCTCTCTCTGCCCCTCCCCCGTTCATGCTCTGTCTCTCTCTGTCCCAAAAATAAATGAACGTTGAAAAAAAAAATTAAAAAAAAAAAAGTTTGTGGTTCATATGCTTTCCCTGTCAATGTGGATAATAACAATAAAAATAATTATGACAATACCCACTTATATATTTGTTTTGACATTACATTATACAACCCACTAAAGATGTAATTTGCACAATTGTTTAAAAAACAATTTTATTATTTTTTAAATATTTTAAATGTTTATTTATTTTGAGAAGGAGAGAGAGAGTGGGGCAGGGGGGGCAGAGAGAGAGGGAGAGAAAAAAAATCCCAAGCAGGCTCTGTACTGTCAGCAGGGAGCCTGATGCGGGGTTCAGTCTCATGAACTATGAAATCAGACCAGAACCGAAATCAAGAGTCAGACACTTAATCAACTGAGCCACCCAGGCACCATGTGTGATTATTTTTAAAATTTATTTTTAATTTTTATTTTTGAGAGAGAAAGGATACAAGTGAGGGAGGGGCAGAGAGAGAAAGAGAGAGAGAGAGAGAGAGAGAGAGAGAGAGAGAGAGAGAGAGAGAGAGAAGGGGGCTCACCCGAAGCAGGGCTTGAGCTCACCTGATGTGGGACTAGAACTCACTGACTATGAGATCATAGCCTGAGCTGATGTCAGACGCTTAACAACTGAGCCACCCAGGCTCTCTGCACGATTATTTTTTTAATTTATGTGTTTTCAGTATTGAACAAGTCAGTTATTACATAGTAACTAGTCATATTGTCACTAATATTAGTAATATCCTTAGTATTATTAGGAAATGATTAACACTATGCTGAGTTCTTGAATGAGAGAGATGAATGTGGCAGAATCTTGGTGTTGAAAATGATTTTTAAATAACAAATTAATGAAGGTCAAAAAGAACTCTCATCCATAGCTGGTGGTAATACCAAATAGGATAGCCACTTTCGATGACAGTTTGGAAAATTTTATACAGCTCATAATAGACCCATAAATCCCTTGCCTAGATGTTTATTCAAATAAATTGAAAACTCATGTTCACACAAACACCTGCATATGAATGTTTGTAGCAGCTTTATTCAGACATGCTAAAAATTGCAAGCAACCAAGATGTCTGTCAACAGGAAAATGGATAAATAAACTTGTACTTCTGTACAATGGAATATCTATTCAACAATAAAAAGAAAAATATATTAGGGAACAAAAGCAAAAGTAAATAGGACTGCATCAAACTAAAAAGCTTTTGCACAGCAAAAGAAACCAACAAAAGGAAAGTCAACCTACTAAATCACAGAAGATATTTGCAAATGATATATCCAATAAGGAAGGGGTTAATATCATCTATCTATCTACCTACCTACCTACCTACCTACCTATCTTTCTATCTATCATGTATCTATCTATCTGCCTATCTTACACAACTCAAAATGCAATCAAAATTCGATTCAACATAGGCAGGGAGCCTGAATAGACATTTTCCCAAAGATATACAGATGGCAAACAGAGACATAAAAAGATGTTCAAAATCATGCATCATCAGGGAAATGCAAATAAAAACCACAGTGAGATATCACTTCAGACCAATCAAAATGGCTAGTATCAAAAAGACAAGAAATAGCAAGTGTTGGTGAGGGTATGGACCAAAGGGAACCCTGAGCACTGTTAGTGGGATTGTAAATTGGTACAGCTACTGTGGACACATTATGGAGTTTCCTTAAGAAAAAAAAACAAACAAATAAACAAAACCTAAAAATAAATGTACCATACAAGCCAGCAATTTCACTTCTGGGTTACTTATGCAAGGCAAAAGAACTTGAAAAGATTATTAACTTGAACATTAACTTGAAAAGATATAGGTACTCCTATGTTTATTGCAGCATTATTTACAATAGCCAAGTTATGGAAGTTACCCAAGTGTCCATCGATAAATGAATGGATAAGGAAGAGGTCGTATATGTACACAATGTGGTACATATACACAATATTATTCAGCCATATGAAAGAATGGAATCCTGCCAGCTGTGACATGCATGGACCTAGTTGGTATTAAGCTAAGTGAAATACAGACAGAGAAAGACAAATACCATAGGGTTTCACTTATATGTGAAATACAGAAAACAAAACTAATGAGCAAACAAACAAATGAGAAAAAAAAACAGAACCAAACTCTTAAATAGAAAACAAACCAGTGGTTTCCAGAGGATAGGAGGATGGACAGATGGACACAATAGTTGAAGGAGATTAAGGGGTACAAACTTCCAGTTGTAAAATAAATATTCCAAGGAGGGGATATAGCCAATAATATTGTAATAACATTGTATGGTGACAGATGGTTACTACGCTTATTGCGGTAAGCACTGAGTAATATATAAATTGCCAAATTACTATGTTGTACACCTGAAACTAATATAACATTGTATGTCAACCATAATTTAATAATAAAAAAGAAAAATATATATTGATTAACACAAAAGCATGGCTGAATCTAAATGCATTTTGCTCAGTGCAAGAATCCAGAGTCCAAAAGACTATTGATTGTAATATTCCATTCATATAACATTCCAGAAGAGCAAATCGACAGGAACAGAAAAAATCAGTGGTAGGGGCTAGAGGTATTGAATGTGGTTTGAGAACAAAGGGATACACAGAATGTTTTACGGTGGTAGAAATATTCTATATGATACTAGGGTGCTGGATACATCTTTCTATGTAATTGTCCAAAGTAAGGAAATGTATTTTACAAAGCATTAACCTGAATATATGAAAATTAAAAAAGAGAAGAAAAGTCAACCAGGATGTCAAGAAGTCTAGTGATGGAATACAACATCTAATAAGTGAATCTAACTGTATTACAAATATATAACAACCTCACAGCAGGTAGAGTGAAAATGCAGCAGACTCAATCTGACCTAAGTACTGTTGGAAAACAGTGTTTTTTGACTGGAAACATTAAGATTAACAACAAAAAAGAACTGTGTGGAAACATGATAGTCTAATAAATTTATTTATCACAGAATTATAGCTTAACAGTTTTGAAACTACTTTACATGAATCTGAATTTTTTAAAAATCAGTATTGAATGATAGATAGTGAGAGCCTGGCTTCTTACTATCAGATTTCCAAAATAATATTTGTAGATACTCCACCTTCTGGGAGTGGAACTTAATTTTCTCTCCCTCTTACATGTGGACTGCATTAGTGATTCACTTCTAAAAATAAAGTATGACAAGGGAAAAAATAATAAGTTTACAATGGGGTAATCTGGGATGACAACCTTAACTAAGTGATCAAAGTTAACTTCATCAATCATGTTGGGCAGATATCACATACTTTCGACATGGTGTGATGAGAAGGGTGTTTGACTTAAGTGACATTCTTCTCCAAAAGCCATAATCCTAGTCCAGTCATGAGAAAAGCACCAAACAAACCCCAAAAATAGAATGTTTTATAGGATATTTTTCTTGCACTCTTTGAAACTGCCAAAGTCATGAAAATCAAACATGGAGAAGCTCACAGAAGAAGAAACTAAGGAGACAAATACAGTCAAGACACAACATGGCATCCAGGATGGGATGCAGAGAAGAAAAAGGACATTGATAGAAAAACTAATGAAATCCAAATGAGCTCTACTTTACTTTGCTTAATAGAAAACTTAATAGTAATGGCCAATGATAATTTCTTAGTTTAACAAGTATGCCACAGTTGTGTTAACATTAATGGGAACTAGATGAAGTATATATGAAAACTCTCTGTACTATCTTTGCAATTTTTCTGTACATCTATGCTTATTCCAAACTAAATATGTATGTATACATATGTATGTGTGTGTGTATATATATATATATATATATATATATATATATATATATATACACACACACATACATATGTATATATCTATGTATTTTGTACATACATATATATATGTATATATATCTATATCTATCTATATATCTATATATAACTATATATATATATACACACACACAAACAGTGATCATGAAAATCTACAATAAGTTTTATATATATTAAAGATGGATTGAATAATGCTTGTAAATGAAATATTAAATCTCTATTTGACAATTCATTGTTTTCTGTTGTAGGGCAGTGCTGAGATTAGATCTGCACTCTTCCATTTTGATCAATATATAACAAACTATTATGTTGAATTTACAACTACTGACTTGTTAAATTAACACCAGTTGATTTTTGCTTAATCAGGCAATGATACGTATATTAGTTCCATATTTTTTCTTACTGCATTATAATCAACATTAGTTCTATATTCGTTTCAGGTTTACAGCATAATGATTCAACAGTTCTATACATTTCTTAGTGCTCATCATGAAAAGTGTACTCTTAATGCCCTTTATCTAATTCACCCACCCTATCCCCACCATTGCTCTGGCAAACACCAGTTTGTTCTCTGTATTTAAGAACCTGCTTTTTATTTGTCTCTTTTTTTCTTTGAATGAAATGTATAATAATACATTGAAGATGCAAAATGTTTCTAAATAAAACATCTAAACATCTTTAAAATTTCAAAATTAAGATGTCCTAGTAAGTTTCTATTTCTAATTGTCAAGTTATTTTTCATTTGTGTTTAGAAATGTTTTGCATCTTCAATGTATTACACATTTCATTATCATAATGCAGTTTTTGTAATATATAACAACTTAGAATGAGTGCTTAATAAATGCTGGCTGTATCAATTAACAAAATAAGTTCAGTCTTTTCTCTAATCACAAGAAGATGGGGCACCTAGGTGGATCAGTCAGTTAAACATCAGACTTCAGCTCAGGTCATGACCTCGCCATCTGTGAGTTCAAGCCTCACATCAGGCTATTTGCTGAAAGCTCAGAGCCTGAAGTCTGCTTCAGATTCTGTCTCACTCTTTCTCTGCTCCTCCCTGACTCACACTGTCTCTGTCTGTCTGTCTCTCTCTCTCAAAAATAATAAATAAATAAATAAATAAATAAATAAATAAATATCACAAGAAAAAAAGAATTTCAAAGTATATATAACTCCGCATAGAAGTCAGGCATTTTAGAATTTCTTGAATCTCATTTTTATAAAATTTGTTATTATTTTAATATTATACTCTGTAACACATCTTTAAATTCAGTACATGTGAAGAAATATGTCATTTAAATTCAGTGAAAGAAAGGTGACACAATAGCTTCCCAATTCTCTTTAATCTCTGGAAGCCTGCAGATTTTTCCTTTGCTGACTCTCCAAATAATTTTCTTCTTCTTTTATTTTTTTCCCATTCCATTAATACTGGTGGATTTAAAATATTGTTAGTCTATTTAGTTTCATTTATTTTTACATGACATTATTTAGATGAAGTTAGAGTAGCTATATTTCAGACTGAAATATATGTTTTAATTCTTAAAGCATTCATTAACCACTAAAATATTTATTGCTCGCATTTAGACATCACACCCTAAAATAAAAAACCCTGCCAAGTGTTCATGTTGTTTGTATAACTCATGTTGAGATAGATGCACTGGAAATATTAGCCGCTATGAAAATCTATTAAATCATGAATGTGGATAATTTGAAACCCTACCTACAAGCTTATCTTGCTTTATAAAAATTTCTCTGCCTAGGACAGAATACAGAGGAAGCTTCACAAATTAGTACACACGTATAATGTTTGTCCCAAATATCAAATTGTATGTAAAATTAAGAAGTCATCACCTAAAAATGATTCACTGGGAGAAAGTTGGCTTGGTTATAAAAGTAAATGTCTCAGCTGATGGTTTGACTTATCTCTTATATGAATTTGGATAGACTCTATGTGCCACAGATCATTGAATTAAGATACATGATAAGAGGGAAACATTTCATATACAGTGAGCTTAATGGCCCTGGGAAAGAAAAATGTGACTTAGCAGGGATTGACTCCTTTGCTGCTTAGGACTGCTGTGTAAAAGGTTAGCAAAATTTATTTATCCTCCAGTGAAACTAAAACAACAACAAAAACAATAGGAAACACAGCAATCAAACAAATAAAAAAAAGCCCACCTTGAACTGAGAAAAAATTGTATTTCTGAAGAGCAGAATATTTTACATAGAATCTGATTTAACACGGTAACATCTTTCTAAGAAAAAAAATCACAAACTGGGTAGATGCAAAATACCTTTTGAAGGATCCAGAGAGCTACAACTTGAAGCACCTAAAATGTGAAGAAGAAAATTAAAATAATAAAAACTTTACAACAGACAGAAAAACTTTTTGAGTAATTTGTATTTTCAAATATTATATCCTTTTCAATACTCCCATATAGCTTTTTAGAAAGTATACTCCTACTATTCTTGCATCCTGTTTTATTTTTAAATGTACCTATTTCTCATTATATATTCCTAAATCTGTATGTTTAGTGGAAACCTAACATTAGTAATCATTTATCTACTACTGAACATCAAAGGGAGAATGCAGTTTCAGGTAAATTCAGGTAGATTTATATACTTGTAGATATTTATATCAAGAAGTAGATAATATACTTAGACTATTGTTCCTACTTTCTTTGAGTAGGAGATAAGGGCACCTGCTGAGAATTTTTAAGAATATGGAGAGCAGACTGAAAGAGGAAGCATAATAAGATTTCTATTTTACTGATTTTGGTAACCACGAATATATACAGACGTTAGTCTACTCATTTTTCTACATGACAGCATGCAGTTACATCTAGACAGACATGTATGCAAAGGGCAGAAGTTTGGATTCATGTAGAATTCTAGTTTTTCTAGAATGTATATTAAAAGAACAAGAGACTTGAGGGATTTTTAAGCTACTTTTTGGAGAAATTCAGACCATAAAGGCAGGTGGGGAAAACTAGATGAGAGTGTATCTCCAAATAAAGAAAATTAAGCATGCAGCTCTCTGTTCAGATTTTCACTTACAACAGAAACCTAGAGAATGTTCACCCTACTGAAATATTATCTTCCTTTCACTACTATGGGTAGTGTCAAAATATACAAAATTTACAAGTATAGGCTGCATATAGAGGAAAGTTTTACCTGGTGAGGACATCAGTAGGAGAGTAAAGCTGGTTGAAAGGGGATTTGAGGGAGATTTACAAAGTCAGTCAAGGAAGACATGCTACAGTTAAGTTTGGTAAGTTATAGACAACAATTTACTACCCTACTGAGTGAAAAACAAACTTTGGAGTTATTCTCTCTACTAAACAGAAGCCATTTTCAGTCTTATTGGGAAAAAATATACAAGTAAACATGTACCAGCAGAGAGTCTAGGCTCCTGTCAATGATAGTCAAAAAGCAAAAGAGTGTTTTCCTTAGATAATTAAATAGTCCCTGGGTGGTCCTGTAATACAGTGCTCCAGTGTGATATTGAAAAGACATTTAGTTCATCCTTTTGCCTTATATCCAAGTTTGGATATTTTTTTTTTAACAAAAGAAATACATGTTGTCTCTTAACCATAGCATCCATCCAGACTAAATTCCTACTAGACGTTTTCTTTTTCTTAACCTGACTTGGAGACTATAGAAAATATGCTTTCACTTGTTTTCTGATCATTTTTACCCATTTATTTTTTTATAGAATTTTCAGTCTCTTCCTGGATATGGAAATTGTAAGAGCAAGGGATGGAAGGAAGGTCATGGGTTTTTTTCTCTTTTTAGGCTATCATGAGGTAAAGACTATCTAGACCAAGCCCTGAATCCTCACTCACCCCAATCCAATTCCATCCTCTTTCTACTTACGAACTTATCAAATTTCAGCAGTGTTGTCTATCAGTTTAATTCTTCAGTGTTGTAAAATTCTACCGTGTCTATATCTTCACAGGGATTTATCTGTAAAAAATCTCATCACTTGGAGAGTGGAAACCTCACTTCACTCCATATAGTGTGTGAGTGTCCCTATTCATTCACAGGAGAAGAAAAAGCAAAACAAACCAGTTCTGAGCTTACTTTGACTTTCCCAGTATCTGAACCAGTTCTATGCTGTTTCTAATCAAGGTTAACGGATCTTTCTGTCACATGATATGGTTAAGAAAAAGTATTTATATTTTCCTCTCCTCTCAAAAATGTTTAATTATGACATAGACTTTGTGTGTGTTAATATTTTATCACATAAAAGAGACTCTGGATTTACTGTGGTGATGTTTGAATTTATGTGTAAGCAGCTTGAACACAACCTTAAAAAAATTATTCTGTTATGCTAACAAGATATCTTGAAAAGAGTTTAATGAACTAAAATCTGAAAAAAAAAAATGTGCCATTAAGCCTGGACAGTTGCTGCTTTTCATAACACTCCAACATAGACACACATTTTTAATGAATGCTTGTGAATCCATATTTCTAATTATTCATTAAAATTCATTGTTAAGTGCCATGAATATGCTATAGCATGAATTTCCATGAATATAAAATGAATCAAAACACATAATGCTAAATCCGCAGAAATATTTCTCCAATATGATAACAGAGTCCACAATTATAAATACTTTATAAAGTTTCATATTTTTACTGATAGTTGTAATTAAAAATTAATTGTGCATCTTTGCACAGTCTAGCCCGAATGCTAAAATTAATTATTAAGTTAAAAAAATTGAACATGTGTTCTTTTCTGTCAAAAAATATTATTTCATGAATAGTTTCTAAGTTAACCACCAGTATTTCAACTATGAAACTTCAAAAAACAAAACAAAATAAAATAAAATGATAAAAAAAAAAAAAAAAAAACCTCCTACCAAGCTCAGATTTCATGAATCAGAGCGCCCGGGTGGCTTAGTCAGTTAAGCAGCCGACTTCGGCTCAGGTCATGATCTCGCAGTCTGTGAGTTCGAGCCCCTCATGGGGCTCTGTGCTGACAGCTTGGAGCCTGGAGCCTGCTTCAGATTCTGTGTCTCTCTCTCTCTCTGACCCTCCCCCGTTCATGCTCTGTCTCTCTCTGTCCCAAAAATAAATAAACGTTGAAAAAAAAAAAAAAAGATATGAATCAAAGTCTTCAGTGAGAAGGAAGATAAATGCATGAATGAATTTTTTTAAGTTCTACAGGTAACTTTTTTATTGAAAAATATTATTTAATCTCTTGGCATTTACAGCAAGTGGTAATTTTATTTTTTTAAGTTTATTTATTTTGAGAGAGAGTGAACAGGAGTGGGGGAGGTGCAGAGAGAGGGAGAGAGATAATCCCAAGCAGGCTCTGCATTGTCAGCACAGAGCCCTTTCTGGGGCCCAAACTCATGAACTGTGAGATCATGACCTGAGCCAAAATCAAGAGTCAGACACATAACCAACTGAGCCACCCAGATGCCCCAACAATTTGTAATTTTATATTGTAAATTTCTGAGCATTTTTTTTTAGCAAATACTTATACTCTCGAAAAGGACTAGCTCTTATTCAGGCACTTCTACAAATACACATTCACTGGTCAGCAAATACTTATTGGAAAGCCTGCTTTTTTTAAGACTGATAATTCACTAGTAAACATGACAAGCTCTTTCTCACAGAGTTCCCATTCTGATGAGGGAGAAATGACATATGTAAAAACACATAAATTTCTTCATATATTAATGTGTCAGTGGCTAAAGTCTATATGGGCAAATGAAGCATGGTGAGGGGGCACTGAGTAAAAGAAATTGTCATTCAAGACAAAGTACTCTGGTAGGTTATCTGTGAGAGACTAATATCATTCTGAGATCTAAATAAATTTGAGGAAGAAGGAACATCATGAGCAAAGGGACATGAATAAGAGTGGACTTGGAATACTCACACCAACAGAGTGACTAATATTCCTAAAAAGAGACTCACATGTGGTAGGGTGTTATGGGTCAAGTTCAGAGATGGTGTTGAGGGCCAAATTATGAATCGAGTCATAATGCAAAATAAGGCCTTTCAGTTTTGTGCTTGGGAGTAACATAATCTGAATTACAATTTTCAAATACCATTCTGCCTGCTGTGTGGAGAACAGGCTGTGGCCATGGACAGTAATACAAGAAGGGAGACTAGTTAGTCAGTAAGGGCAAACACCCAACCAGGTAGGCTGGTGGTTTAGACTACGGTGATCAAAGTGAAGGCTACAGAGATGATTACATTACATATATATTTTTCGAGAAGCCCCTTTCTTATATTATCAGCTCTCTGTAGACGTAACCCCTTAGCTGATAATGCCATTTGAGGTCACATTTTTATTAAATCTCATCAACAGTATTTGAAATAAAATTTTAAACCTACATTTTTTGAGGTTTAAATTTTATATATATACAAAGAAGAAAAGTCATCAAGAATCCTAACATGTAGAGATCACATTATGATGCTAAATCTTAGTGTCATTTTTTCTCTATAGGTATTTATGTATTTTAATTGAAATTACACGTATATGTGGTTTGGGAATCCGTTTGGACCAACTTAATTTTTCACTCTTGTAGTGTACACATCACATTAAGGCACTTACAAAATAATTCTATTTTCAGTTCTATCTAGAAACGCATTACATATGTATGCCACAATTTACTCAAGTATTCTTTTAACTCTGAGTTTTATAAAAATAATTAATTAGTTAATTAAATAGTTAATTAAAAAATTTTTAATGTTTACTTATTTTAGAAACAGAAAGACAGAGCACAAGCAGGGGAGGGGCAGAGAGAGCCTGAGACAGAATCTGAAGCAAGCTCCAGGCTCTGAGCTGTCAGCAAAGAGCCTGATGCAGGGCTTGAACCCCGTGAGATCATGATCTGAGCTGAAGTCGGACACTTAACCAACTGAGCCTCCCAGGCGCCCCAATAAAGATAGTTAATTAAATGCATAGTATAGTGAACTGGCAGTTTGCTAAATATTGAGATTGCCCAGATTTCTATCCTTAATTCTACCCTCTCTTGATCTATATGTGCTCTTAGAAATCCTCATCTAGTAGTTTAGTTTAACGTGCACGTGAATATACATTTAACTTCCAAGTCTGTATTCCAGGCTGCAAGACTTCATACCCATGTATGCATAACAGCTTGTGATTGCCTAGAGTGTTTCTGTATGTGAGACGCAGCACCTACTAACACAACACACTGAATACTAAAATTAGCTGTCATTCCTCCAAGATAGAATTCCTCACTAAATTTCCTGCTTTTTAATTTTTTAAAAAATTTTTATTTATTTGTATATTGCGAGAGAGAGAGCTAGTGGGGGAGGGTCAGGGAGAGAGAGAAGGAGGGAGAGAGAGAGAATACCAAGCAGGTTCCGCACTGGCAGTGTAGAGCCTGACGTGGGGCTCATGAACCATGAGATCATGACCTGGTCTGAAATCAGGATCCAGAAGCTTAAATGACTGACCCACCCAGGCCCCCTAAATTTCCTGCTTTGACTGATGACACCATTTACTGAAACCAGAGACCTGCTACGCCTCCCAGGCATTTCTCTTTCACTCCACTTACACAGTCATTTCCATGAGTGACTAGTAAATACCTCTCTAAATCACCCTCCTCCACACACCACCTATGTTGGTACCTTCTTAACCTCAGTTTCATCTTTCACCTGGATTTTTTTTATGTGTATTTATTTATTTTAAGAGAGAGAGAGAGAAAAAGAGAGTGTGTATGTGCAAGCTGGGAAAGGACAGAGAGAGAGGAAAAGAGAATCCTAAGCAGGCCCCATGCTTTCAGCACAGAGCCTGACTCTAGACCTGAGCCGAAATTAGGTCATATGACCAAACAACTGAGCCACTCACCTGGACTCTTGATCTAATTTTTAAACTTCTTTTTCTCACCTCTATCATTTCTTTTCCATAAAGTTAACATTGTGACTATTTTATTCCCCTACTTTTATTCTTCAATTCTTCCTCATCATCTGTAAAATAATTTTAAATTTTTTCAATTGTCTACATCCAAATTAGACCCAACTCTTCCCTTCCTGGGGCACTATATCCTGCATTCATGCCCAACTAATTTGCATACATGGCACATTGTTTAAAACTTCCCTCTTCCCAGTAGGCTCTTTTCCTTTCTTCTACTTGACAAATTTCTTTCCACTCACTGAAGCTTCTAGGATCACAATAAAGATAGTGAACTTCACTGATTCATTTACTTTGTCTGGGGCTTTACCTTTTCTGCAGCCAACCCCTTTCCTCGACCTGGCACAGTTAATCACCAACTTCTCTGTGATATTTCTGAATATTATATGGTGTTTAAATACTATATCCATATATAAATGTGTACATACTGCTAGAATATAACTGTATCTCTTTGGACTAGCTTTTTGAGGTAAAGAATCCTGCATTGTTTGCCTTTTTTTTTTTTTTAAGGCTTATTTATTTTGAGAGAAAGAGCATGAAAGGGGGAGGGAGAGTGGGAGAATCCCAGGCAGGCTTTGTCAACATGGAGCCTGAAAGGGGGGTCGATCCCATGACCTGTGAGATCATGTCCTCAGCCAAAATCAAGAGTTGGATGTTTAACTGACTGAGCCACCGGGCACCCCATGCATTGTTTGCTTTTGTAAATGTAGTACCCTGCACAGTGACTGCCATAAGCAGAGTTCAATATTCTTTGTAATTCAATTCCAACAAAGGATGAATGATAACTACTAAATAAGATGCACATCTATTTAAAGATTTGTCCTTAAGGTATTGAATATTCTTTTATCTCAAACTCTTGTTTGCTCCTGGTCTGGAACATCTACATTTGCCATCGTGTTTTGCATCAACAGTTAATTTCAAAACCTCAAAGCAGTTTTTTAACTAATTTTAGTTAATCCATATCAGTTGGGATCCAGACAGGAAAAGAGATATCATACTAATTATTTTAATTGGAAAATTAATATAAGAAATTAAACAGTAATTGAAAGACAGAAAGGCAGAGAGGGAAAACAGGCATAACAGAAATTATATTTGCAGGAAGTAGCTACTGTCTCTAGGGTTTTGTGAAGAAAGGACAGAGGTTGGGGTTTATTAGAGCCTAGAACCTTAGAGAAGAGCAGCCAGAAGAGAGTTCAGACCTCTGAGGATGAGCCATACCCTTACCTGGGGCTGGCATGTCAGGGTCTAAGAATAGGGCTTGTTTGAACCTGGGACTCCAACATTTGTGTTGGGCCACTGCCTCAATGGTCTCTGAAGGTTACCAGGAGGCTGGTCTGGGGAGAGTTGAAAAAATACTGAAAACTAGGCAAATTGCTTGGTGTAGAGTTAAGAATCACTGTTAACACTGATAAGAACAGTTTAACAGCAATATCTGGACTGCTGTCAATCTACAGTTAACAAGCAAGACTGTGTCATATTCCTGGTCAATTATTTGTCATTCACAGACGCAAAGCCAAGTTCTTTGGAATGTTTTCATTAGGAAGCGATCAGTACTATTACCTGAATTTTTTTCTGTGGCCAAAGACATCAAATCAACCTAACTGTTTCACAGAATGCTTTACTAGGCTAAACCAATTATGAATTAAATTATCCCCATGCTGATATTCATCAGCATATTCCTCTATATGTAGACAAATATCTAATAAATTTAAATTGTATTATTTAGATGATTACACTGTTCCCAGTTGGTGTGTCCCCAACATCTAGTATAACACCAGATATGATGGGGGCCCTCAACATATTTCTGCTAAAAAATTGATGTCATAGAGTCTTCCAAATCTTACCCTGAGACACATTTAAAATTTCCATTAACTAGAACACCAGGATACTATACAAAGAGTCAGTGACTTGAAGGTATTAAACTTATTTCCGAAGTTTCAAACTGTCATCTGGAAATGCATTGGTTGTGAGAATCTGCCTTCATAAGACAGAGGCAAATTTTATTTAATGCCTAATCATACAATGTAAATTCAATATATATGATTTAATGTTGATTATAAAGCCTTAGTATTTTTAGGTTCCTATATTTTCATTAACAGAAATGAAAGAATATACTGCAGCCTGATCTGGTTCTTTCAGTCATTCACTGTTTATCTAATTAAAATACATTTTCAAATGTGTTATAAATCACAGTGCTCACTGTGGTCAGACAGAATGCAATGCATTAAAGATCTAAAATACTCTTGAGAGCACTATATTAAATGTAGCAGTGCAAGCAAAAACAGATATTACATATTTTCATATTAGCCTTAAAACAATATATTCACATAAAATATTTCAGAATTGCTAATATTTATAAAATCTTCAAAATAAAATTATATAACTTCTTTATCATTATACACTAGACATATTACTGCATTACATATTAAAATCATATTTTTTGTTCACATCACATCATTCTTATATCTCTATATAAATATCTATCCGTCTATCTACCTGACTTGTTAGTATTATAACTGTGATGGTTAATTTTATATGTCAACTTGATTGAGACATGGATGCCCACATTAAACATCGTTTCTGAATGTGGTTGTGAAGGTGTTTCTGCATGAAATTTGCATTTCAGTTGATGGACTCAGTAAAGTTGATTGTTCTCCTCAATGTGATTCTACATCCTCCAATTCACTTAGGGCCTGAATAGAATAAAAGGCGGAAGAAGGAGAGGTTCATCCCTATTTTCCTGCCTCACTTATTGAACTGGGACCTCATTTAATCTTCCGGTGTTCTCCATCAGCTCCAATGGTTCACAGGCCTGAATTTCCTGGGACTCCAGGAAATTTTCAGACAGCATACTGTGGTACTTATCAACCTCCATAATCACATGAGTCAATTCCTTATAACAATGCTTCATCCATATATATATTATATTGGTTTATTTTCTGGAAAACCCTGATGAATACCATAACCAGCCAAGAACTAATGTATTGTATACATGGTGTAATACATAGTGACCATGAAGAGAAATAAGGCCATCTTTGTCCTCAAGGATAAAGTCTTTTATTTTTTTTCTTTTTTTAAGTAACTGACATTTCAATTTTTTGCAGCAGGTTTTAAATTATTTGGAATGGTAGTAGTGTCAATAATAATAAATATTTGAAGCAATAAAAATAATAATACTTTGAATTTTCATAAGACTGTACATTTTTTTAAATGTTTGTTTATTTATATATTTATTTATTTGAGAGAGAGAGAGAGTGCTAGCAGTGGAGGGGCAGAGAAAGAGGAGGAGGAGGAGGAGGAGAGAGAGAGAGAGAGAGAGAGAGAGAGAGAGAGAGAGAGAGAATCCCAAGCAGGCTGAGCTGTCAGCACAGAGCCTGATGCAGGGCTTGAACTCATGAACGGTGAGATCATGACTTGATCCGAAATCATAGTTGGATGCTTAACTGATTGAGCCACCCAGGCGCTGAAGGCTGTACATTTTTTAAATGCTTTTGCATACATTTCCCTATTTCTTATTTTGAACCATTGCTTAATATAAGATGTAGAAAGTTTGCATATTTCCCCTTTTACATATAACAAAAATGAAGTTAGGGATAGTTCATCAATAATATTACTCATATAGTTTAATAATTTTATATATAATTAAACTTAAAAGTTATGTTTTAATTTTTTTCCACAATTAAATTGCATTATTTTGCCCATACTACAAAAAAGCTGTAGTTTTCTGGAATTTGAAATAAAAGTGTGGTTTTCTGTTTGCCCATGAGATGTAAATTGAGGTTTTGAAGCATAAAAGCCAATGTGAAACTTTGTTTATTTTTCTACATTCCTTCAAGGATCTAATGTGTTTCTTTTTGCGATTCACTATTCCCAAAGCAGAAGGTATTTCTTTCTCGTGTCTGCTCCAGCAGCAAAATTCTTCATTCTTCTGTAGAAAATGTAACCCATATAAACACTTCCCAGATTTTCCCAGACATATGTGGAACTTATTTTATTTGAACATTAAAAGAGTAGAGACTCTGAAATGTTTAAGAATGTGAAGATACCAAAGTTATCTTTGTCTATGTCTATATAAATTCATTAATATATGTTCAGAATTCAGGATGGCATTTGAGATCCCAGTTCCCTTATGTGGGTCTGCCTATTGAAGTATAAATGGCAAAAGAGTAAAAATAAATGGATTTATTGATCTAGGCAAGCTCTGAATGTAGGTATCTTCTAGTAAGCTCAGATGATGCTAAGGACTAACATCTGTAAAGAATGCCTAAAATTAAAGCCACTGCTTACTTCCTCTATTTACACCCACAGCTTCAACCTAAGTGTACAAGGAAATGCCAATTCCAAGTATGCCAAAAAGAGCAACAGAAAAGGCATGAAAGATAGGTAGTTTTGGGCCAAAGGAAACTAGACTTACAGTGTATTTGTAAATAAGGCCGCAGCTAATTCTGCAAGGTGCTATGAAGCTGGGATGGCCCTTCATAATTACCCCGAATTAAGGCAAGAAGATAAGGCCTTCATATTTTCATATCAGCCAGTTGTTGGGGCTCAGGACATGCAACCCAAAAATATGGTACCTTGGTATATAGAATATTTTAAGCTGAATGAGTCTGAGAAAACAGAAAAACAGGAAGACCACTTTGATGTCCCTCCACACTTACCCTCCTTCTCTGAAAGCAGGAGAGAAATCACCAATGTGAAAAGTACCTTCCTGATACCTAGTGAAAGGAAGATATTCTTATCTCTAGAGACAAGGGATTTGGGGCAGAGTAATTTGTACAAGCAAACTTTGTTAAACTAACCATACCTTCTCAGTTACTTCCTCACCCTTTATTACCACTAGTGCAACCCCCCAACCCCCCCAGCCCCGTCTTGTCAGTGCTTCACAAATTGATTCTTTCTTTGTCCAAAATGTATAAAACCTTCATGCTCTGATCACTTCTTCAGGTTTTCATTCTTTTGTGAAGACACCCATGTATGTGTAAAAATTCCATTAAATCTGTATGCTCTTTTCTTATTGATCTATTTCCTTGTGATGTTCAAACCCAGCCAGGGACCCTCAGGGGGTTGAGGAAAACTTTTTGTTCTCCCCTACAGTCAATGACAATGGGCAGACCTCTGGAAGGAGGTGTAACCTTGGGGAGACATTTCCCTCTGGTGGGGGACAAGACCCAGTGAGAGGCACAGGTGTGAATATTTAGCTGCTGATATTTTTAGCAGCAAATGAAATTGATGTGTTGGCCCTGAAGGGGACATCCAGGCAGATCATCACATTATTCATGATGATAACCTCTCAAAGGTTAAATGTTTCCCATTAATATTAACTTTATTTATAGACATGTTATTCTCCTGTCACTATTATTAATACAAATATTCCTTCCATTATATTTCCTAAAAGATGTTTTAGTGCAGGAAAACTGTTGACTTTTACCTAATAATTATGTAACTTCCCACTTTACTAAATTACTTTTTAAAAATTTTATCATCTTAGTTTCCACAAGTATATACATCTAAGCCAACCCTTACTTAAAATGGCAATTTGTTTCTGGAAAAGCAAACCTAGGTCAATTTTCATCATTAGAACATTAACTATAAGTGACATTATTGGTTTACAATTTCTTCAGTAGTTAACAAAAAAATCATGTGATAGGTTATGCAATTGAAACTCTTATGCAAAAAGAATACAAAAGAACAGACAAAATAAATCAATATTAGCGAAGCAAACGATGCATGAAATTGCAGCTACTCTCCACTGACAAAGCTAGAGTAGTCTGAAAGAAGACCTTAATGCCATGGTGTCAACTACTCACCTGAGAAGATAACTGCCTGGCCGCTCCCCTCTCTGTGCTCAGCTGCTCCCAAGCCATGGGAAAGCCACATGAGCTCAATCTTGCAAGGACATGCCTCTCAGCAGGAAAAGAAAACATGGAAAGTTATCCCCTATAATGCCAAATTCTTGTAAGTCAAATGGGCATATTTCAGATTATATCTTTTGTGATAATATTTTTTGTTCTTCCCGATTTTTATAACAGTATAGAGTCAGAAAATCGGCTGACACTTCCACAATGTTAAATGATAAGAATAGTCATCACCTTGTCTTGTTCTTTATGCCAATGAGAGGCTTATGTACTTTACCATTAATCATGAGGACAGATTTTTCTCTCTCACACTTTTATATATTCTCTATGCACGAATATAAAGATGAAATAGAAAATAATATATACACATGTATATACAGGTATAGAAAAATTGTATTAGAGCATCCAATTCCTCAGTGTATTCCAAACTAACTGATGTATTTAGAGTTTTGTTTTGTTTTTTGCTTTTTTTCTTTCTCTGCTGGTGACTACAGGCACCTTTATTTGTTGTATTATTTCTTTTTCTTATCTAGTTGTTTTTCCTCATAATTTTTCTCAAGAAACTATGGGGTACATCGAATTCATTCAGGTTTGCACATTTGAACACATCTTCTGTTACTTTTCACCTTGGATGGGATTTTAACTGCAAATAAAATCTGTGTGATTTTTCTTTTCCTGAGATTTAGGAAATTTGCTCCACTATGTTCTATCACTGACTGCTGCCCTGGAGAAATCTAAATCTAGCCTGATGTTTTCCTTTTTAGGTTTTTCCCTGTGTGTGTGTATTTTCTGGCCTGGATACTCAGAGAATTCTTTATTGATGATTTCTAGAAAATTTTTTAAAACTATGTTTGTATTAATCTGCTGGAATCATGTTTCCCAGGAGTCAGATTCTCTTCTTTCAATCTATATATTTAACATCTCTCTCTCTCTCTCTCTCTGTATATATATATATATATATATATATATATATATATATATATATATATATATATAAAGTTTAATTGGTTCTTTTCTCTTCTTCAAGATAATAATTATTCCAATGCAGAATCAATTTCTCCCTTCCTATTTATTGCTCACTTTATGATTTTCACTTCTCTTTCTTTTTTACCTCACTTTTCTGCTCTTCTCTGCCACTGCAACATATTTCTGATTGGATTGTCCATGGAGTACTTTCCTTATTTATCTTTCCATTACAATATCACCCTCATTTCCAGATTACTTTCTCTTTCTTTCTTTCTTTCTTTCTTTCTTTCTTTCTTTCTTTCTTTTTTCATTCATTTCTTAAGCTCTGCAAGCTCAAAACTGATCTCTTGCTGGTTTTATATAATCTCTTCCTTGAACAGATCTTCTCTGAGGCCTTTAAATACTCAGGCCATATTGCATTAAGTTCTTAGATTTCATGAGCAATAGTTTTACATCAAAGTTTCCACATTTTTAACAATGTCGTCTTACTGGTTTGGGTTATTTCTGTGAAAATCATTATCACACTCCTTTTTTTTCCCTTTAGCTGTGCAGGGCTTTTATACAGTTTCCAAGATAGTTCTTTTTTTTTTTTTTTTTTCTTCATTGCTACACATAATTGAATGGGAAGAGCTCATCCTGGACTATTTTCCAGAAATACAGTGATGGGGTAAAGCCAGAAGATTGATAAAGGGCTCAAGGCACCTAGAGTAGAAGTTGGTATTTTATTCTACTGTCTACTATATATTTCTCCTTGGCAATTTTACTTTTAGGTATTACTTTGTGCAGGCTACCAGGTAATAACCCTGAATCACCAGATACATTCCACAGCATATCATGGAAAACTTTGAGTATATGTAGCATTTAATCTTTAGTTTATCCTTAGGTGACAAAGCTCCCGCAGATGTCTTCCCACTTACATTATTCCTCTGTCTTGGGTTGCATTTAGACTATTTTGTGCAAAGATGGCAGATCTGAAACTTTTCTTTTTTTATCCTCAATTCCCTCCTTCTTTCCTCTCTGGGATATCAAACCAAGAAGGCAGATTTAATTTCACATTCAGACCACACATACCAATTTGATTGTTCCAAACACAGCATTATTTCTTTTTCCCCTCATGAAGTCCCATCTGGTTGGTGGAACTCTGTGCTTTGCCTGCCAAAGCAAAAAGAGAAGAAGAAAAAGAGACAGAACCTTATTTGAAATTATATATAGAATATCAATATAAAACTGAATATCTTCCAGAGAAGTTAATCTTGAGAAAACTAAAAATTCAACTGGAGTTAGAAGGGGGAGAGGGTAATAGCCATTGAGAAATAGGCGATGGAATTGTGTTTTGTTTTATTTTTTATTTATTATCCTATTTTCAGATTTGGAACCAAAAATCTTCCAGCTTACAATTTTAGTAAATAAACTGAACTAAGTACTATAAGCATCCATATTGAGCACATTCTTACTGGGTATATTAAAAATAAGACAACATCGGAGGGGAACATGCACCCCAACAGGCAAAGCATATGAAAAAAGGATCATGATTTCTCCTGATTGGTGAAATGCTTGATAAAAACAGTGGTGGACAGGAAGGAAAAAAAGACAGATGTTAAAAGAAATGTTTCAAAGAGGCTTTACTAACAAACATTTTTTGTTTGTTTGTTTGAAATTTACATGAACTTTAACCTAAGAGGTTCGCATTATATGCTGGTACATATTCTAGAAAATATCCCCAATTGAATCTGTACAAGTTGAGGAAATCTGTGGGACGGCTCTTGGTTTTAATAAATTTTTGATCACCTGCTCTCGTTTTCACCTAGTTATCAAAAAATTATAAAAAGCAAGCATTGCACATTTCTATTTTCCAAGTCCATTTGAAATTATTGTTAGTTAATTCTGACATTTTATAATTTTCCATAAATTGATTAAGTCTATCAGTGGTGGGGAAGGAGGGCAGGGGCGGAGCACAAAGGAAACTTTGAGACTAAACTATATTACCAACAATGTAAATATGATAAGGATGAGTCTTTCGGGGGTGAACCCATAAAAAGTGGAAGAAAATTCCATCCAACATGTCAGAAAATTTTATAAAGAGTGATGAAAATCTATTAAGATCCTGGATTTAGGTAGATTATGAGGTCAAAATCCATTCTCTACCACCTTCTAGCAGTGAGACCAGCAAGGTACTTACATGTTCTTCGTCTTAATTTCCTCATTTGTAAATAGTTGATAATAACAGTAACCACTGAAAGGTCAAGTGTATGACTCTTAAAAGAAAATTCTTGAAATTATTTTGAATAATGACTGGTACATTATTACTATCTACATGTCTGTCATTCTTCATAATGTTATTACAATTATTTTTTTAAAATTTTTTAGTGTTTATTTATTTTTGAGAGAGAGAGAGAAAGAGCATGGGTGGGGGAGTGGCAGGGAGAGAGGGAGACACAGAATCTGAAGCAGGCTCCAGGCTCTGAGCTGTTAGCACAGAGCACAACGCGGGGCTCGACTCCATCAACCACAAGACAGGACCTGAAGTCAGACTCTTAACCAATTGAGCCACCCAGCCGCTCCTGTTATTACAGTTATTAATCATAGTGCAATTGTACTTTAAGAAAGAAAATAATAAAGGAAGGGGAAACAAGGAAAAATAACAGGAAGTTTAGAAGAATGTGGTATCAGAGAGTTATGAAGAAAGTGGCATACAAAAATTCAATGAAGGGGGCGCCTGGGTGGTGCAGTCGGTTAAGCGTCCGACTTCAGCCAGGTCACGATCTCGCGGTCCGTGAGTTCGAGCCCCGCGTTGGGCTCTGGGCTGATGGCTCAGAGCCTGGAGCCTGTTTCCCATTCTGTGTTTCCCTCTCCCTCTGCCCCTCCTCCGTTCATGCTCTGTCTCTCTCTGTCCCAAAAATAAATAAACGTTGAAAAAAAAATTAAAAAAAAATTCAATGAAGCATGTGGTCAACCATCAACTTGCTAAGATTCAAAATATCGGGCTCAGAATTACAAGGTAGGAATTTGGGAGAGAAGTTGAATATTCTTACTGGAAGACTAATCAGGGAAGAACCTAGGGTCCCAGATCTAAGAAAAATGGAGTGTTTTTTGAGCTAGTAATTCATAGACTTATGCATGGAAAACAGTATTTGAAACTCAGTTCATCAAAAAGGGGCTTAAGTCATAGCACGTATACAAAAATTCCTGGGACAAAGCATTAGTAGAGATTAAAAGAGAGTCTTATTTGAGGTTGTGAGACTTAACATTTTGCCTAAAACTTCCGAAATATGTACATCTAATTGGATATAAGGCACAGGATTTGTAAACAAATTCCTTAAATGTGCATTAATCTGTCTGGCCCAGCAGATCTACCCTTCTCCAATATTCAGCAGGAATTTAACCTGCAGCAACACCTCCCTGGTTCTTTGGCTTCTGGTTGGAATCCACAAAAGGGCAGCAACAGAAGGACATTGGAATACAGTATCAAGTGTGGTCAGATTATTTATTACTTTACATCTCTTCCTGTGACAGTGGCCCAGGATGCCTGCTTTCCTTGGGAGGGTTTGGTCAGTTTCCTTTCAAGTCCTTCAGTCCTAGGCATCACTACAGAACTCCACTGTTACTGACCTTGGGGTGCTGCCTCCCAGTTTTCCTACACACACACTTCTTTTCATTTTGTAATTAGTTTCTTCATGTAACTTTCCTCAGCTTCAATCTCAGTGTTCCATCTCATTCCTGATAAGACTGTGAGAGATTCAAAGCCTTCTTCATATCTCAGCCTGGATACATATTTATCAGAGGTTATTTTCATAAATAATAAAAATTAAGCTCAGTATCTTTCTTTTCTCCCTTTTCCCCTTCCTCCCTTACTCTCTCTTTCTTTAATACTTTTTTCCTTCCTCTCTTTTTTCACCATTATCCCTCTTTCTCCCTCCTCCATTCCTTCCTTCCTGCTTTCCTCTGTCCCTCTCTTCCTTCTTTTATTTTCACTCAGGAACACACATGGAGCAATGACTGGATGCTAGATGTTGTTCCAAGGGATGGCATGAAGGTAGTAACTAAATGAAAGACCATCCTGCTGCCATGGATTTTATATTTTAGGGGAGAAAAACAGAAAACATCCACATTATTATTTAGTACTTTAGACAATGGTATCTACTTTGGAGAAAAATCAAGTAGGATAACAGGCTACATTGGGGGGGCGCCTGGTGGCTTGTGCTATTCCACAAAATAGTCAGAAAAAGCAATGCTGAAAAAGTCACGTTTAAGTATAGAATGAATGGTGTCAAACTAAGTGAGGAGCTCAGAAGGGATGCATATTCCTGGTAGAAGAGGACACCAGGCAAAGGCAAGAGAGAAATCCCTGACTCTAGGTCAAAAGAATACATGCTTCTCTTTTCTGTCTTCATGTATAACCAAACTAGATAAACTTTATACTAATCTGATGAAATGCAGAAATCATAATTTTTTTCCAGGAACCAAGTAATAAGACAAGAATATTCAGTAAAATGTTTGCTGTTTTATTATCTAGAATATTTATTTTCTTTTTTTAACTGTTTATTTACTTATTTATTTTGAGGTGGGGAGGGGCAGAGAGAGAGAGAGGGAGACAGAGAATCCCAAGCAGGCTCCGCAGCATGAGCATGGAACCTGATGGGCGACTCAAACTCACGAACTGTGATTTCATGACCTGAGCCAAAAGCAAGACTTGGATGCTTAACCAGCTGAGCCACCCAGGTGCCCCTAGAATATTTATTTTCTAACTGTATTGATCCACCTAACACTACACGGAAATACCTCATATGACAGTGAGGATTTATTTTGTAGTTTAAACTTATGTGGACATGTTTCAGCTTAACCTTATTTAAAGTTTTCAACTTTGAAATATTTAGATCCTTTCCTAATTATAAGAAAAAAATCAATTTTAACATCATTAAAAATCAACATGAGTAGGTTTAAAAGCATTTTCTAATTTAAGGATTTGTATTTGGAAATTTCAATGGCATAGGTATCTTTACATATTATGATATTTTGAAATAGTCTTTCTCTAAATTATGCCAGTCCACTAGAAATTTGAGAGTATTCAAATAAGTGTAGTCATTTATTCAGTTTAATTAATTTAGATTGATATATTTTATATAAATATATATAAAATTATGTAAGTCTAGTTCAGCTTTCTAGAATTCAGTTAGATTAGTTGCCTTAGGCATCTCTACCAAAACATTTTCTACATACTCTTTGAAAAAATTTCCTAACTTTAGACTTATGTGATACCTGTCAACTTAGAATATAAACATGTAAAATTATATTTCCATATTGAAAATGTAATTATGACAATTTATTAACATTAGAATTGCAATTTTAACATGAAGAAATTCATCCAAATTAATTACCATCACAAGAGATGTGCTAAATTAAGACTAAATTAACTTCAGATCCAGATGAAGTCAAATTGATACACAAAATCACACTTTGAATTCTTCTGAGAGCATCTTTAATGGTGTGGGCTAGTTCCCACATATTTTAAACATGCTGTACTTAGAGGATAATTCCCTTTAAAGTAATCTATTCTACAACTTTTTTTTTTTTTTTTTTTTGAGAAAGAGAGTGAGGTGGGAGGGATACGGGGAGAGGGAGAAAGAGAATCTTAGGCCTTCTACACCCAGCATGGAGCCCAATGCAGGACTCAGTCTTAAGACCCAGAGATCATGACCTCAGCCTAAACCAAGAGGCGGTGGCTTAACCTACTCAGCCAACCAGGCATCTATATATTCTACAACTTTAAGGACATTTGCTGAAAATATTTATTTCTAAATCTTTTACAATTTCTCAATTGACACTTCAAAGTTTTAATAAAAGACAATTTTCATTAAGAATCATCACTATTAATAGTATCAGTCAACTTTTGTTGCAATTCTTTTATTAAATTAAAATATTTTATTATTTTAAGGGAAACTAATGATTCAAAAAGTTAAGAATAAGAGAATGTGAAAGGGATTCTTAATCATACTATTTGTAATTGTAGAATGCTTTTTTTAAGTTTACTTATTTTGAGAGAGAGTCAGAGAGAGTAAATGTAGGAGTGGCAGAGAGAGAGGGAGACAGAGAATCCCAAATAGGCTCTGCACTATCAGCACAGAGCCCAGTGAGGGCCTCAAACCCACAAACCTGAGTCAAAACCAACAGTTGGATGCTCAATGGACTGAGACACCCAGGCATCCCTGTAGAATGTTTTTGAAGACCTAGTTATTAAAGGTAAGGAATTTTTATTTTTATACATAACAAATGTTACAAAATGACTAATAAAGAAATGCTACATTGGGTGTGCTTTCTAGGTATTTTTGTTTATTTTGAGAGAGAGAGAGGGAGAGAGAGAGAGAGAGAGAGAGAGAGAGAGAGAGACAGAAAATCCCAAGCAGTCTCCATACCATCAGTGCAATCAATGCAGAGCCAGATGCAGGGCTCGAACCCACGAAATGTGAAATCATGACCTGAGCTGAGATCAAGAGTGGGACGCTTAACTGATTGAGCCACTCAGGCACAACCCCCACTTTTTTTTTTTTGGTATTTTGATAAGGCTACTAGTACAGCACTACTCAAGTCTAATAAAGAATAAATTTGAACAATAAATCTTAACTAACAAGACAAGCATAGGGAAATGGTAGCATTGGTTATTTTTGCATTCTTTCTTTTTCCTGGGACTCAAATTGAGATAAATGACTGTGGGGCCATGTATCCCCCAGTGGACCATTTGCTTTTTTCTGCCAGTGTCTGACTGCACACACCTCACAAACCACAAGCCCCATCCATGTTAGCCTAGCATTGCCTAATAATTTTAAAGTAATACTCGGAAGAGGCAGAAATCCATAATTTTTAAACATAAATTTCTAATTTAATAATATGTAAATTAGTACAAAGTTACAAAATAAGCCTATGCTCTCCCAGGCTAGTTGTAAACATATTCCATTTTATTACAAACATTTTATTTTTCAATGTTTTCTATATGTACTTACATTAAGGATATGAATTACTGTGGTATTGTGATCCTGCCTGTCTAAATGATGTTTTCTTAACATTGACCTTGGTGTCCTAACATTTTTCACTAAAGAAATGTCAACTACTTTGGCATTGTGAAAGTACTTTTTTGTTGTTGTTGTTTTGGTGGTGGTAGTTGTCATTGTTATATGTGTATGCTTTTATTTTGTTTTTAGCACATGAGATTACATGTATTTAACAATGTAATGGAAAATAATTTAAAAATCCTTTTATTTCTAACTTTATTGAGATATACTCCTTTTTCCTCTTTCTTTCTACTTTTCATTAATGTTCCTCAGAACAGTTTTTAGTTTTTTCTCTTTTAGTTTTTATTTTTTTTAGTTTTAGTTTTTTTCTCTTTTAGTTTTAGTTTTTTTTCTCTTTTAATATTTTCTGGAAGATATCCTAATATTTCTAAATGATTGAGATTTCTATTTCTTTTTTAAGCTTTTATTTTAATTCCAGTTAGTTAATGTACAGTGTTATATTAGTTTGAGGTGTACAATGTAGAGATTAAACAGTTCCATATATTACCTGGTACTCATCATGGCAAGTGCTCTCCTTAATCCCCATTACTTATTTAACCCATCCTGCACGTCCTTCCCCTCTGGTAACCCTCAGTTTGTTCTCTATAGTTTAGAGTCTGTTTCTTAGGTGTCTCTTTCTGTCTCTCTTTTTTTCCTTTTGCTCATTCAGTTTGTTTCTTAGATTCCACGTATGCATAAAACCATATCTTATTTTTCTCAGACTTTCACTTAGCATTATACTGTATAGCTCCCCGTATGTCCTCACAAATGGCAGGATTTCATGCTTTTTTATGCTTGAATAATATGCCATTGTATAAAGATACCACATCTTCTTTAGCCAGTCATCAGTTGATAGACACTTGGTGTGCTTCCATATCTCAGCTATTGTAAATAATGCTGCTATAAACAGAGGGGCCCATGTATCCCTTTGAATTAGTGTTTTTGTATTCTTTGGGTACATACCCAGTGATACAATTACTCTATTTTTAACTGTATGGAATTTCCATACTGTTTTTCACAGTGACTATATCAGTTTGCATTTCCACCAACAGTTCAAAAAGGTTCCTTTTTCCCCACATCCTCACCAACAATTGATTCTTGTGTTGATTTTAGCCATTCTGACAGGTGTAAGGTAGTATTTCATTGCCATTTGATATCATTTCACTGATGATAGTGATGTTGAGCATCTTTTCATGAGTCTGTTGGGCATCTGGATGTCTTCTTTGGAGAAATCTATGTTCATGTCTTCTGCCAATTTTTTAATTAAACTATTTACTTTTTGGATGTTGAGTTTTCTAAGTTCTTTATATATTTTGGATACTCACCCTTTAGCAGATATGCCACTTGCAAATATCTTCTCTCATTCCGTATGTTGCCTTTTAGTTGTTTTTTTTTTCTTTTTAATGTTTATTTATTTTTGAGAGAGACGGAGACAGAATGCGAGTGGGTTAGGGGAAGAGAGAGAGGGAGACACAGAATCTGAAGCAGGGTACAGGCTCCAAGCTGTCAGCACCAGATCCACCAGACCCCGACACGGGGCTTGAACTCACGAGCTGTGAGATCATGACCTGAGCCAAAGTCGGACATTTCAACTGACTGAGCCACCCAGGTGCCCCTAGTTTTTTTTTTTTTTTTAATTGTTTTGTTCACCGTGCAGAAACTTTTTATTTTGATGTATATCCAATAGTTTATTTTTATATTTTTCCCTTGCTTCATGGGACTTTTCTGGAAAAAAGTTGCTAAAGCCCATGTCAGAAAGGTACTGACTGTGTTCTCTTCAAGGATTTTTTTTTCTACTCAAGGATTTTTATGGTTTCAGATCTCACATTTAGATCTTTAATCCATTTTGAATTTATTTTTGTGTATGTTGTAAGAAAGTGGTCCAGTTTCATTCTTCTGCATGTTGCTGTCTAGTTTTCTCAACACCATTTGTTGAAGAGACTATTTTTTCCAATTGAATATTCTTTCCCATTTTGTTAAAGATTAATTGATCATATGCTTGTGGGTTTACTTACTAGTTTTCAGTTCTGCTGTATTGATCTATGTGTCTGTTTTTGTGCCAGTACCATACTGTTTTGATTCCTACAGGCTTGTAATATAACTTGAAGTCCAGAATTGTGATATCTCCAGCTTTGCCTTTTTTTTTTTTTTCAAGATTACTTTGGCTATTCTGGGTCTTTTGTTGTTCTATAAAAAATTTTAGTATTGTTTATTCTAGTTCTGTGAGAAATGCTATTGTTATTTTGGTAAGGATTGCATTAAATGTGTATGATGCTTTGGGTCATATAAGCATTTTAATAATATTTGTTCTTCCAGTCCATGATAATGGAATGTCTTTCCATTTTTTTTCACCACTCTTTTATAGTTTTTAGAATACTAGTCTTTTACCTCTCTGGTTAGGTTTTTTCCTGGGTATTTTATTATTTTTGGTACAATTGTAAATGGGATTTTTTTTCTTAATTTCTGTTTCTGCTGCTTCATTATTGGGTTATAGAAATGTAACAAATTACTGTGCACTGATTTTTGTATCATGCAACTTTGCTGAATTTGTTTGTCAATTCTAGTAGCTTTTTGATGGAGTCTTTTGGGTTTTCTATATATAGTATGTCATCTGCAAATAGTGAAAATTTTACTGCTTCTTTTACCATTTTGGATGCCTTTTATTTCTTTTTGTTGTTTGATTGCTATAGCTAGCACTTCTAGTACTGTTATATAAAAGTGGTGAGAGTAAGCATCCTTTTCTTGTTCCTGACTTTAGGGGAAAGGCTCTCAGTTTTCCCCATTAAGGATGATATTAGCTGTAGATTTTTAATATATGGCCTTTATTATGTTGAGATATGTACTCTCTAATCCTACTTTATTGAGGATTTTTATCATGAATGGGTGTTGTACTTTGTCAATTTTTTTTCTGTGTCTATTGAAATGATCATATGGTTCTTATTCTTTTTCTTATTAATATGATGTATCATTTTGATGGATTTGTGAATATTGAACCTCCCTGGCAACCTAGGAATAAATCCCACCTGATAGTGGTGAATGATTTTTTTTTAATGTATTGATGGATTCGGTTTGCTAGTATTTTGTTGAGGATTTTTGCATCAGTGTTCATCAGAGATATTGGCCTGTTATTCTCTTTTCTTGCGGTGTCTTTATCTGGTTTTGGTATGAAGGTAATACTGGCCTCATAGAACGAAATTGGAAAATTTCCCTACTTTTCTATTTTTTGGAAAAGTTTGAGAAGAATAAGTATTAACTCTTCTTTAAATGATTGGTAAAATTTGCTTGTGAAGCTGTCTGGTACTGGACTTTTGTTTTTGTGAGGTTTCTGATTACTCATCCAATTTTTTTTTTTTTTTTCTGGTAATTAGTCTGTTCAAATTTTCTATTTCTTCCTGTTTCAGTTTTGGTAGATTATATGTTTCTAGGATTTATCCTTATCCAAGGTTGTACAATTTTTTGACATATAGTTTTTTTATAACATTCAATTATAATTGTTTATATTTCTATGGTGCTGGTTTCTCATTTGTGATTTTTTTTTGAGCCCTTTCTCTGTTTTTCTTGATAAGTCTGGCTAGAGGTTTGTCAATTTTGTTAATTTTTTTCAAAGAACCAGCTCTTGGTTTCATTAGTCCATTGTATTGTTTTTTTAGTTTCTGTAGCATGTTTTATGCTCTAATATTTATCATTTCCTTCCTTTTGCTGATGTTGTTGTTGTTGTTGTTGTTGTTGTTCTTTTTCTAACTCCTTTAGGTGTAAGGTTAGGTTATTTATTTGAGCTTTTTCTGGCTTCTTGATGTAGGTCTGTATTGTTATAAACTTTCCTCTTAGAACTATTTTTGCTGAATCCCAAAGATTTGGGTCATTGCATTTTCATTTTCATTTGTTTACATGTACTTTTTTATTTCTACTTTTATTTCCTGGTTGACCCATTCATTGTTTAATGAATGTGTTATTTAACCCCCATGTATTCGTGGTCTTTCTAGATTTTTCCTTGTGGTTCACTACTTATTTCATAGCTTTGAGGTCAGAAAATGTGCATGGTATGACTTCAGTCTTTGGAATTTGTTGACACTTGTTTTATGACCTAATATGTGATCTATTCTGAAGAATGTTTCATGTGCAATTGAAAGGAATGTGTATTCTGCTGTCATAAAATGGAATGTTCTGAATATATCTGTTAAATCCATCTGGTCCAGTGTGTCATTCAAAGCCATTGTTTCCTTGTTATTTTTCTGTTTAGATGATCTGTCTATTGATTTAAGTAAGTCCCCTAGTATTATTGTACTTATTATTGATGAGTTTCTTTATGTTTATTATTAACTATTTTATATATTTCACTTATTCTATATTTGGTGCATAAGCATTTACAATTTTATGTCTTCTTATTGGATTGTCCCTTTTATTTTTATACAGTGTTCTTCGTTTTCTGTTAGTCTTTGGGTTAAAGTCTGTTTTGTCTCATATAAATCGTATTGCTCTGGTTTTCTTTTGACATCCATTTACATGTTAGATGTTTCTCCATCCCCTCACTTTCAACCTGCAGGTGTCTTTAGCTTTCAAATGGATTTCTTGTACGCACCATATAGATGGCTTTTGGTCTTTTATCCGTTTTATGTTTTGTCTTTTGATTGGAGTGTTTAACCCATTTACATTCAAAGTGATTATCACTAGATATGTATTTATTGCCATTTTATTACCAGTTTTGTGGTTGTTTCTGAATATTTTCTCTGATTCTTCTTGTCTTTCTTTCATGGTTTGCTTGTTTCCTTTAGTGATATATTTGCATTTTTCTCTTAATTCTTTGTATATTTGTTAGTGATATTTGACTTGTGGTTACCATTAAGTTTGTAAATAACATCTTCTGAGCATAGTAGTTCATATGAAGTTGATGGTCATTTAAATTTTAACCCATTTTTACGCCTTTTCTCCCCACATTTTAGGTATATGGCATGATATTTTACATCCTTTTGTTTTGGGAATTTCTTGACTTGCATTTCCACTCATAGAGTCCTCTTTAATATTTCTTGCAGTGCTAATTTAGTGGTCATGAACTTCTTTAGTTTTGTTAGTCTGGGAAACTCTTTATCTCTCATATTGTGAATGATAGCCTTGCTGGCTAAAGTATTCTTGGCTGCAGATTTTTCCCATTTTACAGTTTGAAATATCGTTCCAATCCTTTCTAGCCTAGAAAGTTTCTGCTGAAAACCTCCTGATAGCATTATGGGGTTTCTCTTATAGGTAACTATTTTCTTTTATCTCACTACTTTTAGATTTTTTTCTTTATTACTTTATTTTGCCATTTTATTTATTTGTTTGCTTGCTTGTTTGTTTATTTATTTATTTATTTACAGTTTATTTATTTATTTTGAGAGAGAGAGGGAGAGAGAATCCCAAACATACTCTGCACTATCCAAACAGAACCCAGTGTGGGTCTTGATCTCACAAACATGATATCATGACCTTAGCCAAAATTAAGAGTCAGGCACTTAACTGACTGAGCCACTCAGATGACCCTATTTTGCCATTTTAATTATGTATTGGCAAGGAACTGCTTTTGTTGATTTTGTTGGGGGTTCTCTGGGCTTCCTGGATCTGGGTATTTGTTTCCTTCCCAGATTAGGGAAGTTTTCAGCTATTATTTCTTCAGATAAACTTTGTGTCCCCTTTTCTTGCTCTTCTTCTGGGACTCCTGCAATGCAAATGTTACTACGTTTGATGGAGTCACTGATTTCCCTAAGTCTATTCTTGTTTTGCATAATTCTTTTTACTCTCTTCAGTTTGGCTTGACTACTTTCCATTACTCTGTCTTCTAAGTCATTAATTTGTTCCTCTGCTTCTTCCAGCTTCCAATTCATTCCATCAATTTTGTTTTTCAGTTTGCTTATTGAACCCTTTATCTCTTCTATATTATTTCTCATCTTTGAGTTAATGGTCTCATTCATGGCTTCCAGTCTTTTCTCAAGTCCAGTGAATATCTTTATGATCATTACTTTCAAATTTCTATCAGGCATGTTACTTATATCTGTTTCACTTAGATGTCTGGAATTGGAATTGCACCCCCCACCCTTTTTTTTTTTTTATTTGGGAGAAATTCCTTTGTCTTCTCACTTTGTCTAAATCTCTGTGCCCGGTTCTGTGTTAAGAAACTTAGCTACATCTCCTGTTCTTAAGAGTAATGACCTTATGAAGAAGAGGTCCTGTAGTGTCCTGCAGTATAGTATCCCCTGTTTTTCCAGAGCCCGGTACTTCAGAGAATGTTTCCAATGTGTGCTACATGTATTCTGCTGTCATATTCTGTCCACTTTATCCTTCAGGCCAGTCCTCTGCAGAGGGTCTCTTTGCTTCTTGTGGGCAGTGTTTAGTTCCTGGCCTGAATGTGGCGAGTTTTAACTCTGTGTGCTTCAGTCTGCTTGTGAAATGAGACCTGTCACTAACACCACTGGAACCAAGGCCCTGAAAAACTCCTGGATCAGGAAATGCAGTTTGGGCAGGGGTGTAGGCCAATATTCTAGGAGAGGGGGTTGCTGCACTGAGACTGAGGCAAGTGTGACTGAGAAGAACAGTTCCACCAGAGCACAGAGGATAGGACTTGGTGTAAGCAAGTTGGGTAGCAAGCATTGGTGCTGCTCTGGTGCCTGCAGGTGGCCCCTGTGCTTATGCTGGAGATAGAAATGGTGCTGGCCAGCTCCCTTGTTCCTGGAGGAGGTCTGTCTCTGGATTCTGCCTGTCTGGGATGTACTCCAAGATGAGCAAATAATCTTCCCGCAGTGTGCCCCAGGCACTCTTCAGATCACTTTCCATACTGTATGTGGGGGGGCTGGGAGGGGGGCGCTGTTTGCCCTTCCTTCTGTCAGAAAGCAGCACCAGTGCCTCTGGGCACTCCCTGAACCAAAACCACTTACCTTTCAAACTCCAGGCTTTAAGCCCTGTTGGTTGTAAGAACTTATGAAATTCGGCCCTTCTCACTTTCTAAGCCAATTACTATGGGGATTGACTTTCCCTGTGTTTTCCCCTGTGTGTTAGTCTGTCTCTCAAACATCTCTGTGACCACAGCTCCCTCCATAACTCAATGAGCAATATCCGTTTCTCTCCCAAACACTGTTGCCTCACTTCCTACCTTCTTTGCTGTGGCCTTTCTCTACCTTTAGTTGTGGGATTTGTTCTGCCAGTCGTCAGGTTGATTTCTGGGGTATGTAGGATGATTTGATAGTTATCTAGTTGTATGTGTGGGACAAGGTGAGCCTAGCATCCTCCTACTCTGCCACTGTCTTCCAGACTCCAAGATTATTATTTCTCGATTAACCAATTTAGCTTATTAACCATTGACCTAATATTAATATTGATGGAGAGTTAATTGATTTACATCTCCCATGCATGTAAGCCTGTCCTTTCTGATAATTGCCCTATTTCTTTACCTTAACTGGTAATATTTTAAGTTTCACACAATAAATTTAAATCTGAATATCTTGCTTTTTAAAATTTTTTAATGTTGATTTATTTTTGAGAAGGAGAGAGAGACAGAGATTGAGAGGGAAAGGGCCAGAGAGAGAGGGAGACACAGAATCTGAAGCAGGCTCCAGGCTCTGAGCTGTCAGCACAGAGCCCGACACGGGGCTCAAACCCACAAACCGTGAGATCATGACATGAGCCGAAGTTGGACGCTCAACTGACTGAGCCACCCAGGCGCCCCTGAATATCTTGCTTTATATAAATATAAAATAGTGTCTATTGATTCTTCTTTTCCTAATAAAAAGAGATTATCCAAATTTTCACCATCCTTCTGCCTGTCCTCTCCCACATTTCCCCTCTTATATTATTACACATGTACATTGATTTGCATTTAGTTAATAACATTTTTTTTATTTTTAAAGACAATTAAAATTTCTGTGCTTAGTTCCTCTTAGCTAAAAATTGAGTATGGATAAATAACATTTAATATAAGAAATTTATGTAAATATTATTTACTGCAGATGCAATTAGTGAGAACTGATGGACTGCATTTTCTTCTCTGGCTATCAGTGTTCGTGCCCTGTGGTCACTCAAAGGAGAAAGTTCCTAGGAGCAAGGTCAAGTAGATTTTCTTTTTAAAATCCACTAATTGCTCAAGTTATGTTGCATGTTAGTTCCATTCATATTTGAATAATGACATAGTTGTGCAAAAATTTTGTTTTGTTTTATTTTGTTTTCATTCCTAGGACTTTTGATTGCCTTTCCAATTTCTCATTGGAATTTGGAAGATATTTCACCTTTGTCATTTCCAAAACCTCGTGTGGTTTTTAGAATTCATTCTAATCTTTAAAGTGAACACAACCTTGCTCATGCATTTTGCTCTAACTTTGCCCAAGTACCTTTCAGTTTTTTTCACTATTAGGTAAGCTGTGTAATATTTCATATGCCACACAATTTTCAATTTTGGTTTCTAATTGCTAGTCATTTCCTTTGAACAGGTTTGTACGATGTAAGATTTCTTCATCTTAGCACTTCTGTAAATGACTTATTTTTAAAACTCTCATATTTGATGAGATATCGGCTGAGGTATAGGATTTGAAATAAAAATCAGGTTTCTTTAGAAGTTTAAGTGTTACTCCACTCTTCTAGCATTGCTTGTTGTGGATGCCTAACATTATTCAATGTCAAGGGTGAGCAGAGTTGAGGAAGGAAGACTCCAAAATACCTTAATTGTCGAGTTGCTGTGAGTTGTCTGGGCAGTGTGGTGGGCAGGTTTAAGCATGGTGGAATATCTTTAAAGTGGTTTAGCAATGTCCTGTCAGGTAAGACAGTGTGGTTTTGATTACTCTGTTCCTACATTGAATTTTCAACTGATCCCTGAGCATAGTTTCTTTAGCAAGGAAAAAGACCTTCTACCTGGAATACATGGAGGACAAGATGTGGAGAATAGCACAGATGAGAAGAGGCTAAGCTCTTGTCATCTTGAGTAGTTAATTTTTTTTTAATTTTAGCTTGAAATGTCCAAGTCTGTCTAAGAGTTGACAGAATACTTATAATGTTGAGTTTTATGTGTCAGTTTGACTGGATTATAATACCCAGTTATTTAATTAAACACTAATCTAAATCTTACTATGATGGTATTTTGTAGACCTGTATTAACATGTATAATCAGTTGAATTTAAGTAAAAATATTACCCTCAGTAATGTGGATGGGCCTCATCCAATCAAAAGGCCTCAAGAGTAAAAACTGAACTTTTTGAGAAGAAAAAGGAATTCTTCATTCAGACTGCAAAGCCAACCCCTGCCCAGAAGTTTCCACCCTGCCATACATATTTCACAGCCCTCACAACCACACAAACCAATTCTTTGAAATAAACCTTTCTCTCTTATATACATATGCATATGTATATATATGTAAAAATCTGCATATATATACATATATATATATGCACATATATATTCAATGAAAAGTTGAAAGAAAGAAAGAAAAAGGAAGGGAGAGAGATAAAAGAAACAAAGCAGCAGTTTGCAGAAAGATCTGAAATAGGCTAAAATATAATATTATCTAATGAGGAGATACAATCTTAAGTAAATGAAAGAAGTCAATGATAACTACTCAGGATAAAGTATAAAATTAGAAGGAATAGGATTCTCATCAAGGGGAAATGCAGTAATAAAGATTCTATTTTTGTTTATCACATTCATAGTTTACTTCCAAATCTACCTATGAAATGAACAAAACTTTGTGAAATGAACAAAACTGTAAATAGACTAAGGGAAATACATTGTCACTTATAGTGGTCTCTAGAATTAATGGGACAGCATGGAACAACTGAACCTGAGAACAAAACCATTCCTGTTGATATTGGACAGAACTGGAAGATTGTTCAAGTCAGAGACTGCTTTCCTACTGTCTAAAACTCAGAGCTTAAAAGAGAGAAATTAAGAAATTAAAAAAAAAAACCTCACACTTTAAGGTAAATAAAAAACTACTATAAATATATTTAGCTATGATTTTTTGACAGAGCTTAGTAAGGTACATTTATACTATGATTTTTAAATTTTACAAATGTACCTCTAGGCTACATCTATTTTTTCATTTAAATCATAGCACTATGAAAGATGACATGTGTTAATAGATGGAATATCAAATTATTCTTGATGTTCTTAATGGAAAATCTTAATTTCATTCACAGTAGTTTTTTGACTATCTAATCTGAGCCTGGATTTTAGGGCGTGGAGAAACACATGGAAACACAAACACACAATATTTTATAATAAAATATTGTACATATCATATATATTTTAGTATATGTATATGATAAAATACCTGGAAATTCATAACAAATTATCCAAGTCAAAATATTTCAAATTGCATTTGAACCCCTTCCTTCCTTCCTTCCTTCCTTCCTTCCTTCCTTCCTTCCTTCCTTCCATAAATCAGAGGCTTGACATCTTGAGTCCTTTAACACAGGGATCAGCAAACTATGGCCCATGGACTAAATCTGGCCTGCTGTCTATTGCACAGCCCACAAGCTAAGATAGATTTTACATTTTTAAATGGTTGGGGAAAAAATCAAAGGATGAATATATTCCTTGACATGTGAAAAATACATGAAATTCAAATCCCAGTACCTATAAGTAAAGTTTTATTGGACAACAACCATGTCCACTTGTTTCTAACTTATCTATGGTTTCTTTCATGCTATACAGCAGAGTCACGTAGTTGAGACAGACTATAGGCCTGCGGTGCTGAAAGCATTTGCCAAGATGCTATTACAGAAAAGTTTGCCAACCTTGGTTTTACCACATAGTGCACTGGGGAGAAGATACATTTGCTGCCCAGGCATATTGTTTTGAAAGGCTATGAAGCAGCATAAAGACTCAACTATTTTGAGAGTCCTATTACATATTTCTGCTCTTCTACCTTAAATAAAAGTATAATAAACCTGTATTGAGTTTCATCCTAGTGGCTTTACACGCAATCTCCGATTTAGAAAAGCTGGCAGTATCATACAGGATAAATGTTTTACTGAATAAATGAATCAAGGGCTAATGAACATTTTGCATGCTGAATGGGATTCTCATGGCTCTAATGATTTTTTCAAGCTTATTTCAGGGCTGTGCTAATTGACAAATTTAAATCATAGATAGTTTGCAGCTGTAGCCCATTTAGTTTAATGTGAACATTTCTCTTGTCTTCCAAGTAGCCTTTATTTAGGGATCCGTGGTTCCTTTATTCAATGCAAATGATCAATGATTAAGTTAGGCCAGTGGAGTCAGTATGTTGGTACCATTTACCAGCAAAGATTTTTCTCAGCTTCTTTGTAAGACCCTGAATTTGAAAGTAATATAAGGTGATCCATGTGCCAATATTCCCCACATACATGTTCAGTTGTGTTCAGTGGGGGACAATGAGCCCCACACTCAGAGAGAAGTGCTCAGAGTAGGAAAATGAAGGCAGAGAGAACTAATAGTATTAAATGCCTGGTATAAGAAATGCCTGAAACAGGCAACCCTGTTGCCTAAGTGTCTAAGTTGTGAGCCTAAGTAATTCTCTTTTCTTCTTAATGTAATCTTGTTGTAATTTGGGTTTGTGATTCTTTTAAATAATACATCCTTCCTAAAAATGTTAAACTCTAAATTTAAATTTATTCCTTCAGGATTTTTCCCCTTTCATAATTTGCTGGAGTAAAAAAAGTACACTTTTTGAAGAATTTTTTTATTAAGTTTTTTATTTATCTTGAGAGAGAGAAAAAGCCTAGCGGGGAGGAAGGTCAAAGACAGGGAGAGAGAAAATCCCAAGCAGGCTCTGCAATGCCAGCCCAGTGCCAAATGCAGGGCTCAAACTCACAAACTGTGAGATCATGACCCGAGCTGAAACCAGGAGTTGGAATCTTAACCAACTGAGCCACCCAGGTGATCCTACGCTTTGAAGTATTTTTAGATAGAAAGAACTCTTCCTATCTGTTTCTCAAAACTGTTTCCTGAAACACAGCATTATATTTTAATAATGGCTATAATTCACAGAGCATTTTTTAATTTCTGTCATCCCTTTTATAATATAGTAAAAATATATTCAAACTTGTGTCTAAATTTTTAAAAATATTTTTGTGAGCCTCTAAGCAGAAAATCAATGTTAACATATTTAGAAAAGTAGACCAACTGAAGGGTTGCATTGGTTTATAGAAGTGGCAATTCTTTTGTCCCTCATTTGTTATTTATTCTACTATGTATTGTTTTCTAATATGAAAGGATATTTAAATAACATGTTGCATTGGTTAACAATTAGAGAAGATGTAACATACAAAGGGCATTATAGTAACATGTCAGCAACCTGATTTTATAATTTCTATGACGTGTGATGGAAATTTATTTGGAATTTAAGTATATACCTGAAAGTTAAAACATAATTAGCTTTTTGATGATCAAATCAAAGAAGGTTGACGACCATGGGAAAAAAAAATTGAAGTTAATTAGGGAGTATAGTATATCCTGTTTCAGTAATAATTTACTTCTCAAAATAGCTTAGAAGAACTCATATTTCTCATAAAAAACATAATTTGAAAGCTTAAATTTATCACTTTTTCAAAATATTAAGATCTTTATCTCACTAACTCTAGTCTTAAAATAAGAAATAGCATGCCATGAATGATCAATCAAGGTCAATTTTTACTATGTATACTTGTGAATTTAAGTTCTAGGAAAGTGTATAAAGAAAATTGGGAACTCATTTCCCTTACCTACAGGCATCTTCACAAAATACAATACTTGATTATTTCTTGTAATTTAAATCTTCAGAAAGCTTTATTCATATACAATATTGAGTAAAAGTAAAACAATTTGAATGTATGAAAGTTTAGTGGTTAAATCCCCATAAAATTCTGTGATCAATTTTCAGATGACTTCTCAGACCAACTGGAATTGGAAATATAGATGTAGAGTAAATTATTTGCGAAGTTCCTTTAACTAACACACACATATAAACACACACACACACACACACACACACACACAGGTTAAAAATTATTAAAGAAGACACTTTAGGTGAACAAGCTAGTGTTTAATACTTCATGAAGAAGACAGTCTCTCCCAAGAGCCCAGAGAACCACAAAATGGAGTGGGAGACAGGAAGCTTGTAAAGAATAAAGAATAAAGATAAAGGAAGAGAAAAATAGAAAATATCTGATTGGCTGGGGCCACCTTGTATAGAGTGAGAAGAAACAAGAAATAAGTATAGACCCCAGAGTTGGGTTGGCGTTTGGAAATTGGTTGCTTGAATAGACTGCATTTCTGGCCAAGTGGAACATTTACAGGGACATGAAAATTATCTAAGTTTTAGTTTGTGGAGGTGGTACCCAGGCTGATCCCAAGCTCCATCTTGGGCCTATAAAGTAATTTCAAATTTATGTGCACACACACACACACACGTACTCACACACACATGTACTAACACAAGCCTGCTGTTAAAGGAGAAGTCAAAGAGCAAGTAAATGATTAAGTACTAGCTATGGACACTAAGAAAAAAATATTTTTGTTTTTTGTATTACATGAACTAGGCTATATATGTTGGAAAATATAAATATCAAAGATTGACTTTCTCTATATAAATTTAAATAAATCTTCTCAACATTGTTAGTTAAAATATGGCAGTCTGATCTGATAACATACACCCTTTATATTGCATTGACAGGGACAATCTAAAGCATATGACAAGTAGGTATAGAACAAGACTCAAATGGAATTTGAAATAGCATATGTGAGTATTTTTTTCTAAGGGAAAGAAACACAAAAATAGAGTGGCAAGAAATGACACCTGACTTTTTGTTTTACTTGGTGACACAATATATGGTGGAAAATTAAAATAGGATTTTTTTTTAGTTGCAGTTTTGGCTGATGCCTCAAAAACCAAGGACAATTTAATAGCTGCAAAATACCCTCAGATCCTAAACTAAAGAAGAGATCTGCCTATTAAAGGCATATTTAATTGTGAAATGGCTACCTCCAGTTTGCATAAGAATTAGGAATTGTAAAATCCACTTGGGAGAGAGGATTTCAGATTCTTGGCTTCTGTACCCTTTTTAGAAATGGAGAAGGGTGTTTCCCCTTTTTAAAATATATGACTGAACTATTAATACAACCGCTTGACAGCTTGGTATGTGTTTCCTAAAGTTCCAAGAACATAGATAATATTTGACTCCTGCAGGGAGGTCTGCTGCTGCTGCTGCTGCTGCTGCTGCTGCTGCTTCTTCTTCTTCTCCTCCTCCTCCTCCTCCTCCTCCTCCTCCTCCTCCTCCTCTACCTCTTCCTCCTCCTCCTCCTCTTCTTCCTCCTCCTCCTCCTCCTCCTCCTCCTCCTTCTTCTTCTTCTTCTTCTTCTTCTTCTTCTTCTTCTTCTTTTTTGAGAAATCTTAATATAAAGTTGTAGATTAGGTTGTCATTTTCTGGCAAAGGTGTAAAGAAAGGCGATATAGAGAGATTATGTCTGCATAGTATAAGTATATTCCATATGGACTGAACAGAGAATTGAGCAAGGGAATCTATCTAGGATCAGCTTAAAGGTAACTCACCCTAAAAGTGCTGCCTAAATGTTGAGAGACAGACTCCTGCAAGTCTGAGGGCTGAGGAGATAGCAGAAAGTTTCTAGCTGCAGGAAAAATTGTAAATATCACAAAGACTGTAATTTGATCACCATTTGAACAGCAAGATCTACCAATTTCACATTTGCCCTTAAGAGGGCACCAACACCAAAAGACATCTCTCCTAGGCAATAAAACCCATTCAGCATATTCCTTTTCCTCCTCTCACCATCGCTCCATTTGTTTCAATCCAGAGGAACCCAAAGTATTAGGTGTTGAGTTGTATAGGAAAAGCAGGAAAGAAGGAAAAAGAAAGTCTTTCCCAACTGCAAGTTTGATGGCCTGAGGCAGAACTGAGTTGGAACTGAGAAGAAACTTTAAACTGAATTTATCAATAAAATTCTAATATTAGATTTAAAAAAAAGGTTATTTAATCCTGAAATGAAATTCCACTTGTGATTGACATGGACTAGATAATGAGACCTGCACAAAATTTCACTCACCACCCTCCCATGCACCCCTGCCCCCAAAGAAAAGTCTAGAGCATGGCTTTCAAGGTTGTTGAAACGATAAAATTAATGCCTGATCACGCTTAACTAAGTCCTCCTTGTTCAACATGGTTACAAATGTAATGCCTGGGTGTCACATGAAACATCTATGTGCGATTCTAGGGACTTTCAGGGCATGACACTGATGTATGATAGGAAGAAATTAGAAGAACAATACATGTATATTCCTAACACATTATGCTAATTCCCAAATTTTGAATAGGGATAGTCTTCAATACGAGTTCAAGTTCTATTTCTCCATGACAAGAAGCAAGTGAAAACTGTGTCTCATACTTGGAGACTCTTGACTATAGTTAGCTATTCATTTCCTGCAATGTCTTCTGCTCTGAGAGATGTAATGAAGACACTTAAATCTCAACATAGAATGTCCTACTCTCTTGTTCTTCACTACCAGCCACTACATGCCTTATGATATTCTCCAAACTATATTTTTTTCTGATACATTCACTACCTCCTTTAATTTCTCCTTATGACCTCTGCTTAGCCTCCCTCATTTTACTTTATAAACATGGGTATGATGTCCTCCTTTTCTCTCTTTAAATGTTGTTAGTAATCTAGAAGTCTCTTGGCTTCAACTCTATATACAAAGGACAATCATGCTAGGAAAGATTACATAGATAGATAGATGATAGATAGATAGATAGATAGATAGATAGATAGATAGATAGATACATAGGTAGAGACTGATAGATAGGTAGACAGATAGATGATAGATAGATAGACCTCTGAATCTTTTTGACACCTTCATTATAAATAGTATTTACTTTCTGAAGACCAGGCTGAGCATGGTTGAAACAGAGAGATAATTTCCTTGTCTACATTAAAAGATGTTAGCACTTGCTCCCATTTATTCATTTAAAAAAATATTATTAATCCCCTTTCTGTGTCAAATGTGCTGGGGTAGATGTATAATGAATTAAATGAATAAAGCCCCTCCTCCATTAATGGTGATACAGAAAGGAAGGAGAACCCAAATAACTCTCATAAAACAACCACATACACATGCACACACACGCACACATACACACAAACACGCACTGTACATATAAGATTAGGGCTATAAATGAACATAATGGTGCTAAAAGACAGGATATCCAGAAGTCACAGGGAAGCCACTCTGAAGAAGGACTATTTCAGTTGAAACTTGAAGTATATGTAGGAGTTAGGCAGGTGAAAATAAATAGCATTCCAAGAGAATTTGTCTGTGTGAAAGCACTTAGGGAAAAGAACTAGGAGCTTTAGAAAAATTATGAGGAAATTATGGATGAGGCAAGCGTAGAAGGGGTGGAGTTAAGTGACACAAGATGATGGCACATAAAAAAGGTAAGAAAGGGCCAAATCATTAAGGGTTTTGTGGGTCAAGATAGAGATTATAAAATTTATGCTAAGTGCAGTAGATGACAATTGAAGGGTTTAAATGGGTGAGTGAAATGATCAATCAGTGTTACATTTACTGATTTTACCTTCATAACATCTCTCCAAAAGATTCTATATTCTCTATTCTTATGGCCACTACCCCAAGAGTTCCAATCAATCCACGAATACAGGTCCTTATTACTCCTTGCCTGAACTATTATAGGAGACTTTTAAAAGACCTCTCAGATTTAGGTTTGTGTTGACGAACAACTTTGATCCTCTCTCTTTCCTATTCAGAAATTCCTCATTAGCTAAAGGATGTTACCCTGTTCCTTAGCTGACATTCAAAACTCCTTATTTTTTGTCTCCTGTCTTATTTTATATTAAAACTTAGTTGTCAATCAACTTGAACTCCTCCACATTTACTCCACATACTTGCAACTAATCCTTCTCATCATTTTCCCCAACCTGTTTGCTGTGCCTTTATTCTTTTTATGTTCAAATTCTCCCAAGGCTTAAAAATATAACCCTAATGACCCGTCTAATACCTACAAATTTTTGACCAACTCAAGCCAGATGCTTTGTTCTTCCCTCTCCCTTGTATTATAATTTAATCAGTTAATTAATTAGGCAAAAAATAGAGAGAGAGTTGTAATCTTGAAGACACTCTACTAGGCACTGTTGTTTTCTTTTGATCAAACAAAACACTGTTATCTTTGCTTTAAGATAAATACAAAAAGTTTTCTGTTAGAGAAAAACATGCCTTTTCACCCAAATAAAGATGTATCATGCAGTGTTGTAATTTGTACTAAGGGTATATAATATCAATGTGAGCTCAAAGGGCAAACATTAAATATTGCTTTGTAGGGTCAGAGGAGGCGTGCCTAACTAGGCCTTGAAGAAGATGAGAGTGTTCAGACCATGTGAGGTCAAGGCCATTCCAGAGAGGAGGAATGTCTGTTCATATCTTACTACTTCTGGAGTATACACACTCTGACTTTGGACCATGGGTCTGCTTCTTCATATATGCAGCAGCCAGGGGTGTTCTGCCTTGTACAGAGTAAACAATAATCTCTTTCATGGGACACTGGGTGCTCAGTCAGTTAAGCATCTGACTTCAGCTAAGGTCATGATATCATGGTTCGTGGGTTCGGGCCCCACGTCGGGCTTTGTGCTGAAAGCTCACATCCTGGACCCTACTTTGGATTCTGTTTCTCCCTCTATCTTTGCTCCTCTCCTGCTCACACTCTCTCTCAAATATAAATAAACATTAAATAAAATTTAAAAAATAATCTCTTTCCTTTCCAACCTCTTCAACTGCAGGTACTAAAGACTCGAAAGCTCATGGAGTCTTCCCTGTTAAGTCCTATCATATATCCTTAGTACTTGTTGCCATCATGGTTCAAAACCAAGTTCATCATTTTTCTCATACAACCACCCATCATCCACTTTTCCCAAATAGACAAATTATTGGGGGAAATGCTTAATCTACATCCCTGATATCTTATTCCATGAGCAGGGCCACTCATTAACATTATAACCCTGGACCCTGTTTGTTACCTTCTTTATTCATGGGATAGAAAAGGGAATTTATTCAAGTTGAGTTTAGGAAAAGAAGCCAGGCAAGGATGACTCTGTCCTTCCATCTCAGCTTTTTATGGGGAACTTAGCTGACTGCAGGAACCATTCATTTTCCTTTATTCCTGTATATCAAAGAAAACTGATGATCATACAGCAGACCCAGAAAGCTGTTTCTGAGTAGGCGAGAAACTGTTCACTTCTGGGATTCTATGTTAAGGAGGCTGCTTTTTTTGTTTTTCTCAATTCCTTCCTTCCTTCCTTCCTTCCTTCCTTCCTTCCTTCCTTCCTTCCTCTTTCCTTCTTTTTTCCACTAATGTAAACAATATTCTCCAAAAGTCAAAAAGGATTTTATTTTGTTCTTAATGTGCCATTCAAACTTCATTAATGTACACAGTGGCTGTTTTAAAATGAGTAACCATTCCTTGTGCAACAAAAATCAGTCAGACGATGTCCCCTAGCACCAACAGCAGCAAGTCCCAGCTTTTCCCCAATGGCATGCTGTCATGGTTCCAGAATGCCTATGGTTAATCCATTATGGGTAGTGACAAAGGTGGTATTTAGTAAGTATTTACTTCACGTTAATATCTTATAATTGTTAGTCTATATTCATTAAAAATTGTAAAATCAATATACATACAACTGTTGTCTTCTTGTGCATATAAACAATGATGCCAGGAAGCAATTTCTTTGTGATCCTGCTCCCTTAATTGTTAGTGTTTATGTTTATTTATTTATTTATTTATTTATTTTAATTTTTTTTTTTTCAACGTTTATTTATTTTTGGGACAGAGAGAGACAGAGCATGAACGGGGGAGGGGCAGAGAGAGAGGGAGACACAGAATCGGAAACAGGCTCCAGGCTCTGAGCCATCAGCCCAGAGCCTGACGCCGGGCTCGAACTCACGGACCGCGAGATCGTGACCTGGCTGAAGTCGGACGCTTAACCGACTGCGCCACCCAGGCGCCCCGTATTTTTAAATTTTTTTTTTTAAGTTTATTATTTAGTTTTGAGAGAGAGACAGAGACAGAGCATGATCAGGGGAGGGGCAGAGAGAGAGGGAGACACAGAATCCGAAGCAGGCTCCAGGCTCTAAACTGTCAGCACAGAGCCCAATATGGGGCTTGAACTCATGAACTGTGAGATCATGACCTGAGCCGAAGTCAGATACTTAACTGACTGAGCCACCCAGGTGCCCTTTAGTGTTTATGTTTAAAATGAGTTATTATCAATGTCTAACTAAATACAATGTAATGATTAACAATTTCATTAAATTTCAATAAATGCAAATATTCAAAATATATACATAATTTAATGTCATTATAATACCTATAATTTCATATAAATGTATTTTTTAATTTTAAGATTATTATAAAATAATTAATTTCCACTGAAATATTCATACAGTTGTATCAGCATTAAGTGAACTTTTCCTCCTTCAGACTAAGATATAGTATTTTTCACATTTTTGAAGGAAAACATCTGATGAAAATGTATTCATTTTTTATTCTTTTATTAGTTGAGTTTAACATTTATATTTTCCATTAAGTGTTCATGTTAAAAACAGATTCCAGAAAGTTATCCCCAAATTCTGTAATTCTGAGACAGAAATTCTAGAACTTTTTTCTACCATGTCTTCAACAAAATCAGTTCTGCTTAAGCCTGGAGTCATTTTTCTGAAGTTAAAAAAATAAATTTTGATATATCTTAAAAACTCAAGCCATGCAAAATGAAGCATGATAAATTCATCTGAAGCCTTCTAAGTAATCCCACATCTTTGGTGTAATAAACATTAACCATTTTATCTTTATCTTTCCTTTTTTATCTTTCTATAAATGTTTTGCATTTGTACAATTACATGTACATAACACATATGTACCTGGCATTATTTACTTGAAGATATTTCCATGTTAACATTAAATATATAATTTTACTAGGGCATATGTTTTATGGGTCTTATTGAAACTATTTTCTCTACTAGTAGAGTGGAATGATATATAGGCACTTTAGAAAATCATGTATTTTCTTCTGCATGTTTTCTTTTTTAGCGTTTTTAATTTATTTTTGAGAGAGGAAAAGAGAGAGACAGCATGAGTGGTTTGGGGCAGAGGGGAGATAGAGGATATGAAGCGTGCTCTGTGCTGACAGGAGACAGCCCAATGTGGGGTTTGAACTCATGAACTAAGAGATCATAACCTGAGCAGAAGGCAGACGCTTAACCAAGTTAAACACTCAGGCACTCCTGTTTTCTTAAATAATAAAAAATAGCTATAAATTCTTGCTGAATATTGAAAACACTTGTCTAGAAAATTCTTATAAAATGTTAAATTTATCCTTATAAAAATCTTGATTATATAATTTAAAATTATAAAAAGAAAATTAAAGCACAAAAAAGAATGAGTGAAAATGTTTTAGTCATTAACATTACTGAGATATAATGGAATACAGTCCTATATTTAAAATCAGGACCAGTGATATCTCTGTTTGAAACATAAGGGACAATAAAGAAGTGATTTTGTTTTATTTAGATTCTTGGACACTGTATGTATAACAACTTCTTTTCTCCTGATTAGAAAACCATTAAGCTCACTTTTGATCAATCGGGAGATGTGAAACAGGACTAAGAAGAAGAAAACACTGAGGAAAGTGACATATGTTCTGTCTGTATCATGAACAACAGCTAAGCCAGTATATGGGGCAAGTTATATTTTCCAACAGATTCAAGATACTTGGCACTTCATGCAGATTTAGAACTAGAAAAAAAAATGAAAATTCCAATTACCCAGTTCCATTTCAAATTATACTTTTCTCTAAGATTTTAACATTTCCCTCTTCATTTCTTGCCACTTGGAGTTTAATTAGTGTGCTCATATTAGTTTTTAAAACATTGTGAACAATACTTTTTTTTCTAGAACTGAAATCATTTTGAAAATCAGGTGTCAGGGGCGCCTGGGTGGCGCAGTCGGTTGAGCTTCCGACTTCGGCCAGGTCACGATCTCGCGGTCGGTGAGTTCGAGCCCCGCGTCGGGCTCTGGGCTGATGGCTCAGAGCCTGGAGCCTGTTTCCGATTCTGTGTCTCCCTCTCTCTGCCCCTTCCCCGTTCATGCTCTGTCTCTCTCTGTCCCAAAATAAATAAATAAATAAATAAAAACGTTGAAAAAAAATAAAAAAAAAAAAAAAAGAAAATCAGGTGTCAGTATTCACCTCCACATTATTTTGACATGCTGATTTTCACTCTTTTGGAATCCTTTTGTAGCTTATTAGAAACACACCCTAAATAACAAAATGAATGCATTTATTTTTTTTATTTTTAAAAAAGTTTTTAATGATTATTTGTTTTTTGTTTTGGATTTTTTGTTTTGTTTTGTTTTTGTTTTTGTTTTTGAGACAGAGACAGAGTGCAATCAGGGGAGGGGCAGAGAGAGAGGGAGACACAGAATCTGAAGTAGGCTCCAGGCTTTGAGCTGTAGGCACAGAGCCTGATGTAGGGCTCAAACCCATGAACCATAAAATCATGACCTGAGCTGAAATCCAAAGTTTAAATGACTGAGCCACCCAGTTGCTCCTCAATTTTTTTTTCAATTACTGGGAAAACTAAACTTTGGAGTTAATGAACATACATTACATTAAGATAATTGCATCTTTTTTTTTTTTTTGATAAGTCATGACACTTTGACATAGAAAGAATAAGGTTAGATACATATGTTTTCTTTACAAATTTACATGGTCGAAAGAAAGAAAGAAAGAAAGAAAGAAAGAAAGAAAGAAAGAAGAAAGAAAGAAAGAAAGAAAGAAAGAAAGAAAGAAAGAAAGAAAGAAGAAAGAAAAAGAAAGAGAGAAAAAGCAATACTCTATACACTCTTTACAAGACTTGCAAATTGATTTTGTAGGTTTGTATCCTCCATGGTTCTCCTGAAATACAAAGGGAACTTTGTAGGTCTTTCAAAGATTTACAAGGTAATCTTGTATTATTATAGTTATTCTAAGACTACATGATATAATAGCTCTTGTAATACCACATGATAAACACTAAGTATATTTACTTCAAGGGAAAATACTATCTTGGTTCAAGAGAAATGAAAATGTATTTAAGATCACCTTGTAAAGACTGTCAAATCAATAGCTTTCAAATCATTACATTGTACTTAGGTTACTTGTCATTATGCATTATATTTTTGGAGGCCAGAGAGAGTAATATATATGTTTCCACTAATAGACACATTTCCCTGAAAATTGTTTTTGTATCTAAAAAGGGAATGTAATTGAATATTAACAGTAAAATTACATATATAATAATTTTATATATGTAAAAATTGGTATTTTTAAAACTCATAGTTTTATTTGGACCTTTTAAAAATAAATCTACATGGGTGCTGGGTGGCTCAGTTGGTTAAGTGTCCAACACTTGATTGTGGTTCAGGTCATGATCTCCCAGTTTGAGTTCAAACCCCACATCGGGCTCTGTACTGATAGCACGGAGCCTGCTTGGAATTCTCTCTCTCACTCTCTCTCTCTGCCCATACCCCTCTCGTGCTCTCTCTGTCTCTGGCTCTCTCTCAAAATAAATACATGAACTTAAAAGAGTTTAAATAAATAAATAAATAAATAAATACCTATAAACCAAAGAAATAACAAAAATATCCTGAAGTGAATAAGGAAGTTAATGAAAGCTGGTTCCAAGGACACAGTAATAAAGGGTTTCAGAGACTACATAATTCAGAAAAATTATTTTTGACAAAGTGAAAACAGGGAGAAAAATGCTTCCTCTCACTCACTATTTTCTCAGGGTCATACATTCTTGGGCACCAGCATATTTTTTGTAGTTCAGTATTTATATTTAAGCACATGAAATAGAAAAAAAACTTACCTATTCTATAATTGGAAGGAGAATGGATAGGGCAAAAAACTCATCTGTTTGTATGTAATTATAAAATACTAAACAAAGAATACTTCTTCTTAGCCAGGTAACCAACGTGTTTCTTCTTCTCATCAACATTATAAATGAAGAAATTATTATTATTATTATTATTAATCTGTATGGTTAATTATTATTAATTATTAATATTATTAATAAATTATTAATTGTATGGTTATTATTATGTATTATGTATTATTAATCTGTATGATTGTTATAAATTATTGATATTATTAATTAATTATTATTAATTGTATGGTTAAAAAACAGACAGTTGGCTAGGTAATTTGTGGAGGGTTGCTCAGTAAGTTCCTGAGATGTGAATCCAGGCAGTGTAATTCTATTTTCTTTTCTTCTGAGGTTTCACCGAAAATTTCACCAAAGAAGGTCAAGCAGTTAACAATAATTTTTTAAGCTTATTTATTTATTTTTGAGAGAGAGAGAGACAGAGAGAGGAGGGGCAGAGAGAGGGAGTGAGAGAGATAATCTCAAGCAGGCTCTGCATTGTCAGCACAGAGCCGGATGTGGGGCTCAAACTCACAAACTGCCAGATCATGACCTGAACTGAAACCAAGAGTCTGACGCTTAGCCTACTAAGCCACCCAAGCGTCCCAACAATAATTAAGGTTTAATTGAAATACTTTAAAAGAAAATAGGTTATTGTAAACAGATACCAAAAATAAGAATATTTGCTATTTAATATATGAATATGTTATAAATCACATATCAGAGACAATAAAGTCTTTTAAAGTCATTTATCATTTATAAGTACAGTTTCTTTTAAATTTCTTTAACTTAGAAATATTTAATTTTAAATTGGATATAAAATATTTCATGTGCTATTTATACCATGGATGTTATATTTTTAGGTGAGAGATACAGATGTGAGAATGTGATTGCAAACAAAAGGATTAAGAAAAATGCCACGTGGTATGAACATTTTGAATATTTCCATAATTCTAATATTTAAACATTATTATAATACCTATCTTTTGCTAAAGATGTCTGAAATCATATAAATTATATTCTCATTGTACATGTGTCAAACATCTATACATTTACTTACGGTGTCTGTCTAGGGCCATCAGCCATCCAGCTTGTCCAGGACTTCCCTGGTTTAGTACTGAAAGTCTTATGATCCTGGAAACCTCTTGGTCAGGAAAACAGAATAGATGGTTACCCTTTTTATTTGGTAAATTAAAGAATAGAATTGAGGAGAAATAGCCTACAACTCAAGAGTAGTTTCCTCATAGAAATCAAATGAGTTACCTCTATGTTAGTACTTTGGTTTTAATACATGGGAAGATCCTAACAGTATACATACTATAGCCATTGGTTTACTTCAATAATTGCTCATTATGAGAACATTACATGTTAGACTCTACATCAGATTGTTGGGTGTAAAAACAGATATATTGCATCCTCTACTCAGAAAAGAAAAATCATTATTCAACTAGGTTGTGATGACAAAATACAGGCCTCTATATGCATGTTATAGGAGTTCAAAAATGGAAGAATGATATTCAGTCATGTTGAGCACACAAAGAGTGAATTCTCCGGTGACCAATACACATGAAATAGAATAGAGTCACTGGAAATGAACCTGATGGAGAAAACTGTACTTCCTAAAGGACAGTAAATGTGATAAGCCATGTTGAAAATGGAATAATGGAAAATGGTCAAATGCAAAAAGAATAACAAGCTACAAAGGGAAATCTTTCTGGATGAAAAGAAAAAATGAATAATAAAAATTAACACCCATCAAGTTCTTATGTTTTGCTAGGGACTGTGTTTTACCTGAATAGTCCCAGTTTCTGTTCACAACACCATTCTTGGACAACGTTATTTCCTTATAAGAACTAGTCGAGGCATAGAATCAAATGATCTAATCTTTTGAGTTACACCCCAACTAGTTATACACAAAATACACATGATTGGGAAACAATAATTATTTTTAATCTTTCAGCGGGTCATTAAATAAGTTTAAAATGCAGCCTAAAAATTCATGTTAACACACTCTGTGTAAAGTCACTAATTGTAGTAATTCCAAATTTAATTACAAGTCTTCCTATACATAAACTTTTTATTTGATTTTTTTTCATTTGAGTATAGTGGACACAACGTGACATTGGTTTCAGGTGTAGAGCACAGTGATTCAACGACTCAGTATGTTACGCTACACTAATCACAAGTGTAGCTACCATCTGTCACCATACAACACTATCACAATATCATTGATCATATTCCATACATTGTACCATTTGTTCTTGTGACTTATTCATCCTAAAGCTGGAAGCCTGTATCTTCCACTCCCCTTTACTCATTTGCCCAACCCCTCACTCCCCCCTTCCTTCTGCCAATCTGGTTGATCCCTATATTTATAGATCTGATTCTACTTGTTTGTTTGTTTATTCTTTTGTTTTGTTTTGTTTTTTGAATTCTGCACATAAGTGAAAACATGTGGTATTTGTCTTTCTCTGTCTGATTTCTTTAGCATAATATCTCTAGGTCCATCCACGTTGTCAAAAATGTAAGATATCATCTTTTTTTATTCCATTATATATTATATATACACACATCACGTCTTTATTCATTGGTCTATTGATGGACACAGGTTGCTTACATAGCTTGGCTATTGTAACTGATGCTGCAATCAACATACGGGTGCATGCATCTTTTCAAATTAGTGCTTTTGTTCTGTTTGGGTAAATACTCAGTAACAGAATTATTTGATCATATGATATTTCTACTTTTAATTTTGAGGGAAACCTCCATACTGCTTTCTACAGTGGCTATGCCAATTTATACTCCCACCAGCAGTGTACAGAGTTCCTTTTTCTCCATGCCCTCTCCAACATTTTTTTTTGTCTTTTTGATTTTAGCCATTCTGAAAGGTTAAGGTTTGATCTGCATTTCCCAGATGATTAGTGGTGTTGAGCTTCTTTTCATGTATTTGTTGGTCATCTGTGTATAAACTTATTTTTAGAGAGATCGGGTATTTAAAAATATTTTCTGCCATAAAAAATCTTCACAGGGTCCCAGGCATATACATATTATATAGATTGCTGCAGCAATGTGCAGCCAAAACCATGTGTACCTGTCAGTTAGAAGACAGATATGAGATATCTCAAAGCTCAGCCTAAGTTCTCTATGACTAAGCAAATGTACATATTAGACCTGAGAAGAGACAGTTGGCCTCATCTGTAAACTCAGTTGAAGTTTGCAGAAAGCATTCAGCAAGCACATTTAAAATAAATCCTAGTTCTCATCTGGCTTAACCACAGTATACCAACAGAGATAAGAGAAATAAGTTCATAACTATTACTTAATTAAACCAAATTCGCTGCTTAAGTTGTCTCATATTTATTGCTGATGCTTTGGCAAGTACATTGAGAGCAAAAGGTAAAATTCTCTGGGTGATACTTGAGAACAGCAAATATTCTAGAAAGAGAGAGAGGCAGGAAGGGAGCAAGAACAAGAGACAGAGATCATATTGGAGACTTTACAGTAAGTCAAAGGTCATCAAAAAGAAGGATGTAAATAGGAAAATAAGTCTAGTCTTTCAAATGTAATTTATTTAAATTATTCCTTACCAAATTGCTAAATTATCCTTTTAAGTGTGAATTGAATACATGAATATGAAAACACGCTACATACTTTAAAATGCCATAGGTATTTATTAATTTATATTACAGTCTGGTACCTATTCTTATTTTCCCCTTGAAAAATAGTATCACTGTATTATGAAAGAATAAATTGCACAGATAATCTTGTCCAAAGCATGAAAGGACTTGTTTTCCTGAGATTTATGTTATTTAATTAATCAAGAGCATTGTCTAATGGTGATCACCACAAAATGCAGACATAAAGGTATGAAAGTACAAACAAGGTTTGACGTATACCTTGCAGGTAAACTCATAAAGTAATAAAAACACCTTACTATGCAATGGCTAGAGCACAATTAGAATGAGGATTTCACACACACACACACACACACACACACACACACACACACACACACACACAATCTTCCATATTCTTCTTCCAGAGGAAACGTTTTGAATGGGCTATGTTAACCAGTATTGAAAATTGTCTCCCTTTCTATCCCTTTAAAGGTAAATAATTAACATTATTAAATGCAAATTAAGTGTTGAGAACTATGGAAGACCAGGTTTCAGCCCAAAGCACAATAGACACACAATCCCAAGTTATAAATAAATTTATCACAAGTTTTTGTTCATATTTATTTCTCACACACACATACATACCATACAGGCACACAAAAAAATACTCAATGCTGTGTGATACTAAGTACATTCAGGGGACTCAATCATGCCAGTAATTTTACTGTGCCACTTATATATAGTACAAGTAACATTTAATAACCAGCATTTCCCATAAAGAGAATATCCTTTCCACAAGAGTTTTCAACTCCAATGTTTCTTAATCTCAGGTTAAAGATTATCTCCTGACAGTGAACTCCTGGAACTGTCCAATTCAAATTAAACTCTTTTACGGGGCGCCTGGGTGGCTCCATCGGTTAAGCGTCCGACTTTAGCTCAGGTCATGATCTCACGGTCCATGAGTTCGAGCCCCGCGTGGGGCTCTGTGCTAACAGCTCAGAGCCTGGAGCCTGCTTCTGGTTCTGTGTCTCCCTCTCTCTCTCTCTGCCCTTCCCCCATTCATGCTCTCTCTCTGTCTCAAAAATAAATAAACATTAAAAAAATAAAAAATAAATAAACTTTTGGCATTATTTATCATAAAACCTTATGTAATTATCTTTACACTTATTACTCTATGTAATTACTCAAGATTTAAACAAAATTTACTTGTCTTTCTCTTTTCCTCTACTTTGTAAGCTGCATGAGGCAGCAGGATTTGCCTATAATTTCTAGCATCTAGAGTAATCCTTGGAACATAATAGGATCTATTTTGATGAATTAATGAATATAATATAACCATTTTTTTGTTTGGAGCAGGTGATGATAATACAGTAAATTTAAGAGAGTTAAAATTATACATTCTACATATATTTTTTCCAGAATTGGTTAAGGCCTTACAAGTTTTCTTTATTTTAAGGAATACTACATTCTTTTTATATTCTGCAAATAACAGGTTCTAGACAGTTAAAAAAATTCCAAAAATGTATTTGAAATATTAAAATATTTTACAGTTATAAATACCTTAATTATACCAAATATCCTTCAAGTGCAAAATACATAGTAAGAATCTATAAATAGCCACATATCATTGTACAAATTGCACATTATACAACATGTAAGGTGATACTGTTCACATCATACACATTGTAGATTTAATACATATTGCAACATATTTCCAGGAGGTCATGTCTTAACTAACAAAAATCTATTTGTTACAATAGTCTTTCAATAGTTGAGAGAAAAGAACATTGGAGCTTTTTCTGATTCACCCAGAGATATTATAAAAACTGGGGCATCCTTGAGGATATGGAGCAAGATGATGTCATGTATAAGGAAGCTTACTAAGTGTCTCAACTTATTGATGAATATATTCATCGGGGTGCCTGGGTGGCTCAGTTGGTTAGGCGACCAACTTCAGCTCACATCATGATCTCGCAGTTTGTGAGTTCGAGCCCCATGTCAGGCTCTGTAATGACAGCTCAGAGCCCATAGCCTGCTTTGGATTCTGTGTCTCCTCCTCTCTCTACCCCTCCCCTGCTCACCTGTGTCTCTCTGTCTCTCAATAATAAATAAACATTAATAAATATATATAAAGGTATATATTAATTAAAAATAGTCTTGTACTGTCCAGCATAGTGCATTTATTTAATTATATAACCTTCTACCACCATTAAATGGCTCATCTATGCCAAGGCTGATAATTTCAGTAGACATGTTTTGGTTCTGAGACTCTATGTATCTGCTTTAGTAACTAAAGGAAGTGGCCCCCTATGATTCCGTTCATAGTTGATAACCTTGTCTCTGACCATAGTTAATTTGATGTAAAATAGAAACCCAGTCCTGGGAGACCAGTTCATAGAGAGAGTTGAGACACTTGAGCTCTTTTTTTTTTTCTTTACTTCCCAGAATGTAAAATTGGGATTATTAAAACAGGGTTAGATATTAGGAGGTATTAAATTAGGAAAATGGTATGGAGACATTTTCCACTAAGGCATAGAGAAACAAAGAAAGCTAATCTGTAGTAAGTAAGATGAATGAAGCAGTACTAAAAAAGCATGAGTGGGGGAGGGGAGAGAGAGAGAGGAAACCTTACCATAGAAACTGTAGATTACTAGTTCTAGTCCATCAAGCCTAGAAATTCTACCTGTTCCTTTCTTCATGTATTCATTTAATAAATTATTGCCTTTTTCCCCCTTACACCAATGAACATATATATTTCTGTTGTTCTTAACCAAAGATGAACTAACTTTACTTCTTTTCTTTGTGTTCAAATTATTTCAAGTAGTTCAAATTATTCTTTAAAACATCATGCTCATGGATAATAAAATATGCATCAGGAGGAATTCTCAGTTATATATAAGTGAAGATGTTTTATATACAGCATCATAACCATTGGATTACTTTTATTAGTGACTTTAAAACTTTCCCAGTCTTCTTTCTGATCATGTATTGTGGTAACCACATTCTGAGGGAAAAAATGTAGGGGGGGGTGAATTAGTAATTCTACACATTGTTCAAAGTATGTTCCCTAAACTTTGGTACTATTTGTCACAACTGGTCAATGTATATTGCAGGATAAAAGTATTTTCAGATAGAAGCAGGCTTATTTACTGAAGAAGTTCAGTGGACATTTTGATTGAAATAATAAAAATAAAATTTCAAAGTCATTGAACACTTCTTCCAGAAACAATGTAAGATGATCTGTAAATACAAAAATAAAGAGCTTATGGTTTGACAGAGCGAGTTATGTAATTTCATTATCAATACAATTTCCACATAGAAATAATAAGTCCAAAGCCCATAGCTTAAGTTTATATGTCAACTCAGCATATATGGTACACAGTATAGAGTCAATATGTACTTGCCATACATTACTTTCATCAGTTTCTACCACTAATCCCACTCTTAGTGCAAAGTAATAATTAGGTTCTGTGACTGTTTCTTGTTTCAATCAGAACATTTGTCATGAAGTGCTGTAGTTTTAATTATTAAGTGCTAAGTTCAAAATGAGAGTATGTTTTTTTCTTGTACAGGGAGAACTGTCTGAGCTTAGACTTCAGCAGATAATAATTTATAATATGTCTACATAAAAATACCCCGAACTTTGAAAATATCTAAAACTTCTCATTAAAAAAATAATGATAGAGTTAGGAATTTATTAACTATCAATAATTATATACCATTTTCAATGAAGCAAGAAGAAGCTACCTTTAAAAAGAAAGAAAAAGCATTCAATCATTTAAATAAGTTATATTTAAGCTTCTTCCATTGGGGATAAGATAAGTAATGCATAGCTCATACTGGCTGATACACTAAAAACTTGTAAGTGTATTGGTGGAGGCAATTTTGTTTCCTGGATGTGCTACTGGAGGAATGCTCATGAAACTTGAGAATACACAGAAGAAAACAAAAAACCTAAACTGAGATTTTTGGAAGAATTTATTGAAAAATCAATGCTCAAATTGATCCCTAAATTAGTAAATAGAGGCAAATGGGGTAATTAAGTGTCTAAAATTAATAACAAATCATATCACTAGTCACTAGTGATAGTGGTGAGTCAAGGTTGTTTCCTTTTTTAAAATTTTTTTAATGTTTATTCATTTTTGAGAGAGAGAGAGAGACAGAGCATGAACAGGGGAGGAGCAGAGAGAGACGGAGACACAGAATCTGAAGTAGCCTCCAGGCTCTGAGCTGTCCGGACACAGTTCAACACAGGGCTTGAACCAATGAACCGTGAGATCATGATCTGAGTGGAAGTCTGGATGCCCAACTGACTGAGACACCCACGTGCCCCACGATTGTTTAAAATGAAGTTCCCAGGGGTGCCTGGATGGTTCAGTTAAGTGTCCAACTCTAGATTTCAGCTTATGTCATGATCTCAAGGTTGACTGAGCCCCCTCATCAGGCTCCCTACTGAGCATGGAGCCTGGTTAAGATTCTCAATTCTCTCTCTTTCCTTCTGTCCTAACCCTGCACTCTCTCTCTCTCTCAAAATAAATAAATGAACATTAAAAATAAGTGAAGTCCCAGAGTCCAGCTAAGGTATTGATTGGGAGTGGGGTGGCAGCCAATATGGTGAATCTCTCATTGGAAGCTGGCAATGAGAGAAAACAATATAAACGTGGGGACAAATGAGGGACTAGTAAAGAATATCATAAACAGACACTGGAGTGTCTCAGAAATCAAAAACAAACAAACAAATGAACAAACAAACAAACAAATCAACAGATCATAAGTTTGGAGCCAAGAATTAGTAACAGACTAATGGTATTTTTTACCAAACATGATAGGTACTTCCCATGGTTCAAGATATAATTTAAGGTAGACTTATGCCAGGTATGCAGCCATCCTGTATTTTTAAAAATGTAACTAACAAAATTAATCAGTGATTTCATGGCTATCATTGCTTAGGAAGGGAGTTTGGTAGGTACCATGGCAGATCCTGAATCAGGCATGTATCCCCATTAGTCTTTTCAAAACTTCAGTAACTGAATCTTCCATTATGACTATTTGGTACCAATTATATAAATTATTAATAAGAATTCAAATTCTTAGGTTATTTTCAATAAAAGGTTAAAATGCTATTTCTATAAAATAATAAGTGTTATAGTGTACAAAGTTGTAGAAGTATACACAGTGTAAATTGATATTAGAATAAAATGTGATATGTTCCCCTCCCATCTCTCCTGTGCCGTCCAACTCATGATATATTAGTGATTAAGTTTTAAATAGATAAATATTTAAATAGGGAGTGTTATTGTTGACTGTGAAAAAGATATGCCAAATATTTGTGTCTGTTGTGTTTCTTCTTCTTTTTTAAAAAAGTTTATTTATTTCTTTTGAGAGATAAACAAAGCACAGCAGGGAAGAGCCAGAGAGAGAGGGAGAGAGAGAGAATCCCAAGCAGGCTCCGTGGTGTCAGCACAGAGCCCAAGGTGGGGCTGGATCTCACAAACCATGAGATCATGACCTGAGCCGAAATCAAGAGTGAGATGCTTAACTGACTGAGTCACCCAGGCACCCCATTGTGTTTCTTGATGAATCTTTAACACCTTGTACCAGGCCTGGGACACTCAGGGCTATCAGATAGAAGCTGGAAGGGGCAAAAAAGGATCCTCACCTGGTGGTTTAGGAAAACCATGGCTTTGGTAACACCTTCATTCTGAGCTTCTAGCCTCCACAACCATAAAATAATAAATTTCTCTTGTTGTGTGCCACTCAGTTTGTGGTAGTTTGTTATGGCAGCCCTGGGGAACTAAAAATATTTTTGTTAAATAGAAGCATGGAACAAAGTAGTAGGCTAATCACGTCCTTCCAAAAGTAAAACAAGTTGGGATATGAGGTGAAATAGTATTTTACCCATTGGCCTCAGGATAAATTTAGTGAATTTTTTGCTGTTCTAGATATTTGCAGAACAGCAATAACATTTTTCTTTGGTCTGACATTAAAAAAGAGAACAAATGAACTAAGTGCCAGAATTACTGTCATTTGGGGATATGAGTTTTGTAACAAAGTCTTATACATTAGAATAAAGTCTTATGTTGTAGAACAAAGCAAGAGATGAGTAACTTGTGGTGGTTAGTCATCCATATTACTCAGATATAATTTCTGGCAATGGTCAATTATCATTCTCTTTCTTGTTTGTTAGGAACTCCTATAGATGTATGTGTTATAGAAACATGTTTAGACTAGCATATCTGTATTCACATGTTCATTCACTTATGCACTTACACAATGACTTAACAGATATTTTGGTGCCTATTATGTTTAATACTCTCTGCCTGGAGTTAGGTATAGCATAGTGAAACAAACGGGCAGGTTCCAGCTTGCACTGAGTTTACGGATCATAGGAGAGATGGGAAATAATAAAAATGACATTACAGGTGTATAATTACACACTGCAAAAGTGTTATGAATGAAACACAGAGGGACATGTGAAAGCACAGAGTGGGGGATGTGAGCTAGCCTGGGTTGATCAGAGAATGTTTTCATGAAAAAATGATACCTAAATGTCCATCAACTGATAAATGGATAAAGAAACTGTGGTTTATATACACAATGGAGTACTATGTGGCATTGAGAAAGAATGACATATGGCCCTTTGTAGGAACGTGGATGGAACTGGAGAGTGTTATGTTAAGTGAAATAAGCCATATAAAGAAAGACAGATACCATATGTGTTCACTCTTATGTGGATCCTGAGAAACAGGAACCCATGGGGGAGGGGAAGGAAAAAAAAATAAGAGGTTAGAGTGGGAGAGAGCCAAAGCATAAGAGAGTCTTAAAAACTGAGAACAAATTAAGGGCTGATGGGGGGTGGGAGGGTGGGGAGGGTGGGCGATGGGTATTGAGGAGGGCACCTGTTGGGATGAGCACTGGATGTTGTATGGAAACCAATTTGACAATAAATTTCATATATTTAAAAAAATAATAAAATAAAGTATGTATGGGGGAAAAAAAAGAAAAAATGATACCTGTCACTGAGGTTCTAATGCTAAGAATTAACTGAACCAAGAGGTGAGTGGTGGAAAGTGTTTTATGCAGAAGAAAGAGGCAGTCCAAAGGCCCTAGGGGAGAAAAAACAGTTTAATTCCAGGGGTGTAGAGAGCTTGTGTGAAAATGTGAAAGGAGATGGAAAACAAGTAGAGGCCAGAACTGGCAGGAAGCTGCAGGCCACATCAGGGATTCTGTTCTATATACTAAGAGAGAGAAATAAAAGGGTCATATTTGCAATTCGAGAATATAGTCCTGCCTAACATTTGGAGAGGGAAGAATTGGTTCAAGGAAATAATTCAGGAGACAACTGTAGTATTATTTTAGGTAAGAGATGTTTGTAGCTTGAACTAGGGATTTGGAAATGGAGAGAAATGAATGAATTTGCATACACTGTGATATAGATGTGAAAAAAACCCCAACATTTAACTATTTCCTATATCATGTATTGCCTTTCCTTAGAACATCATTCATGCTTAACGTAAATTGGTGCCTGTGCATACTTCTATACATGTACTGAGTCCAGCAAGAAATGATATGCATTAGGAATAGGATAAAAATTGCCAAAGAAAAGTCACCCAGTACACTTTGGTGTCACTTCCAAAGTCTCTTTGGGATATTCAGTCAATTCATTTTTCAAATCCCAGTAAGTACTGTTTCCCCTCCGTTAGTGTGTGTTCTCTTTATTCACTCCACAGTTGAAATGAGAGGTCTAGATACATACTGTCTGGTGGGGGGAGGATCACTTGTGTGCTTTGCTGTCTTCTCCATGCCTTCAACAAGTTGTCCTTCACTTTGCTTGCTCACTGGGGTCCCAAGACAGATGAACTATGTTCTGTGTTGGGGAAAATAGAGCATTTGTCAGTAGTCTTGGATTATCTCACATCTATCTAGATTAATTTCCTCCTGATCCCCCTGAGATTTGGATTGTAAAAAGGAAGCCAGAATACTTGTTTCAATATTCCTAAACATTTTTGTTTCTTCACATCACATGCCCATCCCCCCCCCCAATTCAAACCCACTCTCAGTATCTACATGGTCTTCCCCATTTCTTGTAGGAAGTGATTTCCCTACATCATATCACGCATTTCCACATCATACATTCTCCCTGCAAAAGACTTTATCAAAATGAAGTTTGCATATTGATCCTCCAGGTATACTTTATATTCTCCAAGCCTTATTCTTGGTATATAAATATAAACTTCTGGTATTATAAGGTTTTTACCCATTTCTATATAATCTGGATTTCAAGTTTAACATTTTACTACACACACAAACTAAATCCTAATTTGAAATTCAAATTAAGTAAAGAGTTATTTATTTTTGGCTGGATCTGCCTGACACAGTATGTAAAGATTCAAAGCTGAAAAATGTGGGCGTCTACAATGGAATTATATCTGCATGTAATTTTTAATGTATTTTAATTTATTTTAATGTATATTTTATTTAATATACAGTACGATATTGGTTTCAGAAGTAGAATTCAGTGATTCATCACTTACATACAACACCCAATGCTCATCACAGTGCCCTTCTTCTTTTTTTTTAATTTTTATTTATTTTTGAGAGAGAGAGACAGAGAGAGAGAGAGAGAGAGACAGAGAGAGAGAGAGACAAAGTGCAGCAGAGGAGGGGCAGAGAGAGAGGGAGGCACAGAATCCGAAGAAGGCTCCAGGCTCTGAGCTGTTAGCACAGAGCCCGATACAGGGCTCAAACCCACGGACCGTGAGATCATGACCTGAGATGAAGTTGGACGTTTAACCTATTGGATCACCCAGGTGCTCCACAAGTGCTCTTCTTAATACCCATCACCCATCTAGCCCATTTACCATGCATCTTCCTCCATCAACCCTCAGTTTGTTCTCTATCATTAAGAGCCTTTTATGGTTTGTTTCCCTTTCTTCTCTTTCACCCTACTTCCCATATGTTCATCTATTTTCTTTCTTAATTCCACATACAAGTGAAATCATATGGTATTTGTCTTTCTCTGATTGACTTATTTTGCTTAGCATAATACATTATGGCTCCATCCACATCATGGCAAATGGCAAGATTTCAGTTTTTTGATGCTGAGTGGCATTCCATTGTGTGTGTGTGTGTGTGTCTGTGTGTGCCTGTGTGTGTGTGTGTGTGTGTGTGTGTGTGTGTGTGTGCACCACGTATTATTTATCTATTCATCAGTGGAAGGATATTTGAGCTCTCTCCATAGTTTGGCTATTGATGATAATTCTGCTATAAACACTGGGATGCATGCACCCCTTCAAATCTGTAGTTTTGTATCCTTTGGATAATACCTAATAGTGTAATTGCTGGATCATAGGATAGTTATATTTTTTTAGTTTTTTGAGGAAATTCCATACTGTTCTCCAGAGTAACTGCACCAGTTTGCAGTCCTACCAGCAGTGCCAGTAGGTTCCCTTTCTCCACATCCTTGCCAATACTTGTTGCTTCTTGTGTTGTTAATTTTAGACATTCTGACAGGTGTGAGGTGGTATCTTATCATGGTTTTGATTTGTATTTCTCTGATGATGAGTGATGTTGAGCATCTTTTCATGTGTCTGTTAGCTATCTGTAGGTCTTCTTTGGAGAAGTGTCTATTCATGTCTTCTGCCTATTTCTTAACTGGGTTGTTTGTTTTTGGGGTGTTGAGTTTGATAAGTACTTTATAGATTTTGGATACTAACCCTTTATCAGCTATGTCATTTGCAAAAGTCTTCTCCCATTCCATAAGTTTTGTTGACTGTTTCCCTTGCTGTGCAGAATTTTTTTTTTAATTCATGAGGTCCTAATAGTTCATGTTTGCTTTTGTTTCCTTTGCCTTTGGTGGGTGATGCGTTTAGCAGAAGTTTCTCTGGCCAAGGTCAAAGAGGTTGCTGCCAGTGTTGTCTAAGATTTTTAGGGTTTCCTGTCTCACAGTTAGGTCTTTAATCCCTTTTGAACTTATTTTTGTGTATGTTGTAAGAAAGTGGTCCAGTTTCATTCTGCATGTCACCATCCAGTTTTCCCAACACTGTTTGTTGAAGAGACTATCTTTTTTCCATTGGATATTCTTTCCTGCTTTGTCAAAGATGAGTTGACCATATAGTTGTGGGTCCATTTCCAAGCTTTCTATTCGGTTCCATTGACTATGCATCTATTTCTGTACCAGTACAATACTGTCTTGATGACTGCATCTTTGCAATATAGTTTAGAATCTGGAATTGTGATTCATCCAGTTTTGTTTTTTTCTTTTTCAGGATAGATTTGGCTGTTCAGAGTCTTTTGTGGTTCCATACAAATTTTAGGGTGGTTTGATCTAGCTTTCCAAAGAATGCTGGTGGTATTTTGATAGGGATTGCATTAAATGTGTAGATTGCTTTGGGTAGTATGGACATTTTAACAATGTTTGTTCTTTCAATCCATGAGCATGGAGTGCTTTTCCATTTCCTTTTTTTTTAATGTTTATTTTTGAGACACAGAGAGACAGACAGAGAGACAGAGCATGAGCAGGGGAGGCACAGAGAGAGGGAGACACAGAATTACAGAATTCGAAGCATGATCCAGGCTTTGAGCTGTCAACACAGAGCCCGAAATGGGACTTGAACTCACAAACTGTGACATCATGACCTGAGCCGAAGTCAGATGCTTAACTGACTGAGCCACCCAGGTGCCCATGCTTTTCCATTGCTTTGTGTCCTTTTCAATATCTTTCATATGTCTTCTATAGTTTATCTCTTTATCTCTTTAGTCAGGTTTATTCTTCAGTATCTTATTGCTTTTGATGCAGTAATAAATGAGATTTATTCCTTGATTTCTTTTTCTGCTGCTTCGCTATTGGTGTATAGAAATGCAACAGATTTGTACACATTGATTTTATATTCTATGACTTGGCTGAATTCATGTATTCATTCTAACAATTTTTGGTGGAATGTTTCAGGTTTTCTACATAGAATATCATGTCATCTGCAAATAGTGAAAGTCTGTCTTCTTCCTCATTGATTTGTATACCCTTTATTTCTTTCTTTTTTTTTTTTTTTGTCTGATTGCTGAAGCTAAGACTTCCGGTACTATGTTAATGTTAATAGTAATAGTAATGGTGAGAGTGGGCATCTTTGTCCTGTTCCTGACCATAGGGGAAAGGCTCTGACTTTTTCCCCATTGAGGATGGTGTTAGCTTTGGGTCTTTCATATATGACCTTTATGATGTTGAAGTATGTGTCATCTAACCCTACTTTGTTGAGGGTTTTTGTCAAGAATGGGTGCAGTATTTTGCCGAGTGCTTTTTCTGCATCTATTGACAGGATCATATGGTTCTTATCCTTTCTTTTATTAATGTCGTGTGTCGTGGCGATTCGTTTGCAAATACTGAACAGGCCTGCAGCCCAGGAATAAATCCCACTTGATCATAGTGAATAACTCTTTTCATATGCTGTTGAACTTGTTTTGCTAATATCTTGTTGAGAATTTCTGCATCCACGTTCATCAGGGATATTGTCCTGTAATTATTCTTTTTAGTGGGGTCTTTGTATCATTTTGGAATCAAGGTAATGCTGGCTTCACATGTAATTTTAAAAAATGAAGCAGGTTTAGTATCTTGGCGTTTGTGTCTGGTTACATCTTTTCCTCTAAGAATGTCACTCTCTTTCTTCATGTGATGACATCTTGGTACTTAGTAAAGTTTAGATATTTTCAAGTAGACTGGGGACAAAACCCACACTTCAAATGTTGAACTTAAGCTCTAGCTTGTTTAATGTCTTTTGATCCAACACAAATTGTGATCACTGAGCATGAGTCAACTAATGTACGGCTGATCCATTGTCTTCATTTGTGCATGAGTGTATGTGTGTAGGCACTAATGACCATGCACTTTGCCATTATCTGTGAGCACATCTTAAGTTTTTTTTTTTATTACATTTATTTATTTTTGAGAGGCAGAGACAGAGCACAAGTCGGGAAGGGGCCGAGAGAGGAGACACAGAATCCAAAGCAGGCTCCAGGCTCCAGGCTTCAGGCTCCAGGCTCCGAGATGCCAGCACAGAGCCTGATGCTGGGCTTGAACTCACAAACTGTGAGATCATGACCTGAGCTGAAGTTGGATGCTTAACCGACTGAGCCACCCAGGTGCCCCTATCAGTGAGCACATCTTGACGTTCTTACCTTATCTGCAGCTTGATTCTGCTCCACTCTCTTCTCACTACTTCAACTTTTTTTAATGGCAAATCAGTTTTTTTTAATGTTTATTTATTTTTGAGGGAGGGAGAGAGAGAGAGAGAGCAAGGACAAGCAGGGGAACAGCAGAGAGAGAGGATGACGCAGAATCTGAAACAGGCTCCATGCCCTGAGCTCTCAGCACAAAGTCCGCCTTAGGGCTCGAACTCAGGAACCACAAGATCATGACCCAAGTTGAACTCATTCGCTTAACTGCCCAACTGAGCCACCCAGACGCTCCACCACGTCAACTTTTTATACACGCACTCTAGGCATTTTGTCATTATGGGGTGTTTGCAAAGCTACGTGATTAAAGGAGAGAGATAATTCAGGGAAACACTAAGGATATACATAGAAAATATTTTGCAAGTCTGAATATATTACTAAAGTAATTCTGACAATAAGAACATTTTAAATGTATTTTAAACATCTAATGCACTTAAAAATTTTAACATAATTCACTTATTATATAAAAGACTACATATAATTATAGATTTTCTCAGGTAAAGAAATCTGAAAAAGTTATGTCTAACAAATTTATTTCATTTTCTTATATTAAGTACATTGTATAAAGGGGATATTCATCTTGGGTATATATCCACAGAGGAAATACTATTAATAAAGAAAAACTGAGTGTTTCCAAGAGAGAAATATTTGCACATTCCCTATATTAATGACAGTGTACTCTGTATGCACAAAGTCATAGTTACACATACACAAAGTAAGTTACAAGCACTGGCTTTATCTTTTTAATCCGACAATTTACAATCCAAGTATGGTAACATTTTTACCTCTATTAACAGCATCGTGACCTTTCAGGTAAACCTTTATTTTGAAAATCACTGATACATTTTAAATCAATAACTGTGATAAAGTTTCATATATGGGCATATGTGATACATTTGACTTTCTAAAACATAATGTATTGAGTGGGGAAAAAAGGTAATCTAAACAGGCCTATGAACTGTTTCTTGGGGCCAAATGTATCCTTTTAAGGCACTATTTCATATACAAATGCCCTAGATATCTGAAAGAAGTATATGAACATAAGACTTTTATGGCATTGGGAAAGAGAATCTCAATATTAGAATGAAAAAACACTATTCATGAGTGAATTTTTGCAACAAGGAAAACTATGCCAATTGGTAACACTTGTTACAGTATATAAATGTTAGCCCTTTGAGTTATGAATTTCTGTCTGAATCAATAGGTCTGAATCTTTGGAATTTACTATTGCGATTCATGCTTTTTCATATTTATATTCAAGTCAATACAGATTAAATGGGCCCATAAATTTTAATGTTCCTTCTAAAGTAAGGTGTTTATTTTCACTATCACCACCACCACCTACCCTCTCCTCCTTGGTACAAGCACAGCCTAAGAGTTTTTTATTCCTTCAATAGCATCAAGTGAAGGAAGCAAATGAATTCAATTGTAAAAGACAGTTATGGAGCACTAATGTGCAGAGAGAACAGTGGGTATGAACGTCATGTAGCTACCCAACAGATAAAAAGAATCTTGGTAAAGTGGACCCCAGCTGTGTTCTTCCAGATGCCCATTTTTACTTAATAACCATTAGAACAGGCAACAAAGCAATTAGTGGATCTATGAAATGAAAGAAAAAGCTGTCGGGTAGATCACCTTTTAAAAGTCTGAATTTGTAAAATGATATAAGCAAAAATAGGATAAAAGGCAGTTTCTCAATTAATGGTAACCTTTTACAAACATTTTTCAATACTGACTTGCCCCTAGCATAATTTATATGGAATTTAATAAAATATAACCACATGAAATCAAAGTATCTTAAAGGGTATGAATGACAGCTCACCCACCTACCAACACACATTCTCCTAAATCAAGAATTCTATGTCCAGTGAAATAGCCCTGTGACAATTTAGCCTCTTGTTGGATGACTAAAATCTCAAACTCACTACTTAATAAAAAAATATTTCATTATTTGGCAGTATTTTTAATAAGTTATTGTTAATGACTTGAAGTGTGCACTCTATAAAATTTTTAACTCCACAAAATTTTAAATTGCTCTTTGAAGCAAGGTGAAAATCATGTTTATTTTCATATGCTAGGCTTTCAGATATTTAGTGCAAGTGTATGTTGGGGGAGGTGACATCAGGAATTTCTCTTTTTCATCTGTTTCCTGATATCAATATTCCCAGTACCTTTAAAATTCCTCTTCTAAAATTAATATCATAGAAATCATGTTTATAAACTTTAACATTCACATACCTTTATATATTAGTTTAATTCTGTAATACAGAATTAATTTGTTATGACTATTTGCATGGATAATTCCCTATACTCTTGTCTGTGAATTTAATAATTAAGACTTGAGTAAAGGACATTATCAACATCTTTTCATGATTGGAAATGTTCATAATAAGAGTTTAATTTTGACCTCACTTATTAAAGAACACCTAGTAATAAATGACAAAGCTAATAGAATATAGATTTCCTACCTTGAACAATTTTTGTCTCATTAGGTCATAACTATTTTGAGTTGATGCATATCTAATTGATAGAATTAGATGACATAAAGGAGATAAATTATTAAATTATACAACTTGGATTTTTTTCAAATTTTAGTTTTGGATTTTAAACTTGCTCAATAGGTAGGTAGGTAGGTAGGTAGTTAATAGATATACACAGAGAGATTATATATATTAATTAGCATAACTTAATTTAAGGTTGGAAATAAATGACCAATGTATTGAATCAATAGATAAGATTGAGTGCTGTGTTGCATTTTGTCCTACCGTGACTCAGAGGGAATGATGTATGTAGCATTCCTTTTATGCAATAAGAGAGTGATAGAAAATTATGAAGATATAGATAGACATATAAATATATCTATAAAACATGCGTCTTTGTATTTATGCATGCACATCTATCACTGTGCTTACAAAGTATCATGAACGGGAAATAAACTGAGAAATACTCAAAATGCAGAAAGAGGATGAGCTTACCATGAGCAGAGACAAACAGATCTTAACACTTGTAGGACTGTATAATAGTGTGTGGTAGGGGTACTTCTAGGTATTCTTCAAGCACATACTGAAAAGATGAAATAAACCCAGAGAAGTCCTTCATATAATTATCAGGATGACTAATTATGAACTTGAACTAATAAAACTAGAAGATTTGGCCCCTTCCTCTTCTCTTTACATCACTTGTCCTCAGCTAAAGAAAGTAGCCATATTTGTGCCTTCTCTCCATTTGTCCCCACACCTCCTCTCAAGAGTTGGGTTTGGGAGTAGGGCAGGAAAGTATTCCAATAATGAGTAATGTCTAGAAGGAATGTGGAGCCCTGAAACTCAGAAATCACCTGCACACCATAAAAAGCAGCATACCCCACCCTACCCTACATCAATGGAGGTATGTCTGGAATCAATATCTGCAGCTGATTGACAGACAAACAGGGATTCTTGAACCAATGAGACATCATTTGACAACTGAGCATACAACCAGACATCACATCACCGAAATTTCAGAAAAATCAAAACCACCTAAAAGACAAAATATCAACCAAAGAACAGACTTTTAAGGAAACAAGATAACAAAAAATAATAGTAAATAAACATAATTAATGTCTAAATCTTTTGTAAAATATGGATCTTAGGAATTTAAAATATGAGCATCAATATTAAAACTAAAAATGATATGACCCTTACTCAAGTCCCAATTCAAACCAAAAAACCCTAGCATATGAATTGATTTGAGTACTCATTGAATATGTGATGATATTATGGAGATACTGTGTTTTTTTTTGCTTGATAATGGTATTTAATTTATTATTTTTTGTTGAAGTATAGTTGACAGATAATATTATACTAGTTTCAGGTGTACGACATAATGATTTCATATTTGTATATATTGTGAAATGATCACCATAATAAGTATAGTTAACACTCATCACCACACATAATTTTTTTCTTGTGATGAGAACTTTTAAGATTTATTCCTCTTAGCAACTTTCAAATATGCAGTGTAATATTATTAACATAGTTTCCATGCTCCACATTACATCCCCAGAATATATTTATTTTATACCTGGATTTTTTTATCTCTTGACCCCCTTCACCCATTTTGACCATGCCCCACCCCCCTGCCTCTGGCAACCACCAATCTATTATTCTGTGTATCTGTGATCTCACGGTTATTTTTTTTTTTAGATTTAGATTCCATATGTAAGTGAGATCTTTAGATGTATATTGATAGATATTTGCACATAAAATAATATAATGTATGGGATTTGCTTAAAAATAATCCACAGGAGAGCAGGTGGATAATGTAAATGGAAGTAAATGTGAAAAAAGATCCATGAATGGATAATGAATTCAGGTGATGGGTACATAAGACCTTCTTACACCCCTCTTTCTATTTTTGCATATGGTTTCAATTGACAGGAAAGCAGAGGATACAAAGGTAGGGAACAATTTAATGAGTTAGGTAGTTTGAAAAAATTAGTGTAATTTGGCAGTGTTTGCTCTGAAAGTTTAGCTGTGAATGAAACACCCATAATTTACAACTTTGTCTAATTGATTTACTAAGAGGAGGGTATAAAATACATGTGAAAAAAAAATACAACATTGAGCTGAAAAAAAATTAGGTGACTTTAGAGCACACCAGTGAATTAAAGTGAAAGAATGCAAAAATACCCAAACAAGCAAACAACAACAAAAACAAGCAGAAAGTCCAGTTTGGTACATGAATTTAACATCAAGAGGATAAATAAGAAATTCAAAAATATTATAAATGAAATGGAATAGCTTTATCAGCCATGCAGGTAAACCATATGTATGTGCCTACAAATATATAAACCTGTTTTATTAGCAACCACAGCACATGCTGAAGGCAGAGTAACGAGAACCTAAGGGAACTCGGTTTTAAAGCTAGCCCACCATTAGATTAGGAAGGTAGATGGCAGCAATATAATTTCAGCCCAATAATGGTAGGAGAAAAATGAACTGAATGAGATGGCAAGGCTTTGGGAAAGGCAGATTCTGGGAGGAGGTTGGGGGGAATAACAAACAACAAAAACAAAAACAAAACAAGGAGATGGTGTTGCTGAGATTTTCTGTCACTAGGGACAACAGTTAATTGAGTCATCCTTTTAATTATTTTTCTACCCCATTTATTGTTGCTCTAACATGCCAAACACATGCCTTGGAGCCTTTTCACTTGCCTTCCTTCTGCCCTGATAACTATTGCCCTGGTAACTGCGAGACTCCCTCCTTCCCTCCCACCTCTTTATTCAGGCCTCTTCTCAAATGTCTTTTGATCAGAGAGACTTTCTCTAACCATATTATCTAAAATAATTGTTGCTGCTCCCTCAGAATTCTCTAGTCCTTTGCTTGCTTCATTTTTTCTACATAATAATTAAATCCCCATGACATTGTTTACTTATTTATTTGCTTGTTTGTCTTTTCCCACTTGGATGTAAGCTCCAATAAAGCATCTAGAACAGGGTTTGACACTAGTATGAAACAGAAAACATTATAAATTATTTAATGTCTTGGAAAGGAAAGAGCTGAAACCCCCTACCAACACTTCTTTGGGAAATGGTGGTTACTTGCTAATGTACAAAAGCAGAAAATCATATGGGAAAAATATGTTATTTATATCTTCTTTAAATGCGAAGGAAAGAATAGGAACAGAAATGATACATGAAATTCAACAACAAATGCTTTTTACTGGATTTAAGTGTGTCTCTAAATATGTTTCTTACAAACCAAATTAATGAAATAAATTCAATTCTGTTTGCATTTTATCAAAGAAAATCTTATTTTCAAAATGCCTACCTCTTGTCTTTAGCATACTCAGATGACATTTCAGCAATTTGAGTGCAAATTGCAAATAACTGAAATTATATATTCTTTAAATATTGTGATCTTAAATAAATATAAGAATTCAGCAAAGTGGGATCCTTAGTGACAACCTCAGGCACTGAGTTAAATATTTATTATGAGAAGGATTTTCTATGTGCTAATAACTTCTTTCTCCCTAGGCTTCACTTTTTGATATGTATTCCCCATTATTAAGTGATGAATTTTTATTGGTTTAACATAATATATTCGGAACCTCTTCTGGTACCCAAATGATTGTCATTTGTGTCCCTCAGACTATAGGGTTATTACCTGTCAGTTGCATCTTCAGACCTCCCCAAGTACAGGAGAATGACAGTGTTTGAGCCTTTACCATCTGGCCACTGACTTCCCGGAGTGATCCTTTGTGCAGGTCACATAAAGCAAATATGGGGTGCTCCAACATTAAAAATTAGTAACATTTTCAATAGCAAATGAAACTTTGAACATTCTTCACAATCACTCTCAAGATTCACTCTTATAACTATGATCAATGAACAAAATTTTAATAACATAAATCTTGTCATACTTCATCATTAATCAATCAATATAATAATCTGCTATTAAAGACCCTATTGTTAAGTACATGATTATTCTTTAAAGTCAACTACAAAATATCCAATTTCTCCTTATAACTCATGGATATCGATGTGTTATCTTAATATTTAAACAGCAGTCATATTTTTCATCTATAATATCTGATTTTCATAATTTACCTCTTGACTAAGTTTCATACTCTATATATTAAATAGTAGTGCATTTATTTGAACCATCTCAATTTAGATAAAGTATATAGAAAGACGAATATTAATATTTGTTGAATATCTTCTATATGTTGGGCCCTATGATAAAAAATGTAATTTAATTTATTTTTGCCAAAATCATTTTGTAGATTAGGAAACAGAGTCTCTAAGAGGTTTTGAAACTGTGTCAAGTTGACATAGTTAATACGTGCCAGTGCTGGAATTCAAATCCAGATCTTGTTGCCCCACAAGGAAGCTCTATCTGTGTCATTTTAGTTTGAATAGATTTTGATCATGCTCCTCTCATATAGTCAGGATTGAAGATCCATGAACATATCTCTCCTCCTGAGGCTTTTCCTTGATCCCTTTGTTGTCTCAGTTTCTACCTTCTGGACTTTCTCCAATCCTATTTTTGTCTATATACTGTTTTGAAAGTATCCCAGGGATCCCAGTAGGTTAAGACTCTTGATTTTGGCTCAGGTCATGATGTCTCAGTTCGTGGGATCCAGTCCCACTTTAGGCTCTGTGCTGACATTGCAGAACCTTCTTGGGATTCTCTCTCTCCCTGTCTCTCTGCCTCACCCCTACTTGCTCGCTCTCTCTCTCTCTCTCTCTCCCAGAATAAATAAATAAATATTTTTGGAAGAATCCCAAATGATAGATGTCACAGTTTTATAAAAATGTGCAGATATTTTGTTTTTATTTATATACTCTAAAAGATATGCCATTTTAGACTTATGGAGAGTTTCTAATTCATTGTGTATCTTTTTTTTTCTTTGTCATCTGAGCTAATATTGATGTAGATTCTAATAAAGTAGATAATAGACATTATCAAATGTTTATTAAGTTTCAGGATTTCTTGGGTATTTACAATCCTGTATTATTCGGAACCATGTAACTTTCTGAAATTAAATCATAGGGTAAAATGGATTATTTATTCTTAATGTTAGAAAAATTGTGAAAACTGTAGGTTAAATGCAGAGTACTAGGTGAGTAGATGGTAATAAAATTGAGTTAATTCTCAAAGTAATTGGTGCTAGACTGATGGAAGAGTAAAATTTTAGAGATTACTCAGATACAATTACTGAGATACATGTCTATGGACCTTCTACATTGATGACATAGGTTTAAAATCTACAGTTTTACTTGGGATACAGTATCATTGGTTATGATACTTCACCTCAATATTTTTCAGGAAAGGATCAGTGTGGTATGGGACTTTCAAAAGATCTGTGTCTGAATTGTGAAAATGCTGGAGACTAATACAAAAATTTGTACAGATTACATCATTGTTTTAGCCTTTAGGTTAATGATCTAGAAAAGAGTACTAACCACCTCTCCTTTCTTTCAAAATTACTTCTCCCCACAATATCCTTTCAGTTCATTCAATATGCCAAGCAGTCTCCACACCCTGGGTATTTGCATCTAACATTTTTTTTTTTTTCTTATTTTCCCCATGGTTTGCTTTTCCTTGTGCATCAGGTCTCACCTTTACTATCAGAGCTTAGAGCCCTATTTTCTTCTTGAAAACCATCGCAATGTATAAAATGAGATAACATGTTAAAGTTCTTTAAAAATACATGGGGCGCCTGGGTGGCGCAGTCGGTTAAGCGTCCGACTTCAGCCAGGTCACGATCTCGCGGTCCGTGAGTTCAGCCCCGCGTCGGGCTCTGGGCTGATGGCTCAGAGCCTGGAGCCTGTTTCCGATTCTGTGTCTCCCTCTCTCTCTGCCCCTCCCCTGTTCACGCTCTGTCTCTCTCTGTCCCAAAAATAAATAAATGTTGAAAAAAAAATTTTTTTTTAAAATAAAATACAAAACCCGGCACTGTAATTTGTCATTTAAAAAAATACCATTTCTTATACAATTCCTAAATTAAATTAAGATGGCATTACTATATGAAAGCAAGTATGAAACTGCCTGGTTTCTTATTTCTAAAGCTTATTACTGAATTATCTTTGTCTACATTTTTAAGTCTTCTGTTGGGGAAGAAGATATTCCTCGATGATCTATCTCTTTCTTTTGATTTTTGCATTTTTCCAATCTAATCAAGGTGACTTTAGAAAAATCTTAAATTATATATCATCTCCCTGTTTAAAACCCTTCACTAATTTTCCAGCACAGTACAATTAAAGTTGAAACTCTATACTGTGAATTACACCATCTCTCGCCCTCTCTTCCACACCCACTCACTAACAGCCATCTTTCTGTTCCTCCAATATCCCATGCTTTTTGCACTTCAGTGACTTTCAGCAGTCATTTTCTCTCTGGTTTGCTCTTCTTCCTCCTCTTATGTTGTTTTCTTGTGTTTTGTGTTTACTCTCTTCATCCACGAGCCATGTATATATGTTCTGTTGTTTGGATGGGTTCTAATGTCAGATTAGTGGGGGAGTGCTTTTCTAAGAATTCTGTGAAGAGAACTGTCTGTGCAATGCCATTTGTGATCTCACCGCATTGATCACTTGAAGTGTTTTGTGTAGGTTTTGTTCATTTAGTTGTTTATAGTTTTTGTCCACAAATAAAGTAAAAGCTCTGTGTGGACAGTGAGAACCCCCATTCACAGTGCACGTTATAGGCATGTAACATGTGCTCAATAATAATTTGTTTCATGATTGAATAGATTCCAACAATTTCATAACACTAAGTCAAATATTTAATCATTTCCACCTAACAGCCTAACTCATTATTAGAAATTTAGTTATTTCAATATTGGGCAGTCTTGATCTAACTAAAAGTCAAGTTACTTAAATTCCTTGTTTTACTGAAGAACATGAATAGGTATCTTCTTATTGGTAAGTTCATTTTTTAAATTGTAATTCTCCTGAACTTATCTGACATCGTTGAACTATTTACCACCTACATTTTGAAATTCTGTTCTCCTTTGTCTTCTGTTCAAATACCCTTTTGAAAGAATACATTTTAGAGGTTGTTATGTGTCAGTGACACCTCCTAAACTGTCATACTGTCAGTGGCACTAATAAAACAACAGTTTAAAAATTGCGATTGTATGGAATTCAATACTTTCTGTACATTGGCTACATTTACAGTTCCAAAAGTATGTTTTAATATTTAATAAATGTTATTAACCACATAAGCTGACCTACTGTCTGTCAAAAAGAAATAAACGTCAAACTATTTGTTTTCATTTCAATGTCATGGACAATATTATTCTGTACGACTTGAGTCCCTTTCACACCTCGTGTGTGTTCATGCATGTATATAGGTATATTACCACACATACGTATGCACACACTATGAGTTTGAATAGGAAATGATTAATTCAGGCTGCAGTCACTGCTTTCTTCTATGGCTTTATTAGAAAACACTACCTACAGCAAAGGAAAAGAAGCTTTAAAAGGGGTTAGTGAAACACAATCTAATGTGAAGGAAGTAGGCAACTTTAGGAGTTATGTTGCATATGAAAGTTGAAATTTTACAACTCTCTATAACCTATAAAATTCTCTCTTGTTAACCAAAGAAATAGACTCAGGCATGGCTTTCTAGGAGTCTAGATAATTGTGTGATTGCCACGTCGGCCTCTCTATGCCTCTTTTTGCATGTTTGGAAAACAGGCAAGTAAACTAATTATGAAAACGTAGCTGCAAAAGCTGTATGTACATTATAAGAATTTGAAAAATGTTTAAAGCATCTTATGTTGTGGGATAATCAAAATTTGAAATCTTTCTTTTTGTGTGTGTTTTCTACCAAGATAAGTCCTTATACCCTTCACTGCACAGGGCTAAGTACACAGCCAATTCTCAATGTTAGTTGATTGATTGATTGAAATATCCTGTGGTTTCAAATAATCTGCATGGCTAGGCATTTTTGTGAGTGTCAGAAATCCATACTCTGGATTTTCAGTGCTTATATAGAAGTATAGATATGTAGCAGTAGATCAGAAATAATGAATGAGTCTTCCGGTAAGCTTGTTCTATTGGATGTAAACGTCAGTCTTCAACTCCTCAGGCAAGAATCTAGAAAGCGGAAATTTCAAATCTATCCTGTAATGTAAATTGTTTTAGTAGTCCATTCTATTCATTCAAACAACTTTAGTAAGCGAAGGAATGTTTGTTTATTGAAAACAAAGCAAATTAAGTTTTTTAAAAAAAATTTATGATGAAATAGAATTAACATTCTCATGCAAAACCGGCACTTGGACATACTTTCTTCATTTGACTAAAATTTTACTACAAATAAAAACACAATGATGTCTCATAATGCAGTATATATGGTGGTTAATATATGTAAATTCCATTTACATGGTTCAATAAATATTAAAGGGCAAGTTTTATAACTGGGAAAATAGTTTGTAATATTCTTAGTAAATTTGTTGTTTCACTCACACTATCAGGAATTTACTTACTGCACCAGGATTTCTCTTAATTCCTCACAGCTCAATGCCAATACTAGTTTTTGTAATCTCTAAATTACTTTATTTACTCATTAACTTCTCATTATGTTTCCCACTTGTATGAGAAAGTAAAATTACTTAAGTGATTTGTCAACTGAAGCAAGTATTTCTAATGAATTTCTCCTACTTGAAATGATTTTGAATATATACAGACATTTATGAATACTGGCTACTCCTACAATAAATTTATGTGAATTGTCAATTTTTATCATTTACTTGCAAAGCCACTAGGTCACCTGAAGAGCAATTCTGTGGTTAATCAAGAATCATATATTTTGAATACTCAAATGTAGAGTAAGTTGTATTTTTTTATAAAATGCTTGTGAAAGTTGCAAGACCAACTATTAAAAGCCTTATTTCCAAAACTCTGTCTATCTCAGAATGAAAGTTAATTAAATATACACATAGTTTCAAAATAAATCATTTCATCTTCAACACTTTGAGCAAGGCTTGGTACATAAAATGTGCTTAGTAAAAAAAGAAAAACATGTATATACGTGTGTGTGTGTGTGTGTGTGTGTGTTTGAATAAATGAGGGGATAGATGGATGATGCATGGATAGAATTCATATATATATATATATATATACTTTTATTTGTAATGTAAATAAAATTTTTGAATTTAAATATGAAGGCTTTTATTTTTTTTTAATTTTTACATTCATTTATTTTTGAGAAACAGAGTGAGATAAAGTATGAGCGGGGGAGGGGCAGAGAGAGAAGGAGACACAGAATCTGAAGCACGCTCCAGGCTCTGAGCAAGCGTTCAGCACAGAGCCTGATGAGGGGCTCGAACCCACAAACTGTGAGATCATGACCCGAGTCGAAGTCGGACACTCAACCAACTGAGCCACCCAGGTGTCCCAAGGCTTTTAAAATAAATTTTAACAGATGTAATGGAAAATATCTCTAAATATATTGTGCATTTCATTGCGTCTTTCTGAAAATGCATTTTCAAAATACATGCTGTTTTTTAAGTGTTTTAGAGTCCTTTGTAATAAAAATGAGAGTACTGAAATATTCTAGAAACCACTGCTTTGTAATTCTCTTTGCTTTTACACTATATGACAACATACATAGTTTTATAGTACTTTTGTTTAAATATTTATTTTTTGCTCTCTTCTTCACTGTGAAGTGTCACCCCCCAATTGGCCATTATTATTAATTCAAAAAGTGTTTATTCATTTCCCATGCCATAATAGCCACTGTGTTAGGCACTATGAATTCCATATGATATAAGACATTATTTTCTGCCCTCTAGAATCATCCTAGCCTAGGAAGTACCTAGTAAGGTAATCTCCATTTTTCCAAAGATTATTGCTCCAAAGAAGGAAAAAATATTTTTGATTTCAAGTCTAGACTTGACACGCACAAATTAATACACACTACCATAATATTAGAAAGCTCACTTTTGAGAATGCTAAAATTTTCACTCCTATTGGAGGATAGTAAATTCATAGATAGTTAGCAGTATTCTGAACTTTGAATGACAGAATTCATGAAAGGATATTGAGAACACCAACACATAATGAGTGTATCTTTTTAAAAAATTATTCAGTACATGATAGGAGAGAAAGTATAGCTATGAAAAAGTGTCTAAGATAGATAATAAAAAGGAAATACCTATGGCAAGTGGTTTTAAATATTTTTCTTATATTGTGTCTTTTATTTTACCTAATAAGATTTTTATAAGGATTAAATGAAATAGCTTGCTGGCATTTAGGGGATGTCATAAAATTATAGCCCTCATCTTAGTTTCCCAGATCATTATTTAAGAAGAAAATAATAATAATAGTAAAAATTATATCTATATATCTATATCTATATCTATATCTATATCTATATATCTATATCTTTATCATGTATCTAACTGTTGGAGAATATATTCCGTATTAATCTGAGGGTCATCTATCTAGTATGAATACATGTGAAGAATCTAGTATAATCTGCAGATTCATCTGTTATTTTTCCCACTCTCATCTCCATTTGTTTTCTTCTAGAACTTTACACTAAAACTTAAGTAGACCACAATCTCAGGAACTCTATGTAGTATTATGATCTTCAGATTTATCTATCCTAATATTTTTCAGACTGTATTCAGTACATGTCACATTTCCTCTGCTTTCAAAAAAAGAAGTGACAATTTTGATTTCACTTGCTGATTAACAACTAGAGAACTAGAGAAGTATAGGAAGAGAGAGGTCACTGTACTTGCAGAAGACAGAGTCTAGGGCAAGGGGCCCTTAGTTAGCTTTTCCCAAGACTGGCAAGTAATATTCTTTTGGACTGGGGATGAAAGGCAATTTGGCAATAAGAGTCATGAAAGCATATTAAATAATGACAGTTTTTATATTCAAATTAGAAAATAGAGGCCTATTTACTTATAGTAACAATGTTCAGAAGAAATTTGATTTGTTGTGGGGCGCCTGAGTGGCTCAGTTAAGCGACCAACTTTGGCTCAGGTCACAATCTCGAGGATTGTGAGTTGGAGCCCCGTGCCCGCCTCTGTGCTGACTGCTCAGAGCCTGGAGCCTGCTTCGGATTCTTGTCTCCCTCTCTCTCTGCCTCTCCCCTGCTCATGTTCTGTCTCTCTCTGTCTCTCAATAACAAATAAATGTTAAAAAAATTTTTTTTAAAGAAATTTGATTTGTTAGAATAAACCCATTGAAGGTCTTTGAATATATAATTTTCTTGAAATAAAAATCACAGTACCATTTCTAGAGTAGTGTGTATAAAATGTTATCAGCTGTTATAAAGTCACATATTACGTACACATGAACGTCTGGAAAAAAGAGTATTTGTAAACTATCTGTAATTTATGTTATCTCCTTAATCAGAATTATATTAGGGCAAATGGGATCCTAGCTTCCTCAGCCATGCTTCTATTACCATAAATTTTTAAAAGATCTGGTAACAATGCAGACGAAAGCAGATATAAAAGTTTGCCAGATGCATCTCGAGATGGAAGATGCAAGTGTAGAAATATTACCTGTGTCCAAATGAGACCTGAGACAGTAAAACATCATCCAAGTGTAGTTTGGCTTACAAGAAGAGGGTATTTTTAGGTATTCTAAGCAGAAAAGAAAATGTAGTGATGTTAAAACTAGTAATTTTAATTTCTGTTATTTATCTATATTTATATAGACATCATAACCTCTTTCTTACAACTTCCAAGCCTCTGCATTTTATACAGTACAATCTTACTATTTTATTTTGATATTAATGGTAAAAATTCCATGGGGCACACAATATGTCGAAATGATCCTGAAAAATTTACATATAATATGTAAAATAATGAAATTATACTATGGAAATTACAACACTTTAGAAAACATAAAGCGTTAGTTAAGCAGTTTTCTCTTTAAAAGATTGCTACATAGGGGTGCATGGGTGGCTCAGTCGGTTAAGCGGCCAACCCAACTTCGGCTCAGGTCATGATCTCGCGGTCCGTGAGTTTGAGCCCCGCGTCGGGCTCTGTGCTGACAGCTCAGAGCCTGGAGCCTGTTTCAGATTCTGTGTCTCCCTCTCTCTGACCTTCCCCCGTTCGTGCTTTGTCTCTCTCTGTCTCAAAAATAAATAAACGTTAAAAAAATTTTTTTAAAAAGATTTCTATATGTACAAAATCAGTCACGTGATTCCCCCAAATATTTTCTATAGTAGAAAATATTCTTGAAAAATAATTATATATTAAATATATCTATATCTACATTAAATATATATATATGTGTGTGTGTGTGTGTGTGTGTGTGTGTGTGTGTGTGTGTATACAAATCTATACTTACATATTTGTGGAACTATTTTCATAAAAGAGGTAAGGGTTCCTTTAATCATATCATATTGCCCTGAGCAGTATTAAATAACCAAACAGGACCTAGTACAAAAGTCAAAATAATGAATCTTCCCAAGCCACCTTGGACATTCTGCACATGATTTTGGCAAATAAAAGCATACTTAAATAAAGCCTGGGTCATCATAAATATGAATGCATTATATTAGTGCCATTTGAATTCCTGAATTCATGCAGTTAACTCAGTAGTTTACTTATGAGAATTTCTCAAGTGTATACATTTATCGCCTGATTCAAATCAAAAGGTCAAACCAAAGAGGTAGAGTGGACTAAATTGGCCCCTCCGGATCAATACGTCTACAAATGATGTTTATTAAGCAGTCACTCAATTTCTACTTAACTAAACTATACCTATACTGTAATGAAGATTAATAGATGTTGAACAGGCTATGATTATGTGTTTTAAACAAAAGTAAGAGGCTTTGATATTATCCTTAAGATCACTTAATATTAGTGCTATATGTTAGTGCTATATGTTCCATTCATTTTTGGAAAGAAAATGTCATTACAAAACAATCTTCATTTCATTTACACATCCACAATGCTGGGCACTCAATTTAAATGATATCCACCTGTTTTAAATAATTTTCTGGTAATGTGCATAGATATGTGTCATTAAAATAAAGCATAGATAAACAAAAACAAAAATACAGTCCCCATCATAAGACATGAACTTTCAAACAGGATCATAATTGGCCATTAAAATGCTTTTGTTGAGTGTTATTACATAGAGGCAACTTGTTTGACATTGTAGAAGGCTGTCAAAAAGATTCAAGAGTATCAGAATTCACTTTTCCTGGATAAGCACACATCTAACTGTATTTTAGAAAGCAGTTACTAAAAGGAAAAAGTCCTCAGCCAAGAAAATGCTTGGGTCCAAATCCAAATTTGTGTATTGCTTAAATATTTGAGTTGTAGGAACTTTCAGTATGGCGTAGTTAATATCCAGTTTGGATGAAATAATAATGTAAAGAGTTTCGTACATGTATGTAGTTGTAAATGCTTGAGCATCCTCGAGATTTGTAGTATCCTGATGAATCATTTTTGCTAAAGTTGTGTCAGGAAATCATGGCAATATGAACACTCATCTGAAAGATCCTGATTGACTGAAAACAATTCAATTTAATTAAATAAGTTTAGAGTAATTGAGTTGATTTTGTCTTTAAAACTAAATGTAATGTGATTGTTAAGATTCTTTTAAAAAATGATCTTTGTTATGTCAATGCCTTTTATGAACTTGGAGATCTTAAATCTTAATTTACCTGACTTTCTAGTGAATTATTAATTAGGATTGGCTAAACAATCTTTTTTGTTAGATCTTCAGCCAGTGGCAAGGAACCTAATTCTGCCTTATATACTACTACTTGGCACCGGACCCAGTATGTAGTAAACACTCAATTAATTTTTTTAAAAATTTTGAACAGTCGGTAAATAAATTAATGAGTGCAATATTTCAAAAGGCATGTTTTCCCAGGATTTTTTCTAATATGTTAAGCTAAATCATGATATCTTAGTAAATTCTTTTCTTTCCTTCATTTTTTTCTTCCTTCCTTCATTCTTTACTTTTTTCTTTCTTTCATTTTCTTTCTTTTTTTCTTCCTTTCTTTCTTTTTCTTCTCTTTCTTTCTTTCTTTGTGTCTTTTTTCTCTTTCTTTCTTTCTTTCTTTCTTTTTCTTCCTTCCTTTCTTCCTTTCTTTCTTCCTCTTTCATTTCTTTTCCATTCCTCTCCTTCCTTTAATACTTCATTTTATCCTCCATCTTTTCCTCCTTGTTTCCTAATAATAGTCTAGTAACAATAATTAATAAATAAATACTAAAGTTTAAGAATATAATCAATCATTTTCTTCAATAATTTCACTTTAACATAATTTCAGGCATATTTTATTTTCTAAGTCCTATGTATTTTACTTGATAATGTAAATGAATTATGTTTAAACATGTTCCTCAGCAAGACTGATTATTGTATGCAGCTTGATAAATATAGAAAATTAGCTATTTTAAATAGTAGCTTGCAACAGTGTTTTCAGCACATAAGATATCACTATAAGACCACCAAATACTGAGAAAACATACAAAATATCACTACCACAGTAACTACATTGGTCATCATTTGTTAAGTATGCCTTAATCTTTTTAATTCATGTTCCTTTACAATAAAACTCAATATTATATTTCTTTTGGATCTTATAAATTACTCTTTCAAATAGACTTTTAAGCTATATAATAGTAATACCAGTATTGTAGAGTAAAAGAGGAATACAAAATGGAATTTCAGAATGACAACAAAAATGAATTTTATATTACAGTTTTTGAAAGTTTATAGATATTAATCAATGAAGAATATATGCATATGACAACCTTGTATTTTTGTTATTTTAATTAAGTTAAAATTATTTCAAGTTAGGGGCGCCTGGGTGGCACAGTCGGTTAAGCGTCCGACTTCAGCCAGGTCACGATCTCGCGGTCCATGAGTTCGAGCCCCGCGTCGGGCTCTGGGCTGATGGCTCAGAGCCTGGAGCCTGTTTCCGATTCTGTGTCTCCCTCTCTCTCTGCCCCTCCCCCATTCATGCTCTGTCTCTCTCTGTCCCCAAAATAAATAAACGTTGAAAAAAAAATTTTTTTTTAATTATTTCAAGTTAGAAAATATATGAAGCACGAATTTCTATATAAATCATTTAATTAGTTGCATCTGAAATTTCTACATTACCTCTGATGGAAAGTTTCTCTGTCCTGTTTGTGATGTGTAATTTCATACACTGCTTTCTTCCCTAAGGGAAATGCTTGCTTGATTCAGTTCTTGGATAAAAATGATCTGTCACCATTGTTGCTTTAAAGGACTTTTTTTTTATTCTTTCTCTCTCTCTCTCTCTCTCTCTCTCTCTCTCTCTCTCTCTCTCTCTCTTTTTCTTTTAAACAATGAATACTGAAAGAAAAAATCAAGGCACTGGGGATTGCAGTCCAGCTGTTGTGGCATAAATCAATATTTAAAATGCACATCAGTGATTTTTCTTCCCCTGAAAGTGGGGGGAAAATTGTGTGCTTAATTTATTGTTTTGTTAAAATGGCCAACTTTGTCTAGGAATGACTTCATACTTAGCTTTGGTTTCTATTTAACTTTACTGCTCAAGAAGAGGGAACAGAACAGTAATATAACTGCACTTTAATATGTGATTCCTGTGCCCTGATGGGGGTCGCTGAAGCTGTGAGTTTCAAAAATGAACAACAGCCACATTCACCATGTACTTAAGGAACCTGCTGCTTCTCACCTCCTTTTGCCTTCAGCAAAGGTGACTGGGTTCTATTTTAATGGCTCATTAAAGGAAAAAGATGAAAAATTTCCAAGTAGTCATAGCTAGAAAGGCATCATAATCCTCATCGTTCTAAGTATAGGTATAAGGGAAAACACATCTATCTTCCCTTCTTCAAACAGGAGATTTTTGCAGGATAGTAGCCTTTGGATGTATTTGTTCATTGCCTAAACTCTTCTATGCATTCTGTATCATGATTTATACACCAGAAGGTTATGCCTGGAAATTCTCTTTTATCATTTTATTCCACTGCTTGGTTTACACGAACAACAGCTTTCATTCCAAAGCTACACACCGAACACACTGATTTTGCAAAAGTCGTCCCCTGCACTCAGATGCCCATCTTAAAATTTCTCCAGCACGCCTCTGGACCCCAAGACGAAGCGCTGCCTGAGTGTGTTAATGGCAGAATCACAATGTGTCAGAATGGTGGCATTATCACTCTTTGATGCCAGCATCACTGTTTCTTGTGTCTCACTGTGGACAAACCAAGGCTAAAGGTTAAAGGATGTGGTTTATTAAATAATTCAAGCCCTTAACATGCAACCTGCAAACCTATGGCAGCCTATTAAGTTTACGTTGCCATGATTCACGTTGGGTGTTTACTGATACTAAAGCATAATGCCTGTTTGTTTTACTTTTATTGCCACACAGTAATGTAGTGAGGAAGGGGGATGAAAAAAGGTGACAGGACCTAGCAAGGGGACAATAAGAGCGGCAGACTCACTTGCATAAAGAAGATTGAAGCCTTCCCTCCCTCCCTCCATCTCTCCGTATAGGCCCCAGTGCACATCTGCGTCACTTACAGGGGAGGAGGAGGCGATGAGGCAGAGAGAAAATTGTACTGTGAGGACCTTGACAGCTTCACGGGCGGGCTTTTCCTTTTGCCTTCCTATATTTTCTGGAATATTTATTCTTCTCTTTTACAAACTGACTATATAAAACCACCCCTTCTCGCCTTGCAGAAGGCATTTGACTTTCTCAAAGACACCCGGCAAGCTCTCAGAGCATCCTCGGAGAGGCCAGGCACAGGGGCGCAGGTGCACCGAGAAGACTAGGGGGTGCGCTTCTTCGCGACTTGGGGCGCGCTCTCTCGCTCGCTCTATCTCGCTCTCTCTCCCTCTCTCTCTCTCTCTCTCTCTGCGCTCTCCAGGCACTGAACTCTGAGCTGCAAGGACAGGAGAGCCGACACCTTCCCGACTGAGGTTTTGCCACGGGTGCATCCCAGGGAGGTGTATCCAGCTGCCGCCGCCTCCCGGGCTTCCGAGCGTGCAGACCTCCCTTCTTCGCGCACCTCCATCACCAGGGTCGTCCCTCCCTGCCGTAACCACGGGGCCCCCGCGCGCGGATCAAGGATTCTCAGCCCTCTGCGTCCGGCTCCTGCCTCTGCTCGCAGCCGGTGGGCTCCCCACGCGCGGGTCCTTGCGGACCTGACCGCAGCTGAGCGGCGCGGCTCTGCCGTCCGCGCTCGGGTGGTTGCCTAGCAGGGCGCGCAGCCCGCCTCGCCGCGAGTGCTCCCGGGGTGCAGAGGGCGCAGTCCGCCGCCTCCTCCAACCCCGAGCTCTGCTGGCCTCCCCCACCAGCTGGTCTGTCTACTCCCGCGGCCGCTGAGGTCTCTTTGCCTTCTTGCGTCAAACATGTCAGGCTCTGGGAGAAAAGACTTCGATGTGAAGCACATCCTGCGACTCCGCTGGAAACTCTTCAGCCACCCGTCGCCAGCCCCAGGCGGCCCGGCGGGGGGCGGCTGCCTGCAACAGGACGGCAGCGGCAGCTTCGAGCACTGGGGCCCCAGTCAGAGTCGCCTGCTCAAAAGCCAAGAGAAGGGCGGCGTGAGCACTTTCTGGAAGAAGCCTTCCTCTTCTTCCTCCTCTCCTGCGTCTTCCTCCCCTTCGTCTTCCTCCTCTTCCTTTAATCCACTGAATGGCACCCTGCTGCCAGTGGCCACAAGGTTGCAGCAAGGGGCGCCGGGGCAGGGCCCCCAACAGCCAGCCAGGACTCTCTTCTACGTGGAGTCTCTAGAGGAGGAGGAGGTGCCAGGCATGGACTTTCCTGGACCACACGATAAAGGGCTGGTCCTGCAAGAGCTCAAAGTGGAGCCGGCCAACTCAAGCCAGGCAACAGGTGAAGGATGTGGACACAGGTACAGTAAGACCCCATGGGGCATCCAAGCATCTCCCAGTTTCCACTGATTTCCCCTCTCCCCTATGGGCTTTGGTAGTTACTAAGACTAAAACGTTTCAGGTTGAGAAATTTGATTGAGAGATGCCAGCTCGGCTTTTATTACCCAAGTTTATATCATCTCACTGAAAGTTTGCTCATTAATTTCTACAGGCGCATTCATATGGTTTTGCTTTTTGCAAGTTTTCAGAGTTGTAATCACAAATTGAATATATATGCATTTTGGTAAATCTTTCAGTGGAGTGGGTCTCATATTTCTGAGATGATGGTGATCTTCTGTCGTCTTCTGTCACATCAGTATTCCCGTTACCTGATGTGAGATGAAACTTGTTTTAAACACCAGTCACAAGGATCTCATGTACTGGCCTAGAAATTGGCTTAGCGTGTTATCTAGGATCCCTGTGTCTTGAATCTATATACCAGAACTAATGAGGTGCGTGAAAGGAGGCCACTGGACAGCAGCATTTTCTCTTTCTCTTTTCTATTCTTCCATGAAATGCAGTGTTGTTATTCTCTATTCTAACTTCCCTTTTTATCTTCCTGTGTGTTCACTTTTGCCTTATTCAGAGTCTTAGAATTGAACTGTTGCTGAGCCTGTTTGCATTCAGCTGTTCTTATTTGGTGGTTTAGGATGGGATCTTTAGGTGGTAGGTCAACATTTATGTTTTGTATATTTTCAATATTAGATTCTTTTAGAAGAATTCTACCTTCAAGACTTATAGAAACCTTCAGACACATAAAACTTCTGAGTTTTACATTTTTAGAGAATTGACTCATTATTCATTACTAGTTTTGGCATATAGTGAGAATATGAAAAGATTTGCATTTAAATTCATATGATATCAGGATACATTACTGAAGAAACATAGGAAACATAGGAAAATTATAATGGATATGTTTATTAAATTTAATTACCTCTCAATAACAAAACAGAAACAACTTTTTAAACTTCTGGTTGATTGAATCACCTTCTTATAAAGTTGATTAAGTCACAAAAGGAATGCACAAAATAATACTGTAGGTGCTTTTCATGATGTTGACAAATGTGAAATTAAAGATATGAAAAAATATCCTTACAATTTTTGATTGTATGGATTATATGGAAGAGCCTTGGACATACTCTAATATGTTAAGACATTTAATGTAATGTATTTATTAAAAAGGAGGAAGTTTAATTTGTAATTTTCAAGTATGACAAAGTTTTTTTCCCATATATAGCAGACCTAAATATTAGTCTATATATTATTCAATTAAGATATTTTACCAAAATGGTTATAACTTTGGGTACCACCAATACCATAAAGTAATTTGATTTATGTGTTTACTAGTTATTATAGTTTAAGCCTTTTTTTCTATCAAATATGTTGAGCTTTACCTCCTTTAGTGTAGAATATTTAAAACCATTTTTTTTTTTAGTTTTCAGAAATCATAAGCATTTAGCAATTCATTTTATATATTTAAAAGAAAATATTATGTTAAATATTTACTAATTACTACTTTATTGAAACTGATATTTTATGACTAAGAGACTTTATAAAAAATAGATTATTTTTTTCAATTCTGTAAAGTCTTAAAACCAGCTTAAAATATGTGACCTTCTGAAAACACTAATGTTTAATAAGTTTTTTAAATTTGTTTTACAACAAATACACTTTTAAGTAAATGAGACATATTTGTCATGAGTAATTTCTGAAGATTTTTATGTAAGTTGAAGAATTTGAAAATACTAATAGAATATTGACTTAAGAAATTATAATAAGTAAAAAAATAAAAGTCATAACCAATAGAACACTTAGGCACAAAACACTCATCAGATGTAACTTCTGGTCCCTCATTTTTGAATGTATATCATTTTTACTCACAAAGAGTTGTATATAAAAAGAATTCTGAATATAAGCAAGTCCCACCAAAACCATCTTTGCTATTGGAATGATGGTTTCCTATGAGTTCTTGCATATTTAAAATATTAAAAATCAGGTCTAGTTTTATTTTTAAAATTGTGTTAAGACATAAATAGTTTAGAAAAATTTGAGCTTCTCACTGGAAAAAGGAGTTATTACTGATAGTGTGGATTTCATGAGTTTCCAAACCTTCATAGAGCATTGGTTCTGTGCTCATGATTGATTAAAACCATGCTACTAGACTTGAGTTAGCCATATATAGATATTGCATATATATTATAATTATATATATGAATTTTAATATGTGGTAAGAATAGGGTTCACTTCTCAGAAAAGACATCATTTCCAAAGTACTGAATGCAAAATAATATGTAAAATAATCAGTAATGTGCATTTTCTTTTGTTTCTATCTTAGCACATGCAGGAAATCTACATAGTGTTTATATTGATCAGTGAGTACATAAACCACCTAAACCCCGCATGATAATTTTGATTACTTGAGTTATTATTATCTAACCATACTGTGAAGTCCCATTTGATATTTAGCATCTTGTTTTATCAGTTGTGACTTCCATGCTAAATTAATCTTCATGTATGAAACAAGAGCTGACCCCTTTCTTTTCTCTTCATTTTCTGATCTTCTGTTTATTCATTTGGTTTCATGCTAGTTAGGAAGATTGGTTTAGACAAGTAAAAGTCACTCAGTTGGTTTCACTTGTTCAAACAGCTGCTGGGGATGTTCAAGGGAAAACTTCCTGTAATCTCAGAATTCTGGGAAACTATAATGGAGTTTAAACATAAAGGCAGCAGGAAGCCACTGGTAAACTAATGTATTACCTGAACCCAGACTTTATCTGGTCCCACCCTACTAGGCATACATAAAGAAATCTCAGTACTCTAATACCTTAACCATTACACCATTAAGAATTCTGACTATGGTAATAGGTTCCTCATCTATGTGATTAGTCATTTATTTTCTCTACTTCATTGTGAACTTAGTTGTTGGAAAGTATGTAATCTAGCTATTCAGATTATCATACATTCTTGGTGTGGATATTTTTATCCAAAGTTCTATAGGTAGTAATCTAAGAACCAAAGAGAAATATTTGTATTTTCACGGTTTGTAGTAATGTGAGTGGGAAAGGACATGTCATGGTCAACTGCCTCCTTTTTTAGTTTTCTCAGTTCTCACGGAATGCAGTCATCTGATTCCATGGTTTCAACTGCTGTCCACAACCTGTATCTCGAAATTTGTATCTCAAAATTTGGACCTGCCCCTGACCTCTGGTTTCACACACCCACCTCTCTGCTTGACCTCTCTTGTGGATATCACAGACACAATATAAATACAACATTGTACAAAACTGAACTCATAAATGTCCCCCTCTCTCTTGCTCAGTTTTCTTCTTTATCTCAGAGAACAGCTTTCCATGCATTAGGTTGTACAAGCCAAAAATTCAGGGTCATATTTGCCAACATGCTCTTCTCCATTGTTTTCACTATTCCACCAAGCACTGTCACTTTTTCTTCAAAAATTCCCTTCTTCTATCTGTGCCACATCCCTCCATCTCCATTGTTTGCACCTAATTCCAATATATTGTCCCCTTTCAACTCAGCTTCTGCCACTGCCATACGCATCATCCTCACTCATTAATTTTGCCACATATAATCCATTCTCTGATAGTGGAGTGAATGAAAAATTTAAAACGAAAATATGAACTATTTTGCCACACCCAGATTCTCCTTTTCTTTCTTTTTTCTTTTTTTTTTTTTTTTTTTAAGTATTGCCACCACCCTCTGACCACAATCCATACTCTGCACAGATGGACCTTGGATGATCTGTCTCTTGTCTATTATCAAGGCCCTTCCCTCACCAACCTCCCTCTTACCCTCTGTCTTCCAGACTCAGTGTCCTCCCTTAACATTTTTCTCTATCTTTGGGCCTCACAAACTTGTTTTGTCTCCTTGCATATTGGCTCTCCTTCCCTCAACCCACCCTTTTCTGAGTTCATTCCTATTTATCATTGAGATGTCTTGATTAAGAGCTTTGTACATTTCTCAAAGAAGCATCCGTTGGTCCCCTAGGCGAATTAATTTAAATTTTTAAAAATTTATTGCATCTGCTCATTCCATGTTCTTGGAGTAACTAAATACTCTCTACTTTTTTTTTCAATTTCTCATTGTCACCTGTAACTGCATATTAATATCTATGTTGTTTTTATTGTTTGTCTCTAACAAAAATTGCCCTGGGGCACCTGGATGGCTCAGTTGATTAAGCTATTAAGCATCAGACTTCAGCTCAGGTCATGGTCTCATGGTTGGTGAGTTCAAGCCCTGCATAGGGCTCTGTGCTGACAGCTTGAACTCTGGAGCCTGTATCACCCTCTCTCCCTCTGCCCCCCCACCTCTCTAAAATGAATAAACATTAAAAAAAAATTTAAAAACATTGCCCAGTGGACAGACTATTTCCATTTTGCTCATCATTTTGTCCCTATCATAGAGCATGTAGTTACTCAATAAACACTGTTAAGTGAATAAATATTTGTCATAATCATAGTGAGTGATATTGATTAAGAACTTCCTATTTGCTAGATAGCATGTTGAATGTTTATACTGTGCAATTTAATATTCAGAACAGTCCTTTGATTCTGGAACAATTATGTATCCCTTAGGTATAATGATTAGATAGATGAGAAGACTGAGGTACAGACAGCTAATTAATGTGCCCAGAATCATAGACTTGTACATAGTACAGCTGCACTTTGTCTTCTTACTCTCTGATCCAGACACCATATTCCAGGCCACTTTGCTAATTCTCCTTTCCTTCTGCTTAAACAAACAAACACAACAGAACATAAGAAAGGGGCTACAGCTAAAGTTATGCTGAAGCAGTTTTCCTATTCCCTTGGTTGCAATGATTCTCTGTTTGAATGTTTAAATAGACTTTTTAAAATAATAGTAATGGGTGGGATGCCTGGCTCAGTCGGTTAAGCCTCTGACTTTGGCTCAGGTCATGATCTCATGGTATGTGGGTTCCAGCCCTGTGTTGGGCTCTGTGCTAAGTGCTGAGAGCCTGAAGCCTGCTTCGGAATCTGTCTCTCTCTCTCTCTCTCTCTCTCTCTCTCTCTCTCTCTCCCTCTCTCCCTCTCTCCCCCTCCTCCACTTGTGCTCTGTCTCTCTCTTCAAAAATACATAAACGTTGAAAAAATTAAAATAAATAATATAAATAAAAATAATAATAGTGACAGACAATGCCTCATAAGGCTCAAAGAGAACTTCTTAGCCTAAGTTAGAAAACACTCAGTTTTTTTTTTCTGAAGTATCGTTCATTCTGTGCATTTTACTTTATAATTAAACAACACCATGAGGAAATGACTTAGGGAAAACTAATTTAATTTTTGAATCCAAAAGAGAGCTTTATGATAGAAATCTGCTTTTGAGGGTCGGAACAATTGATACGGAAAATTGTCACCAGAAGAAAGCATACACCATTAAATTATCATGAAAGTTGGTGAGACCTGAACCAGGTATTTGTTGAGAATGTTAAGAAATCAGTCTTGCCTCAGTCAAAAGGAAAAAGCAACTTTAAAAATGGTTAGAGGCTATTTATTCAGGAAAGGAGTTCTTAAACTATGCTTCTATGGAACACTAAAATGAAGTCATGTTCATATTTTCCTGTAACCCCGTTTCATAGTGAAAAAGAGTATGGAGTGATTTTACTCAAATTTATGTCTTCTTGGCTAATTTATCCCAGGCTGGAGTGTTACACAGTCTACTGTTATGTAGAGCAGAACTAGCAGCAGATGATACCTTGTTTGGGGAGAGCTTCTTTTATTTATTTTAGGATGGGTTTATCAATATTATTTGTCATTTTATAAAGAAGCCCACAATTTCCAGGTGCCCTCCCTTCTGAGCACACTTGCTTCAGGGAAAATAAGAAGATCATAAAGGAGAAAGAAATGAGACCACTTGATTGAACCTGCAGGTACCCAAAACTCCAGAACCATCTGAGTGAAAGATGTGACTATAAGTGCAGAATGAAACAAATACAACAAATATAACGAACAAAACCCCATGCTAATTGAGTACCATTTTCTGTTTTGCATTGATGAATTTCTAATGAATACCTTGTAAACTATATTATTAACCTCTTTAAGGTATGGTGATTTTAAATAATCTGAAAGTAATCCCTATCCAATCAAATTAGCATTTGGCGAATACAGAATATAATATTGATCAGATATTTGTTTTAGTTGGTTTCTTTTTTCTAAGCCTCAAAAAATAATTTGTGTATCTGGGGGATAATATGCTTCTGATCATTACTTAGATGATGTGTTTCTAAGTCACATTTCATTGTTTTTGACCAAGAACTCTTACGGAATGTACAGAAAACTAAGATCTACAGCATATTTTAGAGTTTCAAGTTTCTGAACATGAAAATATGCAGCATTTTAAACAGAGTCTCTAAGTAACAAGATTCTACTGATTTTATTTTACCATCTAAAATAACCACAGATATTTTTGTAGTAGTTGTAAAACAAATGCTCTGGAATTTACATACTAGTTTGGCCAAATAATAATTTACCTTTCTACATTTAAAATAATGTTATTCCAAACTTTGAGGAAAACATCTGATATAGATACTGATAATCTGAGCTGATTTAAATATTTGAAGATTTTTAAGTCAAGTATAAGCAAAAAGCAAGCAAACAAACAAACAAAAAAACCCAAAACAACAACAACAAAGAAACGTGTTGTACCATATAAGTTTTAGGATGACTACTTTGCTGACTTTTCTGGCCAGAATTTGAGAACAGATTGATATAAGTGTGTATGAAAGCTTAACATAGGTTTTCCTGACCAGAGAGAATGTGTGCTATAGTTTAGGATCCCAAGAAATATCTGTTTTGAGTGGAAAGTCTATGAGGTAGATCATTTTGACTGATGATCATGTCACAGGAATGGTACTTTTTGAAAATGATCTGAGAATCTCCAGTAATAATAAAGAGTGCATTTAGTTGATGTTAATTCTAAATTTGGCCTTTCCCATTCTTTTGGTGGATTTAATCTAATTCAGATAACTGATTACTGTAGGTAATCTTTCATTTTGAGTTTCTATCATAATTGTGACACTGTGTCCAGGCCACATTTTTCCTTAGTGATGTTGATTGACATTTGCTCATGTAACTCAGCATTTCCATCTTGACTAAAATACAGCGGAACAACTTAAATTATGAGACCAGAAAATTGGGATGGTTCATACTATAAGGGAAAGGAAGAATTCAACAATTTTATAGTTTTTCAAGAGGTGAATGCCAAAAATCTCTTTGTATCAACAATAAAACACACAACTTTGTTTTATTTCTTTAGTAGATTCGAATTCTACTAAAATATCCAAGGTGTCTCTTTAGGCCAATATTCAAAAATACCAGAGCTTCAAAAAAAATGGAAAAATAGGAAATATGGCTATTTTTAAAATCTATATTTTTGAATTTATGTATACAAAAACACTCTGACTTTCCAACTCAGAGATTCAACCTCGAACTCTAACATTTAGGAAGTAAACTTGGAGTTGTTTTTTTCTTATTTGTAATAAAATTTAAATGTGATGCCTACTTTTACAGTTACCTTTGAGATACTGTTATGTAATTTCAGTAGAAAAGGTCACACAAATTAGTGCCTAGATATTTGGCACGTGGTGATCCTGGTAATGTTTAAACATTTATTGGTGCAATTTTCTTTTCTCAAAAGGAACTTTTGTATTATAATTATTTTATGATTCTGGTTTACCGTGGCTTTGGTTAGATCAGTCAATTGTCATTAACAAAAGCAATATGCCCATATTATATGTATATATATTCAAAATTCTTAAAAAGAAACTAAGATGAAAGAATCCTGGGCCAAATAATATTCTAATCATTTTATTCGTCACCGTGAAATAACTGGACCTCCTGCCTGGCTAAGACAGAGTAACAGGGACTGGACTCACTTTCTCACCTAGAGAGCAACAAAGAACAAAAGAGGGAGAGAAGAAAAAGAAAGACAGAAGGAAGACAAATAAAGGCAAAAAGGAATGAAGAAAGAAAGGGAAAAAGGGAGGAAAGGAGGTAGGAAGGAAGGAAAGAAGGAAGGGAGGGAGGGGATATAGGAAACAACATTTTTCAAGACACTGGACATCAGGTACTGAAAGAGAGTGATTCCTGAGATGTGAAAATCAAATGAAATGACCCTGTGATTGTCCCAGCTTACCTCCTTGAGAGAGATTCCAGGCACTGATGCAGGGGAAACCAAGAGAAATATGATAACCACCCTGGATTGAAGAGAGGGAGCTGAGTGTCCAAGGAGCCCAAGTCAGTGAGATCTCACAAGACAGAATGTCACAGAAAAGACCTTCATGGACAGAAGTCTCAGAAATCTGCGGTGGGGCCTCTTGAGTATTTGGCAGATCAGTATTCAGTAGAATAATAACAGATACATGTGTTTAGGAGACAGCCCAAGTCTTGGGAAAGAACTATATTAGAATTAGAGGGACTAACACCTGTCCCTAGCAATAGGAATGGAATGATTCATGGAATTAGAGAAAGTATTTGGAGGAATGTTATATTAGTAACAGGAAATGACTAGCCCTAAAATAAATGCTGCCATGGTTCTGCTTAACAAATCCAAAAGTATCAGACGGTTTCCACGTAACATTAAACGTGCCTTGGAAAAAATTGAAGAATAATTCATATATTTAGAAGTATTTAATACCAAACAAGGTGAATTTTGTAATGTATGACATCCAATTAAAGATGACTAGGCAACAAAGAAGTAGAAAAATATGAACCATAATGAGGAGCAAAATAATCAATTAAAACTAAAAACTATGGCCGACAAGGTAATTAATGCAGTTAAATCCTATTTTATATATTCAAGTAGTTAAGTAGGGTCATGGTAGATAGGAAAAGATTAACATCAGACTTCTATAATGCCTGAGATTATATATATATATATATATATATATATATATATATATATATATATACACACACACACACACACACACACACACACGCACACACACTCACTCACACACATACATATAGGGTGACATTAATGGTAGAGCACAGATTGCAGAAAAACATGGTACTGGCTGGAACAAGGAATGGAAATCACCAGAAATGATAACTACATGGGTAAAAGTAAGATTAGTTTTTATTATATAAATCTGGAACATTTAAAAGATATATGATGGTTAAACAAACAAAAATATTATAATATGAGAGGTGTGTTGTATTTTTTTTCCATATGTATAAGATAAATGTATGACAACAATAGCATTAAGACTGGTAGGGGAATCAGGACAGCTGGGTGGCTCAGTCAGTTAAGCATCTGACTCTGGATTTTGGCTCAGGTGGTGATCTCATGGTTTCCTGAGTTCGAGCCCCATGCTTGGGATTCTCCCTCTCTCCCTCTTTCTCTGCCCCTCCCTTTCTCGTGCTCTGTCTCTCTCAAAATAAATTAATAAACTTAAAACAAATACTGGGAGAGGAGAAATGAAAGTACAGTATTATACGGTTATTATACTAAATGTGAAATGGTATATCATTTGAAGGTAGTCTCAGAAGTATATTATAAATCATAAAGCAACCACCAAGGTAATGGAACAGTGATAAATAGCTAGTAATCCAAAAAAGAAGATATGATACTCTCATAAAAATTATTTAATTAATCTAAAAAGTAGGAAATGGGAACAAAGATAGGGCAATTAGAAAATGCACAGCACAATTTTAGTCTGAATCCTAACTATATCAACAATTACATTAAAAACAGCTCCTCTATGCATCTATGATTAAAATGCAGAGTTTATTGGGTTGTTTAAAAAGCCAGATCTAAGTATATTCTGCTTATAAGAAATACACTTAAAAATAAACAAAAATTTTTGTTGAAAGGAAAAGGATAAAAAAGATATAGTATGCTAAGATTAATCAAAAGAAAGCTGAAATGGATATATTCATACTAAACAAAATATATCTCAAAACAAGATATATCTCAAAACAAAGAATATCGATCTGATGACAATCTTGAAAAACCTGCAGTTAACATCCTAGTGTTGAAAGACAAAATGTGTTTCCTCTAAGATCTGGAGCAAAATGAGAATTTCTTCTCTTATCACTTATTAAACATTGTATTGGAAATGCTAGTCAATTCAGTAAAGAGACAAAAAGAAATAAAAGGCATCTATACTGGAAAGTAAGAAATAAAATCATTTTAATTGGCATAAGAATTGATCATCTATGTAAAAACGAAAAACATAGTCTTTATTTGCAGGCGTAATTGTTTATTAAAAAATTTTTATTTGAATCTGCAAAACAGATAATGGCTTTTTTAAGGTGGCAGCATATAGAGTGAACATTCAAAAATCAATTATATTTCTATATACTTTCAAGGGAAAACTAGAAATTAGAAATATAAAAATAATATATCTCATAGTAATATCAATAAAATATGAAATACTTAATAATAAATATGACCAAAAATATGAAGACTCATACACTGAAAACAATAAAGCCCTCTGATAGAAATTAAAAACCTAAATAATGGAAAGATATACTATATTCATGGATCAGAAAAATTACTATTACTAAGATGTCAAGTATTTCCCAATTCATCTATAGATTATAAACATTCCCCTAAGAAAATGTTTGCATTTTTTGTTCAAATTGACAGATTTATTCTAAAATCCATTGAAAATTTGAAGGACCTAGAATAAACAAAACAACTTTGAAATAATTTAACATATTTGAAGACTAACACTCCTGATTTCCAGATTTGTTATCAAGGTACAGTAATAGAGACAATGTGGCATCATTATCACAATATATATGAATAGGGAATGGGTAAATAATTCTGATAATAGCCATTTTATGAAACAACATTATGCTATTTAAAAAAGAATAAGCTGATCCTCAAATGCCATGATTGAATGTAAAAATGTTATGATGAGCCAAAGAAACTAACTGTGTGGTGTATTTCTCCTATTATAAGTCAGATAAACTTATTCATTGTATTTATTATTCATACTTTGAATAGAAATTTGATTCTAACTTGCCTTGAATCATTTATTGGAGTCAGATGCCTCTTTGAGTTGATACATGGCCTAAGAAGTCATCCAGTGACATTTTGCAGAACTTGATAATGAAATATTCACACCGACTCTTTTGCTACCTTCCACTTGGCAGCAGATCAGAAAGAAGGGAAGGCTAAATAGTTTTATAGTAAGTGTTCGGCAAAGAAAGTTCAGAAGGCCTTGCTTTGTGACCACAAGGGACTTTGTATCATGAGTCAGTGGAAGCATCTCCATTGCCAGTACTAGAGGAGCAACAATACAATCCATGAACTTTACCTTAATGATTCAGAAAGGAATGAGCAATGTGCCGTCTTCTTTTTTGACTCCTCTTTGGATTTTTCCAGATGACTTGAACATTCCACTAGACGTGTTTCCCCACAGAGAAAAAAAGTCTCATTATTTACTCATTCTTGTCCTAATAGATCTAAAATATTTACATGTCATTATTCTCCCTAACAACAGCCTGTGACTTTTAGATAGATTTCTTATCAAATACTTTTTCAATTGTAAAGTCAAATTTGTATTGGTATAGTATAGTATAGTATAGTACAATATACTGAATTTGTATTAGTATTTGTAATGTATACTAAATTAGTCTTAGTGTTAGTATTTGTATTGTATAGTAAATTTGTATTAGTATTAGAGCCCCTCAAAGACACAATTTAAAAATATTTTCTAAATGTAAATTTTCTTTTCCTTTCCCCAGATTGATATACCTAGTGGGAATCTTAAAACTCCTTTGTATCTGTTCTCACTCTTATATTCTATCTTTGCCTCATACCAAATTTTTCTCTTTGTATGGTAAATATTTTAATTCTTATTCTTCAGTAAACACCAGAAAAATCTTTGGTCTTTATAACATTGCAAACTGAAATATGTATGGTGTTTAAATATTGAAATTTTTTATGGCATATATTTCTCTAAAATAATATTGTTTGACTTTAAAAAATATATCAGCCTCCACAGTTGCATGTTACAACAGAAAGAAAACTGGATTTGGCAATAGAAAACCTTAGTTTTAGAGTACACTCTACTTGTATAGGAAAATGTCACTGTTGCCACTTAAATTGCTTTTTATCTCATTTTTTTATTAGACTATGGTGGGAGAGGGCAAAAAATACATCATATCTAAAGGCCTCTAGCCTTGCCACCACAAAAGAAGACAGTGGATCTTTACCTATAGTTGATTCAGCTTGACTCCTAGTATATCAGCGTGAATTAGGCTGCACTTTGACTACTTAAGATATGAGGTAAGCTCTATTTGAACACTTAAGGTATATTCTGAGCCAAATGTACCCCAAGGAAAATGCTAAATGTTCCTCCACTTAATGAAGACTATTTTAAATCAGTTTGGACTAGTCTGGAAATCAGTCTGGAAATACATTTCCAGACAATATGCTGGCTTCTTGAGATACAGAGAGGTATAACAACTCCCTTTTTTTCAGAGTAAAAAACTAGTAGTAAACTAAGTAATTTTAGAAATTTAACTTGTAATACACTAAATATATCTTAAAAGAGATTTTTAAAGGTACAGAAAAGGAAGGCTTTGAAAAGGTCTTAATAAAGTTCAGACCAGCATCAGCATGTGCAGTTGCTAATTAGAAGCAAAAATAGAAATGAATGAGCATGGCTATGCCTGGGTAAAATGTCAGTTGATGTGGCTGGGGCTATAGATCATAATCAGAAAATGGGGGCCTTTCTCGATCATACTAAAGATTTTGGATTTTATGTATGGTGACTGTGAATGAATCTAGCTGATGAGATTCAAACTTTAGTGTGACAATATTTGAGATGGACCAGAGAAAAGATGGGGGAAGCTGAAAGTGGAGAGCCATGTTAGAAAGGCTAAAACAACAGTCCTGGTGAGGAACTATTACTAAGAAAAGGGACAGAAGGAAAGAAAGCATTTAGAAAATAAAATGCCACATCTGCCAATTAATTGGGGTTTAATTGTAAAAGAGAGGATGAGAGAAGAAGATCTACAATTCTGCAATGGCAAATGAATGTACATTTTTGTGTGGGTACAAAGTGGATAATGCAGAAGGCTGGAGGGAAGAGAATGACTTTTGTTTTGAATAATCTGAGTCCAGTAAAGTAGCTGACATAAATATTTTTTGTCTTAGTCTTTGTGCAGTAGTTGTAGTGGGCTAAAAAAAATAAAGAAATTAAAATTTAGGAAAGTGTAGTTATAGAGTATGTAAGGTCTTAAGATTTCACATGAACAATAGACCTAGATAGTGAGAGCATCAAATATGTTGCCATGAGAATGAGTTAGTAACTTGAGTTAAAGGTGTACAATTCATTTGGAAAGCCGAGAAATGGTAAATCACTTCCAGCATAAACAGCTACATCTTCAGTGAATTTTACACACACACACACAAACACACACACACACACACACACACACACACAATACAGATGGCCATATATAATTACAAAGCTCACAAATATTTAACAAAATATGCTTTTTAAATTTATTAATTTGAAGTGGTAAATAACTTCCCCAAACAATACAACACTTTTGAAATATCCAACATGTCATTACACTTGAAAGGAATGCTATTGGAACCAAGAAGTTAATATCAAAAACTTGAGCCTCAAGGAACTTAAAAAGTATGTCTAGTCAGCTCTACTTCAAGATAGTTTCTCAATATTCACACACATGCCTATAGTTTTCTATGCTGAGTTTGACATATTAATTAAAATATTTCCTATGTTAATTCTTTAGAAAAGAAAAGAATTTATCGGTAGCTTTATATTTCACTCAACTTTATCCAACTGTCTACCAGGTTGGAGAATTACATTGGTCCAGGAGCTAGTCAAGGAGAAGTATACCAAAGTGAGCCAATGTAACATTATCCACCTGTGTAAAAGAACATCAAAGTAATATATTCAATTGTGAAAAACCAGTGATAGCCACAATCTCAGGAAACATCCTTCCTATTGTTTCTTACTGGCCATAACTACATTGTGAGGTTAAGTATAACTTTTTATAAGTATTATATTAAAAAAATAAAAAAACATATTGTATTTAAATGTGCAGATAAATTTAACTGAATGTATAAAGTAAATTGGCAATTATTTTGGACTTTCTTCAGAGAAATTCTGGCAGTTAAAAATTAGAAGAATGAGTGATACACTTGAAATTACAAATTTGTGATTCCTTATAATTATAGAAGCTTTATGATAGAAAAGGTTAATCTCTCTCAAGTAGCAAATATATCTAAAATAGAAATTATCTCCTTATACTCAAGTTTCTATTAAGTAAATGGCTTAAATTTATGTAGTTATAATATACAGGGTTAGAAATAATTAGGAATATTTCATTGCTGGTGGGAATGTAATTTGCTTTGGTGTGGAGGTGTGGAGAGAGCCATGGGACAATATCTATGGTATGAAACAATATAAAAGCCTTTTAATTCAAGAATACAAATTTTGAGAACATATCCTTCAGAAATAGAAGCACTTTGATGTTAAGAAACTCCCATGCTCCATGCTTTATCGTCAATAGAAGAATGAAAAAAATCATTTTATATTCATTTTGTAAAACAAACAATATAAAATATATGATATAAAATATATCCTGTAAGATTATATAAGTAGGAAAAGAATAAATTATGTAGAATGTCTCAGATAACACTAGTGTTCAATGCATAAAGCAATTTGAGATATGTGCGAGATATAATAAAATTATAGTATAAATTAAAAACAAGAAATCTCCACATGCATCTCTTTATGTGTAAATTCCTTTGTAAGATCAGAGAATAGTATGATTAAATCAAACACCATATTTTACATTTGTTACATGAAGATTATAAGACATATAGACTATGTGTGTCTATTGTTTTCTATGTTGTTAATGTGTTACATTAAACTTTAATCCTATTTTTTAAATTAATAAGCTAAGAAAGGTTGCAAAAAATTATTTTATTAAATATTGACTTTGAGAATGATGCATATAATGGGTGTCAAACTTTGGCAAATGCCTATTGGAGGTGTTCAAGAAGAGTAATATTGCCATCTATTGGTCATTTATTCACATAGAAGATACATGGTCCCTTGAAAATAATGTAAGAGTTGATCAAGCAGTTAAAACCATATAATATAGCAGATAAACAAGGACATCAAAATATCCTAACTTACTAACAAATTGCTAGGAAAGATTTTCTTCTTTTTTCATATTCAATTTTCACTATGCTATTAAAGTAATTAATGACCTTTTAAAATGAGTTTTGGAGTGTTCCCTCCTCTTTGATAATTTGATAGTTTCTATCTTTGTTGAACTCCAAATTTTGTTCACGCATTGTTTTCCTAATTTCATTTAGTTGTCTATGTGTTCTGTAGTTTACTGAAGTCCTTTAAAAAGGTTATTCTGAATTACTTGTCAGACAGTTTATAGATCTCCTTTTCTTTAGGACCAGTTATTAGAACTTTATTAGTTTTCTTCGGTGATGTGTTCGCCTGATTCTTTGTGATCCTTGTACCTTGTGTTGGCATCTGCATTTGAGTAAGTGATACATGCTTCCACACTTTTCAGGTTCACTTTTGAAGGAAAGATCTTCTCCAGTCTGCTCAGCTTGAGATTTTAGATCTATCAGCTGTGGGTATTGCCCACAGGCAGGCAGGGCTTACTATCAGGTTCCTTAGTTGGTTGAGGCCCACTGCCTGTGCATGCTCTGAGATTTGTGGCTGAGGTAGGGGTGGAGTGTGTTGGGGGGTGGCCACTGGCTGAGCTCCATGACTGGATTAGCCTGCTGATTGTGCTCTTATTCCAGTGGGGTTTCTAGGTAATCTCCCTGGTTGGGTAGGGCTCCTGATATTCTCTGTGGTCAGGTAGGGTTGCTAGTTCGGCTTTGCAACCATATCTGGGTGTGGGGTAACAGACTCTGTTCTCTAACAGGGTGATGCTACTAGTGAGAGTCTAATTGCACACAGCTGAAGTCTGGGCTCCACAATTGCTCATGGTTAGGTTGGCCCTCAGGCTGTATGTACTCCTTGACCAGATGGTGCCACTGGCTATGCCCCCAAATTGGGTAAGGCCACAGGCTGGGCTTCACAATTAGGTAGGCCCTTGGCTATACTGTGCTGTTATGTAAGGTTACTGTCTGGACTCTCTTGTTGGGCAGGGCCTTCAGTTGTACCCTGCAGTTGGGTGGGGATGCAGGCTGTGCTCTGTGTTTGAACAGGGTCTTATCCAGGCTCTTGGTTGGGTAGGGCTGAATTCTATATTCCATGATTTAGTGGGCCGCAATTTGGGCAAGGCATGTTTGGATAAGGTCCCATGCTATGTTCAACAATTGGGCAGGGTCACAGGGTGGGCTCTACTGCTGGGTGGGGTTGTAGGCTGGGCGGTACTGGACGATGGGCTCCCAGGCTGTCCAGGGTCACTGTTCAGGCTTTCTGGCTGTTCAGGGCCAGGAGTTATGCTCAACAGCCAAGGTGGATTGCTGGCTTGGTTCCTTGTGGTCTGTAGGATGGGCTCCAGGCCTGCCTGGATTCTATGACTAGGCTTCCTGGCAGAGTGGGACTGGAGGCCATGCATAGTAGTTGGGTGGGGGTGTACATTTGCTCTTCTACCCTTGCCGTAGAATGTGCTTAGCAGCTGGTGGAGCTTTGAAATTGGTCCCCTGCCCAGTGGAGGCATAGAATGGGCTTCATGGACAGTACAACCTCTTGTCTGGGAACTTAAATCAGTCAGAATGGCCAGCTGAGCTCCCTGGCCAGATGGGGCCACCAGCTCAGCCCTGCAGATGGGAAGAGCCAGTGGCTGGGATCTTTGTTTGGGTGCTACTATTAAGCAGGGACTCAGTCAGCCAAGGTCTGAGCACTGGTTGCTATAAGCACCACCCTTTTTTTTTTATCTCTATCTGATCCCCAGTGATGGAGCACCCATGGATTTCCCCTCATGATCCTTGGGCAATGAGACCTGGATGTCTACCTGGGGCTCATATTCCCCCATGAAAAAACCTGGGGTGGCTCTCTTGGTGAGGTGCTATGCTGGCCCAGGGCAGGAGTGATGAGAGTAAAGGGAAACCAATGAGGTCCTTCTCAGTTTCTGTGGTCCAAGAGGGGCTACAGCCTTAATGCCAAATGCTGGGATTTTCACAATGGTGTTTTATCTGTGGATAGTTGTTAGTTTGTCTTTTTGTGAGAGAGACTGAAGTCAGTCAGGAGCAACCTGTGTCAATATTTTCATATCATTACTCTCCCCAACTTTTCAAAGATTCTCAAAATTTGCTTAATTTTTTCCTAAAAATATTGAAAAAGAATTAAGAGTGTCTACCTTACAAAATGCAATAATTTCAATTACTTAAAATTATATAAAAGTATAATGGATAAATATAATGTTAAAAGCGTACTACCTATAATTCAAGTGAACTTTTGTATTTGAAAAAGACCACACATTCAAGTCATGCAAGGCAAATTTATGGACTCTTGAGTAGAAGGAAACAATGGGCCTACTATTCTTAAGTCTGTGTCTTGCTGAATTACATGAGGTTCCAAGTCTGCCTGACCCACCTCACATGCAGATTTGAGTGAATTATGGCAGAGTATCTGAGGGCTCTTGGAGACTAACATTACACCATAGTAGTTGAGCTAACAGCGTTGGGAGTGTGGTCCATAATACCAGAGTTAATGAAACTAGATTGAAAATGCTTGCAGCATGTCACTTTCCCATCAGTCCAGAGTTTTTCCTAGGCTTTATTATTGACACGTGTAATTTGCTCAAGATTTTTTATATAGAACTTTGTCAGTAAAATATGTAACCTTGAAACTAGTATTGCATATTAACCTGACAACGTTCTCCACAATGGTCCATTGGCTATTATAAAGAAAATAAAGAAAAGGATAAACAGAGCAAATAAACACTGGGCTCTCTTTAAACTAATTCTCTGAGAGTTTCTTTGAATTTATGAAATACAGTATCAGGATAACTTTTCAGAGTCTATAGAAGCAACATGTTTTAATTCTAACTCTAGGTAGATCTTTCAGATCATCTTGTCCTGAAGCTAGTAAATTACAACCATAGTATTCTCATTTAGCTAACTGTAGCCTTAGTAATTCAAATTAAGTTTTGTCCTCACTCAGATTAGATAATCTGGCAATTGATTCTCCTCTTTATTCCATTTCCTTCAGAAGAGACTATATATTGATAAATCTACTAATCACATCCCTCTCTTACCTAGAAAGTGGGGTCAAGTTATAATACATTGAGCAAAGAACTTTTCCACTGCTTTGAGGTTTGCTTATGGTATTTTTGTTTTTAAATCTGTTTTTTACCACAGCAAATACTTTTCAGAACTCTTACCATTGGGAGGTTTTTATTGGTAAGTACAAGCCCTTGTCAGTTCTCCAAATGGAGCTGTTCTGAAAGGTTATTTTGAATTTTCTCCCTAAGACACTGCTGAAAAATTCTCAAAAAATCCAATAATGCACATTAATTACACTAGAATTGAATCATCTTATTGGCAATGCCATTAAATTTCTTTTTTAATTTTTTTAAAATTTTAAAATTTTTATTTATTTTTGAGAGACTGAGACAGATCATGAGCAGGTGAGGGGCAGAGAGAGAGGGAGACACAGAATCAGAAGCAGGCTCCAGGCTCCGAGTTGTCAGCACACAGCCCTAGACAGGGCTCAAACTCACGGACCATGAGATCATGACCTGAGCTGAAGTCAGCTGCTTAACGACTGAGCCACCCAGATGCCCCGGCACTAAATTTCTATTTGGAGGATTATAGAAGAGAATTTTTCCCCCAATAATTTACATGGCAGTGGAATCAGGGGCTCATTTTACACAGCATGAGAAACAGGATGTAATCTAGCTCCAAATCCCTATTGGTCTGCTTTGACCTGTGGAATCTAGAACATATTCTTCCTGTCCTTCCAGGAGCCTTCAATTGATTATCTTCCCCCCCTTTATCTTAATACTGTCTTTTTATTAGAAGATTTCACTCATCTTAACCTATAATAAGAGATAGAAAGCCAGGTTGTAATTACACTCCTTAAAGCCTCTCTTAAAATAAGCATAAAATAGTATTGCATTTTTAAAGGATATCATTGCTGGCAACAAAAAGAAGAGAGAGAGAAATGACTTGGCATAAAGAGAAAGTTACAAATTTGGCATGATGTCTCAAAAAAAAAAAAAAAAGCCGTAACCATATTCCTGGTAGAACCAACTTAATGTGCACTCGATCTGCTAGTCTCTCAGGGCCGTGCTTAGGAGGGTCCCACATTTGGTTTAATAACCTGCCCTCTCCCTCTTAAAAGTCCTAATAATGTTGAATCACTTTCTTCACTTGCATTTTTCACTGAGTCCCACAATTACTTCATCAATTCTTAATAATCCTGAGAATATAAGTAGAACGAGTCTTTCCCTTCCTTAGATCTTAAGTATCTTTAGCTTTACTCTTGAGAATTCTGCCAATCACTGTAAAAAAAATATTTTGAAATTATTGCAGTAAGCTCTCTCATAAGAAGTCCTAAAGTCCCAGGACCATCCCAAATTTCACTTAGATCCTGATACTATTGATTATGTTGAAGAGATCAATGACTGAAGCAATGCTTACTATTTGAAACAGTAATTAGGCTTTTAATCACTCTTAGGGTTGACTATGAATACTATCTCAGAGTCCTTGAAACAGTAGCTTGAAGGTAAGTTATATAGGCATTGAAATAAGGAAAATACAATTTTTTAAATGTTTATTTATTTTTGAGAGAGAGAGAGAATCCAAAGCAGTCTCCAGGCTCAGAGCCTGATGCAGGGCTCGAACTCACAAACTGCAAGATCATGACCTGAGCCAAAGTCAGATACCCAACCAACTGAGCCACCTAGGAGCCCCAGGAAAATACTATTTTTGTAGCACTGGGGACTAGGTGGAGAACATGGCCACTGAAACATACTCAACTCCTTTCTCACTTCTCTTACTATCAATTCTGTTGGCTGACTCAGCATGTAAGTGAGTTGAGAGACAGGTATAATTCTTTATTTTGTTTATTTGGAGCAGTATGAGAGGAAAACCGGATAAACAGGTAGAAAAAAGTTTGACAGTTAAGTGTTCCAATGAAGAAGGCAGAGGAGGGAGTGATGGAGATCAAAAGGATGTTAAACTCACTTAAGTAGCTAAGGAAGATATTCAAGTTATATGTAAAAATGACAGTCTCCAGTTTTCTTCCAAAGAAGTCAAATTACACTCAGAGTAAAATGGTTTCTTCTGCTTTAGATGGAGAACTGAAATGTGGAGTCTTGTAGCTTAATTTAAACTTTTTGAGCACAATCTACCCAACAGTTTTCTGATATGTAAGAATGGGAATTTTATATTTTAGTCTACATGAGTCTAATAATTTTACTAGGTGAACTTTTGCCTTTTTTCCAAGCAGCCCCATTTTCCCAAATTCAATCCAGTCAGCGATGATTGAGTCAATATGATCTTATATCAAAAACTTTTAGAGAATTGCATTACATTTTTTAACATAAATCTTAGACAAATTTCTAGATGCTCTATGATGACCTATCTGCCTTGCCTAAGAGGGCTCATTTCCACATAATATCTTGTTTAAAGAATCCAATTTTCTCATGTTAGAAAGAACTACTGGTAATTTAAAATAAAATTAGTTCTCATGATTGGTAAAATTAAACATAGCCTTTTACCATGTTTTAGTAAAAGATGTAATTCCACAATCAGATATGCATATTCTCCCCAAATAATGTCATTATAGAAATTCTTCTTAATTATTCAAGCATATTCACTGACCTTATATACATATGATCTTGATAAAATGTATATGCCAGTTCACGGTATGAACTTCAGTTCCAATTGTCACATAGCTTTTATAACTTAGCCTTCATACTCCACCCTTTAATTCCCCAGGGATGAATCAGTCCATTTGTGGCAAAGTTGTTTGAGTATGATATAATTGGTTCAAAATATCATGAGAAAATAAAGTCATAAAATATTCTGTCAAAGCAGCCAAATGTCTAATACAAACTTAAATTTGGAATTAAAGAATTACTTTAGGGGCACCTGGGTGGCTCAGTTGGTTGAGCATCCGACTTTGCTCAGGTCACGATCTCATGGTCCATGAGTTCGAACCCCGCATCAGGCTCTGTGCTGACAGCTCACAGCCTGGAGCCTGCTTCAGATTCTGTGTCTCCCTCTCTCTCTGGCCCTCCCCCCATTCATGCTCTGTCTCTCTCTGTCTCAAAAATAAATAATGTTAAAAAATATTAAAAAAAAGAATTACTTTAAAATCTAACAAATTAAGTTATACCTCACCACATACATTTTGTGTGTCAAACATTTTTCCTGATTTTTTTCTTTTCTTTTTTTTTTTTTTTTTTTTTTTTTTTTTTACAATGGGAGAGATATTTCAAGATACCAAGAGAAAAAGTTGAAAGATATTTGTGCTCCTTTAAAGAATGTTTTCTGATAACTGTAATGCCTAGAAATACTTAGATTTTACCCCCCTATTTCCTTATCTATTTGAAGGTGAGTGTCTGTGGTTATTTGAATAACCTAGGCCTTCAGTACCAGTCCATTTCATTTGGTGTTTGGAGGTATTATGGCAGAGGATGTGTGCACTCTTGTGGACCTCAATAACGAAACCACTGTCACCCACACGCTTAAGGATAACATACAGAATTAGCGTAAGAATATGAGCAAAGCTAAGATGTTGACAAACAGTCCTGGTCATAAAGTTCAGGGCAAAACAGGATGTAATAACAGCAGGCAGCTAGTTTCAGGAAATAGATTACAGAACAGCTGTGGAGCAGTGACTCTTCCGTACTTCCCCTTTCCTCCTAGCTGTTACCTTATGATTGTTTCATTATCATATATAGGGACTTCTTAGGATAGATATTTTGTCTTTACTTTCACAGTCCCACAAATGAAGAGGAATTCTGCATTAGTAGCTGTACTTAATGAACTACACACAGGAGTCTCATCTGCTTGTGGACTTAATTTAAATGATGGGATTTGGGGACTTTGAGTTGATACTGTAACAGGATCTGACTCTTTAGAACCTGGGGAGAGGAGTAACTGTATTTTGTATGTGGGAGGGGCATGCATTATTGGGGGTCAGAGGGGGAGTTGTCACAGATAGATCTTAGGAAATGGTCATCATGTCCATACCCTGTTTATCTCTGCTTGAGGTCATGTCCACACCCTCTATAGTCTCTTTGCTTGAGTATGAATGGGGCATGTAACTTGCTTCTAACTAACATATGGCAAAAATCATGGTAATGAACTCCTATGTTTAGGTTATATTATATTGCAAAGGAAAAAGGATGATAGATATAGACACAGATACGACTATACTTTGCAGCATATACAGTATAGATTCTCTTTTCCTTGCTTGCTTAGGGGAAGTCTGATGCCATGTTGTAAGGGGACCAAAAGAGAGATCCACATGGCATGGATCTTCTGATAGGCTCTAAGTAGCAAGGAACTGAATTTGGTCAGCCTGCAGAATAAGCTTGGAAGCAGATTCTTCTCCAGTTGAGCCTGTACATGGAAAATCAGACAAGATAACACCCAGACTGCAGCCTTATGAGTCCTCCATCTTGACCTAAGAAAACTAGGATGTAATAAATGTGGATGGTTCTAAGCTGTTAATTAGTGGTGATATGCTATATAGCAATAGAGAATTAATACACCAATTGTGCCAGTTACCCAGAACTAAAGTATTCTCCAGGATATGGGACTTAGAGCTGTAAATCAGAGACAACCCAGGGGCGCCTAGGTGTCTCAGTCGGTTAAGTGTCCAACTTTGGCTCAGGTCATGATTTCACAGTTCGTGGGTTTGGGCCCCACATTGGGCTCTGTGCTGACAGAGCCAGGAACCTGTTTCAGATTCTGTGTCTCCCTCTTTCTCTGCCCCTCCCCTGCTCGTGCTCTGTCTCTGTCTCAAAAATAAATAAACATTAAAAAAAAAACTTTAAATCTGAGACAACCCTGAGCAAACTGGGACAGATTGGTTTTTCTAAACCTCCCTTATGTTTTGTATTGGCTCCGATGTGAATTTTAAAGGATACTGGGTATAATTTTTAAGATTTCTACACAACTATTTTTTTATGATATGTACTTTGCAATATCTCTGGAAAAGGAAGTCCTGGATGACATTACAATAACATAAACATACGACACCCCTAAGAATAATATTAAAGGAGACAATGATCTGTCAAAATCGCTGAATAGTTACCCATTGAACAAATCATGGTTAAGCAAAATTAATTTAAAAGCAGTTGTATTTCTACATGGTACTGGCAATCTGAAACTGGAAGTTAAAAACAATACATTTACAATGGCATCAGAAATCATCAAGGACCTAGGAACACATCTAGTGACAGCTGTGCACAAAGTCACCCACAACGAAACATACTTTCGAGAGAAGTTTGTTAAGATCTGGGAAATAGAGAGACATACCTTTTTTTTATAGCTTGGAAGACTTACTGTTGTATGTCCATTCTACTAAAACTGAACTATAGATTTAATGCAACTGGAATCCAAACCCCAGCTACTTTGTTGACAAAACTGACAAGCTATTTAAAAAATCTGTGTGGGGGCGCCTGGGTGGCACAGTCGGTTAAGCGTCCGACTTCAGCCAGGTCACGATCTCGCGGTCCTTGAGTTCGAGCCCCGCGTCGGGCTCTGGGCTGATGGCTCAGAGCCTGGAGCCTGTTTCTGATTCTGTGTCTCCCTCTCTCTCTGCCCCTCCCCTGTTCATGCTCTGTCTCTTTCTGTCCCAAAAATAAATAAACGTTGAAAAATAAATAAATAAATAAATAAAAATAAAAAATCTGTGTGGAAGTGCAAAGTGATTACATAAAATAATCATAACAATTTTAAAAAAAGATGCACAGATTCAGGGCCTATACTTCCTAATTTCAAGGCTTAACATAAAACTATAGTAATCAGGACAGTGTAGCACTGGGGTAAAAGATAGATAGAGCTGACAGATCAATAGAACAGAATAGAGAGTCAAGACATAGACTGTCATATATTCATGTTCAATCAATATCCAGTCAAATTTCCAAGTCAATTCAATGGGGAAATAAAATTTTTAAATAATTTATGCTTAGAATGATAAAAATTTTTATTGGGCAAACCAAGCCTCAATTTCTAGCACATTCTCTACATAAGACTTAATTTCACATGGATCACATGTGTAACTGCAGAAACCAGAACCATAAATCTTCTAGAGGAAAATGTATACATATTTTTTAACATAAATGTAGGCAAAGATATTTTAAACAGGAATCAAAAAGCATTGAACATAAAAGAAGGAAAGTAATAAATTGAATATAATCAAAACTTAAAATGTCTGCTAAACAAAAGACACTATTAGGAAATGAATATATAAGTCACAAAAGTGGGAAAAATGATTTTTTCAAGGAACTATTTTGGGTAATAAAATGTTCTATGTTTTACATTGGGGTATGAGTTATAGTGCTATATATAGTTGTTAAAAGAAAAAAAATTGGGGCGCCTGGGTGGCGCAGTCGGTTAAGCATCCGACTTCAGCCAGGTCGCGATCTCGCGGTCCGTGAGTTCGAGCCCCGCGTCGGGCTCTGGGCTGATGGCTCAGAGCCTGGAGCCTGTTTCCGATTCTGTGTCTCCCTCTCTCTCTGCCCCTCCCCCGTTCATGCTCTGTCTCTCTCTGTCCCAAAAAAAAAAAAAAAATTACAAGTAGACCATGGTGTATCAAGGCACAAAACTCAAAAGTAAGAAGATAGAAATATTTAACTAAATGAAATGTAAAACTCAAAAAAAGTTAATGTTTATTTTTGAGAGAGAGAGAGACAGAGTGCAAGCAGGGGAGGGGCAGAGAGAGAGAAAGACACAGAATCCAAAACAGGATCCAGGATCTGAGCTGTCAAGATAGAGCCTTACACGGGGCTCAAACCCACCGTGAGATCATAACCTGAACTGAAGTTGGGTGCTTAACTGACTGAGCCACCCAGGTGCCCCAAAATTAAAACTTTTAATGGCCAAAAATATCCAACTAAAAGGCAACTTAAAACAATGATTTGTAAAAGTCATTTTAGATGCTTGTAACTGTAGGAGAATGGGCATGTAATATATAGGCATATAATAATATGCAAATTAAAGTGGTGATCAAATATGAGAATTTTGTTCAAACTTGGTAATAATTTATGAAAACAAGAAATCTCATTCACACCCACCAACCTGGCAAAAAAAAAAAAAAAAAAAACAAAAAAACAAAACAAAACAAAAAAAAAAAACAAAACCTTAAAGACCTGCCACACAGCTTGGGGTTGGGACTTTAAAACAGGTAACAAAATGTACTCTTTAATGTTTTTGGCAGAAAATTTTGAAATGTTACAACTTTGGGGAATGTTCTGAAGAAGGCTTTAAATATTGACAGTACATATATTCTTTAACTGAGATTTTCTCAACCTTGATGCAATTGACATTCTGGCCAGATCATTGTAGTGGGGTCTATCCTACGCATTGTAGCATATTTAGAGCATCCCTGGCTTCCACCAAATTGTCTCCAGTGTGACAGCCTAAAGTGTCTCTGAACACTGCTCAGTGTCCTCTGGGGAACAATGTCACCCCTCATTAGAAACAGTTTTAAATTAACCTCTCAAAATACTTTTGTTGCACTGGTATATTTGTAGTTTTGATAAAAAAAAATATGAAAGACAGTCAAAAGTATAAATGACACAGGCATGCCATGAAATAGTAAGCAAACATCAAAATACTGAATCGCATTACACTGTACTGATTAGAAGGATTGCCATAAGGTACTATTGAGCAGAAAGAAAAGAGAAAATCAAGCTGGGAAAAATAGCTCATCCTAAACATAAAGAGCACTTACGATTTTAATTAAGAGTATATGTATGTGCACATAACAAAAATAAATAAGATGCTTGAACATTAAAAAAAACTAAATTGTAATATGATTGTGACTAGCCAATATATTAGTCTGTCAGCATACTTATAAAACTAATATGAGCAGATGTTCTAGTGAGAAAAGGAGATACAGCAAAGTGAGGAGGCAATATTAAGCTCTAGGTTTATCTGGTAGATACAGAATGACTTTGTTTTAAAAATATATTGTAAAAGATTTAATTTTAAAGCTCTTTCCTCTAATTATCTCATACCTCTTTCTGCATTTATGATTTTCTTTTGGGAAGTATAAATGATCCTGTGGTCACTTAACGACTGCACCCTCTGAGCCCTTGCCAAGTGTTGACAGGTGTCTGAAATAAGAGCCAAACCATGTTGGCACACACCTCAGATTCATTCCCTGGTCCAATCAGACGGCACACAGACTAGCAGACACACAAAGGCAGTCTGAGACCCATGCCAACGAGCATCCTTTCAGACTCTGCCAAATTCTTGCACCAAGCAGCATGTTGACTAATGAACACCATGCCTTATTAGTGGCAGTAACTGCCACAGGAAAATACATCTCAGTACTTTCCACAAATCCCTTCTCTCACCTATTGAACCAGAGACTGAATCAGGATACACAGTCATGTCCTGCTATAAACCTGCACTGGAGATCTGCTAGGGAACTATTCTCAAAACATTCTAAAAGAGTAAAATAAGCTAAATTAACCATATAGCGTATAGATTAAGATCTCAGTACCCTGAGTTCAAATCTCAGATCTAACCCTTACCTAGAAGTGTGATCATGGGAAAGTTACTTAGCCTTTCTAAGCCTCTTTTTCTTATTTGTAAAATGAGGGTAATATTACCGACTTTGTTGGGTTGTTGTAAAGAATTAATAGTATTTTAAATTTTTTTAAATGTTTATTTTTTTGGGAGAGAGAGAGACAGAGTGTGAGTGGGGTAGAGGCAGAGAGAGAGGGAGACACAGAATCCAAAACAGGCTCCAGGCTCTGAGCTGTCAGCGCTGAGCCAGACATGGGGCTCAAACTCACAAACCGTGAGATCATGACCTGAAATGAAGTCAGATGCTTAACCAACTGAGCCACCCAGGAGCCCCAAGAGTTAATAGTCTTAAAGCATTTAGGACAATATCCAGCACATTATAACCATTATATAGATGTCTGCTATTATTATTATTCCACCTTTGAAAATTTTGAGACTATAAGGTATGTGAGTAGTCTTAAATTATATTACTCTGTTCTTATGCTGATGAAACTAAAATAAAAGGCATCCCTGTTTTGGATTAGATGGGACATTAGCAAAGAGAATTTTTTAGACATGATGAAATAGAAAGTGAAATAGCACAGGTTACATAAGCATCACAAACAGAGAAAATTATGCATCTTGGTACTTAACTAGGTATCTACCATGGCATATATGCCTTGGACTATGAATTTCAGTAGACAGGGGGAATTACCTGGGAATCGTTGAACAGTAACCATTGATAAGTCCCATCCTGGGAGATTTTGATTCGGTAAATGTGGTAAGGGCTCTGGGAACAGGAATTGTTAAGAAGCTTATATGTGATTCTCAGGGCCAACCTGGTCTGGACATCACTGATATGGAACAAATTTACTGAAGTTACTGACTCTGCCTTGATTCAGGTCTACATTCTAGGAAGGTGTGGAGGGTCTTTGTCAACTGTGGGGTGTATGACATGGTTGATAATTGTCTAGCTTGTAGTTCTGTCAAATACTCTGGAGTATTCTGTGTTTAATTACTTGGGTTGAATATCTTACAACCATCCCATTCCTCTGCTGGCCATCAAACTGTAAAGCTTGTCAAATGGAAGACCTGATAATTTGAGCTAATGAGAAAACCAGTGTGTGTATTTTGAGATAGATTATTTTAGAGAATTGGTTGTTTAAACTGATTCATTGCAGCAAACTCCCATTTCATGTTTTTGATAAATATTTAATCAAGCATATTATGTTCCTTACTTTATATGCTTACAAAATTTTATTTTTAGTGAAATAATTTCAGTTGAAATGCATTGATAATAAAAAAAATGCTTATACCAGTGCACTGAATGGTGTGGTGATATTAAAAGAACAGCCAAGCTGACAGTGATCTCCATTAGCTGGACTCACATTTTTATTTTATAGAAGAGAAGGCGAGGAGACTAAGGCTCTCAAATGTTAATTGACCTTTACAAGGTCCCAGATCTCATTAGTGGTTTTCCAGTTCTAGAAAACTGTTTGTCTGACTGCAAAGCCAATATCATTCACTAAGCTCCCTGGCCTTCAAATATCTTTGAGTTTATAAATTTTTTGTTGCATTTTTATTAATAATTGGAGAAACAAAATTGGAAGTTCCACAAATTAAAGTTTTCTATGATTCAATTTGTCATTAAAAACCTAATGGGGTATTTAAATAACTCTTTGAACATCATTAATGTGCTAATCCCAAATACTTTTTTATATGTGTGAATGAGGAGCCTATTTAATATGACCTTTTAAATATAAGCAGATGAAATTGAATCTACTTTCCTCACTGTGGATGTTGTAGCAAGAAGATGGTTGGCTGGTGCTTAAGTGGTCTAAGAATCTTTTGTAATATGTTTTTTTCTCCTTTGCCCAGATTGAGTTAATTCCCTTCATTAGAGCATGCCAGTCACACGTAGAGAGCTGAGCTATGCCAGCTCTCTAAATCCTCCCTATCTCAGCTTAGAACAGGCAGAACAGATGCAGAGATTTCTGCTGGGTGCCCTCTGGAAGGGCACCTGTAAAGAACAGGTTAATAGAATATTTTCCAGTACAGGATTTTTAAAAGAATAATAAATATGGACTGAATTCTACTTGACCTTTTATTTAATGAGAAGAAAGTCTTTGAAAAAAAAAAACACAAAACGGAACACAGTAAATATCACAGAAAGGGCACGGAACATATGCAGGTTTTGCATGGCTTCTATCCCATTGGATAAGATATTATTTTTCCTTACCTTTTTGTTCTTGTAAAATAGTCCCTAATATTTATAGCTCAATATCAATTTTTAATTAATAGAATCTATTTTAGAGCAGTTCATAGGAAAATAGAGCAGAAAGGAAAGTTCCCATAAAGTTCCCACTGCCCCCACCCCAACCTCACCAAGTTTCACCTACTATTAACATCTTGCATCAGGGTGGTAAATTTGGTACAACTGACAAACCAATATTAATACATTATTTTTTTTTAATTTTTTTTCAACGTTTTTATTTATTTTTGGGACAGAGAGAGACAGAGCATGAACGGGGGAGGGGCAGAGAGAGAGGGAGACACAGAATCGGAAACAGGCTCCAGGCTCTGAGCCATCAGCCCAGAGCCTGACGCGGGGCTCGAACTCCCGGACCACGAGATCGTGACCTGGCTGAAGTCAGATGCTTAACCGACTGCGCCACCCAGGCACCCCAATACATTATTTTTAACTAAAGTCTGCTGTTTACATTAGGATACACTCTGTGATATATGGTTCCATGCATTTTGCAAAATGTTTAAAGTTATCGACCCAACCATTCTTGTATCATACAAAATATTCTCTGCCCTAAAAATCCCCTGTGTTCTACATATTCATTCCCCTTACCCAACTCTTCAACAATTGCTTTTTTTTAAGTTTATTTATTTATTTTAAAGACACAGTGCGAGTGGGGAAGGGACAGAGAGAGAGGGAGTGAAAGAGAATCCCAAGCAGAGCCTGATGGGAGGCTCGAACTCATGAACTTGTGAGATTATGACCTGAGCCGAAACCAAGAGTCAGACACTTAACTGACTGAGCCACCCAGGTGCCCCAACAATTGATTTTGTTACAATCTGTACAGTTTTCCCTCTTCAAGACTGGAACCATATAGTATATATCATTTTCAGATTGGTTTTGTTCACCTGAGTAGTATGCTTTTAAGGGTTTTCATGCCTTTTTGTGGTTTGATAGCTCATTTTTTATCACTGAATAGTATTTTATTTTATGGATGTATGTAGCACTGTTTATCTGTTACATTTTGAAGGGCATCTTGGTTGTTTCCAGGTTTTGGCAATTATGAATAAAGCTGCTATAAACATGAATGTGCAGGCTTTTTTGTAAACATAAGTTTTCAGTACATTTGAATAAATATCTAGGAGCACAATTGCTATATATCATAAGGTGAGAATATAAACATAAGAATATAAACATTAGAATATGTTTAGCTTTTTAAGAAACTGCTGAACTGTCTTCCAAAATGGCTTCACTATTTTGCCCTCCTGCCAACAATGAATGATAATACCTGTTGCTTTGTATCTTCCGCCAGCATTCAGCCTCGTCAGTATTTTGAATTTTAGCAATTCTCATATCTGTATAGTGGTATATCATTGTTATTTTAATTTGAAGTTCTCTAATGACATGATATTGAACATCTTTTTTTTTTGTATACTTATTTATCATCTGTATTTCTCTGTCTCTCTGTATGAGTGTGTGAGGTGTTTGTTCAGATTTTTTGCCTACTTTTTGATTGCTTTTTTCCTATTGTTGACTTTTGAGAGTTCTTGTATATTTTGGATGTAGTGGTTTTATTAGATATGTATTTTGCAAACATTTTCTCCCAGTATGTGGCTTGTCTTTTTATTCTCTTAAGAAAATCTTTTGCAAAGGGGAGCCTGGGTGGCTCAGTTGGGTAAGCATCTGACTCTTGATTTTGGCTCAGGTCATGATCTCATGGTTTGTGTGATCACGTCCAATATCAAGGCTCTGCACTAACAGCATGGAGCTTGCTTAGGATTCTCTCTCTCTTTCCCTGCTTGCACTCTCTCTCTTTCAAAATAAATAAATTAATTAAAGAAAAAAAACAGAAAATCTTCTGCAGAGGAGAAGTGTTTCATTCTAATGACATCCAACTTACCAAGTTTTTCTTTTATGAATCAGGATTTTAGTGTTGTGTCTAAAAACATATTGCCAATCTTGAGGTCACATAGATTTTCTTCTCTGTTGTCTTCTAGAGTGAGTTTGTCAATTTTCACAAAATAACTTGCTGAAATCCTGACTGGGAGTGCTTGAATCTATAGATCAAATTGGAAAGGATTGACATTTTAATGATATTGAGTTTTCCTCTCCATGAGCATAGATATTTCTCCATTTATTAAGAGCTTTTATTTCTTTCATCAGAGTTCTGTAGTTTCCCTATATATATTTTGTTAGAGCTCACCTAAGCATTTTATTTTTGTAGGAAGTTTTAAATAATGCTGTGTTTTAAATTTCAAATCTGTCCATTCATTTCTGGAATACGGGAAAGTAATTGACTTCTGTGTATTGACCATGTGGTGTATACTGCACCTTTGTTGTATGTATTGCTTATTAGATACAGGAGTTATTTTGTTGATATGGGAAGAGGATTTTCTATATAGACAATAATGTCATCTGCAAAAAGAGACAGTTTTATTTATTCCTTTCCAATATTTATAGCTTTTACTTTGTTTCTTGTCTTACTGTATTAAGTAGAACTTCCAGTATGAAGTTGCATAAGGGTGGCGCATAAGCAGCACCATTTTCTTGTTCCTGATCTTCTAGGGAAAGCATCTAATTTTTCACCATTATTAGTATGATGATAGCTGTAGTTGTTTTTTTTTGTAAGTGTTCTTTATCAAGTTCAGGTTGTTCTCTTTTCCTATTTTGCTGAGAGCTTTTATCATAAATGGGTGTTATGTTTCTTTCAAATGCTTTTTCTGCATCTGTTTGATACAATCATATGATTTTTCTTCTTAAGCTTATTGATTAGATGGATTCCATTAATTGCTTTATGAATGTTGATCCAGTCTTGCATAACCAGGATAAATTCCATTTGGTCATGGTATATACTTATTTGTATACATTGTTCTATTTTCTTTGCTAATATTGAGGATTTTTACATATTAATGAGAATATCCATTTGTGGTTTCCCTTTCTTGTAATATCTTTGGACTCCGTTTTAGGATAATGCCTCATGGTATAAGTTAGAAAATATGGTTCCTGCTTCTATATTCTGGAACAGATTTTAGAGAACAGGCATCATTTATTCTTTAAATGATTGATAGAATTCACCAGTGAAAACATCTGGGCATTGTGCTTTTGGTTTTGGGTTGTTATTTATTTGATTCAATTTCTTTAAAGGCTATTCAGATTATCTGTTTCTCTGCTTCAGTGAGTTTTGGCAGATTGTGTCTTTCAATAACTTGATCCACTCATATAAATTACCAAATGTTTGACCATACAATTGTTCATGATATTCCTTAAGTATGTAAAATTCTATGGGTTCAGTAGTGGTAATCCCTCTGTTTTTGATATTAGTAATTTGTGTCTTCTCTCTTTTTCTCTTGGTTAGCCTCTATAGGCATTCAGCAATCTTATTAATCCTTTCAAAGAACCAGATTTTGATTTCTGTGATTTTCTCTATTTTCCTAATTTGCATTGTATTGATTTATGTTCTTACTTTTATTATTTTCCTAGAGTCTGAGGGTAGAAACATACACTATTGATTTTCAATCTTCTCTTCTTATATATGTTTTTGATGTTATTAATTTCTATTACTCTTTTTGATGTATCCAGCATATATTGATAGGTTGTGTTTTCACTTTTAGTTAAAAATATTTTTAGAATTTTCTTGAAACTTCTCATTGATCTATATATTGTTGAGGAGTCTCAAAAACTGGAAATATTTTGGGATTTTTCCACCTATCCATGTAATTGATCTCTAGTTCAATCCCACTATGTTCTGAGAGCATACTTTGTATAATGTCTGTTCTTTTAAATTTGTTAAAGTGAGTTTTATGGCCCAGAATGTCATCTATCTTGGTGAATGTTCTATGTGAGCTAGAGAAGAATGTGTTTTCTGCTGTTGGATGAAGTATTCTATAAATGTCAATTAAATCCAGTTGATTGATGATCCTGTTCAGTTCAACTACATCCTTACTGATTTTCTGCCTGCTGTATCTGGCTACCACTAATAGGGGAGTGCTGAAGTCTCCAAGTATAATAGTGGAATCATCTGTTTCTCTTTGCGGTTCTATTGCTTCACATATTTTGACACTCCATTATTAGGCATATAGATATTAAGGATTGTTATGTTTTCTTGATTGACCCTTTTATCTTATGTAATGCTGCTCCTTAAAACTTTCATTGCTCTGAAGTATGTGCTGTCTGAAATTAAGATAGCTTCTCCAATTTTCTTTCGAGTAGTGTCAGCCTGGCATGTCTTTCTACATTCCTTTATCTCTACTTTATTTGTGTCTTTATATTTAAAGTGAGTTTCTTGTAGACAATGTACAGATGGGCCTTATTATTTTTTTTTATTACTCTGAGAATCTGTCTTTTATTTTATTTAGACCATTCACATTTAAAAAGATCAATAGTTGCATTTTCTCTTTGTATCTACTGTATTGTGTTTTCTATATGCTGCTATTCTTTGTTTTTTTGTTTTCTACTTTTTCTACCTTCTTTGGTTTTGATTGAGAATTTTACCTGATTCAGTTCTCTCTCTACCCTTAGCTTATCAATTATACTTCTTTTAAAAAAGTTAGTGGTTGCATTAGTGTTTGAAATACATAGTTATGAGTAATATAAATACCTTTCCAAATATCACCACAGCTTCACAGATACTGCATGTACCTTATGACAGAGATTTCCCAATTCCTCACTCCATTTACTCATAACATCACTATCATTTATTTTATTTATCCACAAGTTATTAACTACTAAATACATTATTGTTTTTATTTTGAACAGGTTGTTAAATCAATTAAAAGTAAGAGAAAATTAAGTTTTATATATTACATTTACTTATTACTTCTCCACAATTCTTCCTTTTTTAGGTAGACCCAAGTTTCTGAACAATATCATTTACCTTCTCTTTGAATAACTTTCAACACTTCTTACAAGGCAAACTTACTGATGATAAATTTTCTCTATTTTTGTTTGTCTGAGATTGTCTTTATTTATACTTGATGTTTGAAGAAGAATTTCACTGGAAACAGAATTTTAGTTTGGTGGAGATATATATATATATATATATATATATATATATATATATATATATATACACACACACACACATATATATATATATATATAATTATTTATTTATTATTAAACATTTATTTATTTATATTTGAGAGACAGAGAGAGACAGAGCACCAGTCAGGGAGGGGCAGAGAGAAATGGAGACAGAATCTGAAGCAGGCTCCAGGCTCTGAGCTGTCAGCACAGAGGCAGATACAGGGTTCAGACTCATAAGCCACCTTGAGATCAGGATCTGAGCCAAAGTCCCTTAACCAGGACCCTTAATCAACTGAGTCACCCAGGTGCCCCTGTTGTTTTATTTTTCTTTCAACACTTTAAATATTTTACTCTGCTCTCTTATTGCTTATAGAAGACAAATATCTAAAGGAGTTTGATATAACTTTTACCTTGTTTCACTATAGATATGTTTTTGTTTGTTTGTTTGTTTGTTTTTGTTTTGTGTGTGTGTGTGTGGGTGGTGTGTGTTGTTTGTTTGCTTGTTTTTTACCTTCCTTCTGGCTTCTTTCAAGATTTTCTCTTTGTCTTTGGTTTCCTGAAGTTTGAATACAATATGCTTAGATACAGAACTTTTGGTATTTACCCTGCTTAATGTTCTCTGTGCTTTCTGGATCTATGGTTTGGTGCCTGTCATTAGTTTTGGAAAATTGTCAGTCATTATTGCATTAACTACTTCTTCTTTTCCTTTCTCTAATTCTTTTCCTTCTGGTATGCTACACCTTTTGTAATTATCCTGAAGTTCTTGAATATCCTGTTTCATAGTTTTGTTTTTTTCTCTTTGAATTTCAGTTTTGGAAGTTACTATTGTCATATCTTCTGTTTTTTTCTTAATGTTTATTTATTTTTGAGGGAGCTCAATCAGGGGAGGGGCAGAGAGAGGAGGACAGAGGATCCAAAGTGAGCTCTGGACTGATGGTAGCAGCAAGCCTGATGTGGGGCTCAAACTCACAAACCATGATATCATGACCTGAGCCAAAGTCAGCTGCTCAACCAACTGAGCCACCCCACTATTGTCATATCTTCAAACTCACTGGTTATTTCCTCAACCATGTCTAGTCTACTGATGAGCCTATCAAAGGCATTCTTCATTTCTGTTACAGTGTTTTTGAATTCCATCATTTCCTTTTTTTCCCTTTGAGTTTCTACCTATTTGCTTATATTACCTGTCTTTTCTTGCATGTTGTCTACTTTTCCTATTAAAGACTTTGGCATGCTATATTTAGCACATTAATTTTCCCATTAGATTTCTTAGTATAGTTATTTTAGATTCCAAGTTTACTTATTTCAAAATCTCTGCTATATCTGAGTCTGGTTCTGATGCTGAGTCTGGTATCTGATCTGTTTCTTAAGACTATATTTTTTTGCATTTTTCTACATGATTTGCAATTTTTATTGTTGTTGTTAAAAACAATGCATAATGTATTAGGTAAAAGGAACTGAGGTTTTATGGTTGTCTGGCTACAAGTTAGAAGCTCTTGTGGCAGAGCCTAAAATTTCCTCTGGTGCTCTTCTGTTTTCCTTGGGTATCCCTAGAGACTCTTTAAAAAACATCTAAGTCTTGTAGTTCTTTTAGCTATAATCCTATTTTATTATGTAAGAGTATTATGAATGTGATGGTAGAGCGTGAGGTTTGGAAGTCTTATAGTTAGCTCTCAGTCTTTTAGTGAGCCCGAGTTGGGTATTTCGCTTCCCCCAGATGGATTAAATTTTGATAAAATCCCGATAGGTTTGGTTTTGATACAACAGTTTAATAATTTCCCTTGAGGTTAGGACTTGTTAAAGGGAACAGAAAACTCTTATTGCAAAATAATTATTTTTTTTTCTTGCCCTGCTGGAAGCAAGAGGAAATTTTTCTTATATCTTATGGTAAGACTCTAGTAGAGGGTTCCTGGAGTTAAAACTCAGGAAAACATGAATATCCCCTAAGACTGAGTTTCTAGAACATTTTAACTCTCAAGCTAAATTTTTAATAGTTTTACTGAATGTGGGTTATTTTTATCAGGGGAAAAAAAACCCTGATGGCCTTAGCAAACAAATTATTCAACAATTTGCATGAATTTATTATCAATTTTCTATATCAGAATTTACATAAAGCTACAAGGTTTAGTTCTTTCATAGATGAGCGTATACATCTCTATTTCCATTCACAGAATAGGCACATTTTTAAACAGCTGAGCATATGCATACCCTCTGCATATAATGACCCCAAATACAATATTGGAATTTCCTTGTAGGTGGAGGAAAATTTGTGAAACTTAACTTGGGGTCTAAATCTCAAATGTATGCAACCATAAAAAAGATCAAGAATTTAAAAACAATTAGCTATACCCAATACAATATACCTTATTCTAGAAGATCTTAATGACTTTAAAATCATTGTAATTTATTAATATAACTGTAAATAAAATTAAAAATGGTATTATTTTCACATATACCATATGATAGGTCTAATGGTCAAAACTTGAGTGAATAACATATGGTTTACCATGATCAAAGAAAAGCTTGAAAAGGAACAGCACATTCTGTTGAAAGGATAATGATAACCCTGTGACAGATACTGTGTAATTATAAAGCATATATAAAACTTATTACTGTATGCATTGTTAAGTTTAGGAGCATTGATACATGTTTCTGCTCCTTTTAAAACATATTCTAAAATTAATTTAAATAACATTGACTGAATAAATACTTAGAAACATTTGAATTTTTTAAGAAAGTAGAATCTGAATATTTTTACAAAAGAAACAAGATAAATATGTGAAATGATGGATATGTTAATTAACTAGATTGGGGGAATTCTTTCACAGTGTGTACATTAAACCAAATCACCACAATGTACAGTTTAAATATCTTACTATTTTATATTTACCAATTGTACCTAAATAAACCTGAAAAAAATTAAGAAGAGAGAAAACATGTAAAAAAAATTGGAAAAAAATAAAATTGGATACATACCTCAGAAAAAGTTAAATTAAAATTGATTTAAATTTAGCTTGGTTTCCATATGATAATTTCCTTAGTAAAACAAACCCAAGCATTTTTTATTTACATTAAAAATAGCCTTAAGGGTTAATAGAGTAATTAAACCTGCTATGCACTTCCCCATAAAGGAGGCTAGGGAGTGATGATCTATGTGTCTGAGATAGTTTGAATGTTCCAGAGGACTAGTAGGTCTGCACTAGTCACTGTGCAGGCTTGTCTGTTTCTGGAATCTTCCTTCTTACTAGATTTCTTGGGGATAGCAAATCTAGCTTCCTATTTCTTCTGTACCTCCTTCCAGTTTTAGGTAACATTTTGTTCCACTGGTAGATGAGCTTACCTGAGGAGAGCAATGGTTATGGCAGAGGTAATGATGAAAGATAGTGCCTCTCACTGGCTCCAAAAGCAATTACGGATTCCACAGTTCTTGGAAAGTCCCACTGCTTGTGTATTTCAGCCTGTTTCTAGTAATTATGGTCTCTAACACTTCCCTCAAGAACCTGTTGTGCAGGAATCTGTTCTCTTGAGTCCCTTCTCCAGCATTGCCTGTCCTTTTTCTCTTCCGTTGAGGAGGAGGAACTCCACTCGAATGATCAGCCCATGTTAGATCACAGCTTGGGTAGCAGGTGATCTGGATGGCAATTTACTGCTAGTTCCTCATTGGATCTCCCCAGACAGAGTTCAGGTCCCTGGGTGACCACTTAATGGCTGTGTAACAATTGTCAAGTCCCTCACCTTCTCATAGACCTAACACTCTACAAATAAAATTGAGAGGAAATTAAGATAAATATAGGTATAGAAAAACAATGATACCTACATCACAGAGTATTTTGAAATTTAAGTGAGATAATGCTACTAATTCAAAGTATTATGTAGAATAAACACTGAATAGAAGGTATGTTTTACATATTAACTTTTTCTCTCTAAAGTATAATGTAAAAATGCTGAGACAGTTTTCCCCAGGTTTGATTAGTGTGTTTTTATATAGATTCTGAATACTGGTTTAGACACTGTTTGGATGATCATGCCATGATGGTCTTATCCACTTGAACTGGATTATAAAACTGAATCTTGTAAAAACTAGAATGTGAGGATCATGAGGGCAGAAATGAAGTTTTATTAATGCCATACCTCCCGATGCTCTGTTTAGTGCCTAGAAAGTGCTCAATAAATATTATTTTATAAATTGAACACTGAAAGCTATGCTTTTGGAATTATAAAGAAAATATGAGTCTCTGAACAATGGGAAACATACCTAGGGAGGTACATAGATTAGTATTTAAGAGTTGTTATATAAAATGATTGTTTTCCATTCTCTTATCATGCAATCTTCTCACTTCAGTGGGAGTGTAACATATAAATATAATGGTTACAAATAGGAATCTAAGAATTTGGCACAAGCCATACTGTGCCATGCAAATTATGCATTATAAATTCAACTCTGACAATGACAAGGACTCTTGTAGCATGCCTTGTGAGCACTGTCCCTAATGACAAAGAGAAGCAAATAAAAGAAAACATCCTCAGCATGATCAGGCTCTGGGATAAACCTTTCTCATTACCCAGGAAGAATTATGAATCTGGGGCCAAAACAGAGGTAATACATGGAGTTTCTGATTTCCAAACCTGTTTTTAATTCAACTCTAAAGAAGAATTCTGCTCATTTTCTTGATTTACTAAGTCAGTAACCTAGAGTTTAATTCTTCCCCAAAATTTTATATCATGTCTCTATTTTTCATTCTCTCACACACCCTCAATGTCATCTTTCAATCTGTATCCTCATTTTCACACAGTTTCTGGCATACAGTAGGTGCCCAATAAAAGCTTGCTAAACTTGCTTCATGAAGATTTTTTAAAATCTTTCATTGCCAGAATATTTAGACTGACTAAATTAGTAATTTTATCTTTACTTAATATGCTTCTAAAACGTGTTTCAATTTCTACCACCTCTTGAGAACTCAAAGCCTCAGTGTAAATTCACAGTGCAGACAGTAAAAAACACAGCTGGTAAACCACAGGGCAAATTTGCAAACCCTTGTGTTGCTTGATTTAGTTCAGTTAATTACTGTTTATTTTGAATAATTATGCTATAGTCTGTAGTTTAAAAAACATTTTTGTCTGAGCAAATTGATAGAAATATTTATCAATGTCTTTAGTTAATGCTTTAATTTCCCCCAGATAATCACTGTAGAATGCAAAATTTAGCTTACTAGTCTCCATAATAGGAGTTGATATATGCTTAGCCTTCTCTTTTAAATATTTTTTGCTTTGTCTTGGTTTTGATGAAGCAATGAATGTTAGTGGTAAACCTGGGAATTCTAACTACCATCTGTCTGATCCACCTGCTAAGCCCTTACGTCAACTGATGCTCAGGTGTCATTGAACAAAGACACTGCATCTGGCTTTAAAGTGGATCTGTGAAGTTCTGGTTATAATAGGTTTACATCACCCCCTTTAGCACAGTTTATTTCTCCAAAAATGTAGAGATTTAAAGAATAAAACCAGGGGAAAATATTACACTCCTTAAAACTTTCCACTGTTCTCAAAATTTTGTTTAAACAGTAATTGATTCTGCAAGCTGTATTCCTTCCCTAGTGTTAGAGAACAATAAAATTAAATAAAGAATGGTTGCTTTCTTGTTATTGGTTGTTGTAGGAATAGGCAAGCACCATTTCTTTCAGCTTTCCACTCTTTTTTTTATGTTTATTTATTTGGGGAGAGAGAGAGAGAGAGAGAGAGAGAGAGAGAGAGAGAGAGAGCAAGTGCACTCGTAGAAGGGGCAGAGAGAGAGAGAGGAGAGAGAGAGAGAGAATCCCAATCAGGTTCTGCACTCCATGCTGAGCCTGACACAGGATGCTTTCTCATGACCATGAGATCATGACCTGAGCTGAAATCAAGAGTTGGACGCTTAACCGATTGAGCCATCAGGCACCTCATCTTTTTTTTTTTTAAGTTTATTTATTATTTTTGAGAAAGAGAGAAAATGGGGGAGGGGCAGAGAGAGAAGGAGAGAGAGGAAATCCCACTGATTTCCACACTGATAGTGCAGAGCCCAAGGCAGGGCATGAAATCACAAACCTTGAGATCATGACCTGAACCAGTCAAGAGTTGGAGGTTTAACAGACTGAGCCACACAGGTGACCCACAGCCTTCTACTCTTAATCATCTGCTTCACCTCTTCCCAATCTATTGTCTTCTCCCTAATATGCTTTAAGGTGTAGGGAGGATTGGGTAGGACGCCATAGTCTAGAGAGATTCAACTTTGAAGCTGGAACTGATGGTGTTGCTATGGTCATTTCCTGTAAGTGAGGTGAGGTGCTTGGCCTCAATCACTCAAGGATATGAAATCCTGCATAAAAATACCACCAATTTTAGTCACTTAGTGACAAATTAAGTATTTAATTTGTCCTTAACCAATATCTGCAGCCATAGTAAAAAATAAGAATATTTCTATAAACACAAAGGAATCATTGAAAGATGTGCTTCGTTCCTTCTATTTGCATGCCGGTTAACTAGTCCTCGTAATCATTGTTGCTTTTTTCAGCATGCTTCCACGTCCTGACATTAGTCGTCTAAGTCTGATAGTCAATTTTCAGGATGGGTTTTTTTTTTTTTTGATAACCTATGTTATTACCTCAATATTTCAATGGATATTTTCCTGAAGGAAACATTTCATGGGTTTGGTGTGTGTGTTGCTTAGAGTTAACCTTGCTGAGTTTATGAAGGAGTCAGGCCCGAGGAAGAAAAAGAAGCCACCTAGTTACATAAGCCCGCCTATAAATGTAATCTAAGTCAAATCTTGGTATTTGCAAAATTTATTCTCCAAACTACATGCCTCACATGCAGGATGAAGGATGTGCTATTAGCAAAGTGGAGTACTGAATACTTTCATATTCTTTTTTTTAATTAGACTGAATTCACAATTATGTCGATAGTTTTTCTCTTTCTTCTTTGGATTTCTTTGGAGTAAAAAGGTGAGGTTACAACATTTTGTAAAACCAGGAATTTTGCAAAACCAAAACTCAATTTTATTTGCACTGAAGTTTCTGATGAAGTGTGTTAGTTAGTGGGTGGAGTTTGAGAATTATCATCAAGCTTGTGAGGTTGTGAACTTGCATTTCCTTTTTCTTTTTCATTTACATATGTTTTTTTATTTAAATTTCACCAATGGATACTTTCTTTAGATTCTTTTTTTTTACATTTATTTTTGAGAGAGAGAGAGGGAGAGAGAGAAACAGAGTGTGGGTGGGGGAAGGGCAGAGAGAGAGAGACACACACACAGAATCTGAAGCAGGCTCCAGGTTCTGAGCTGTCAGCACAGAGCCAGATGCGGGGATCAAACTCGAGAACCATGAGATCTTGACATGAGCCAAAGTTAGATGCCCAATTGACTGAGCTACCTGGGTACCTCCACCAATGGATAGAATTTTAATGACAAAATGGCATCGGGAAATGAAAGTATGAGTGAAAGTGACAGTATGAACATGTACGTAACATTTTATTAGTTATAATGATCAAATAAGAAGCCATGTGATGATAAAGTTTTAGTAAATGCATTGCATGTTATAAAAACTGTGGTTGCAGTTTTTAAAAAGAACCTAAGATTTATCCTACTTAGAGATAAAAATTATGCACTTGTTATTAATGCTATCTGTGGAATGGCTGCCTGGGTTGTGTGTGTGTGGTGGGGTGTCTATCACTCCTAAAAAAATACATTGGAATACAGAAAATACTTGTACCTCCCAAGGGCCTTACGCATCCCACCTAAAACAGTCCACTTAAAGAGAAACAGTCAGAGAGGGGCCTGGATGCGTAGAATTTTAGGTGAAGGTTTAGAATCACTGATGAATTAAAACCGAGCTGTGTTAGAGGAAACTGAATTGCCATTAAGAAAGATCAGAACCCACTTTCTCACACCATTCACAAAAATAAACTCAAAATGGATAAAGGACCTAAATGTGAGACAGGAAACCATCAAAACCTTAGAGGAGAAAGCAGGAAAAGACCTCTCTGACCTCAGCCGTAGCAATCTCTTACTCGACACATCCCCAAAGGCAAGGGAATTAAAAGCAAAAGTGAATTACTGGGACCTTATGAAGATCAAAAGCTTCTGCACAGCAAAGGAAACAACCAACAAAACTAAAAGGCAACCAACGGAATGGGAAAAGATATTTGCAAATGACATGTCAGACAAAGGGCTAGTATCCAAAATCTATAAAGAGCTCACCAAACTCCACACCCAAAAAACAAATAACCCAGTGAAGAAATGGGCAGAAAACATGAATAGACACTTCTCTAAAGAAAACATCCGGATGGCCAACAGGCACATGAAAAGATGTTCAGCATTGCTCCTTATCAGGGAAATACAAATCAAAACCACACTCAGGTATCACCTCACGCCAGTCAGAGTGGCCAAAATGAACAAATCAGGAGACTATAGATGCTGGAGAGGATGTGGAGAAACGGGAACCCTCTTGCACTGTTGGTGGGAATGCAAATTGGTGCAGCCGCTCTGGAAAGCAGTGTGGAGGTTCCTCAGAAAATTAAAAATAGACCTACCCTATGACCCAGCAATAGCACTGCTAGGAATTTATCCAAGGGATACAGGAGTACTGATGCATAGGGCCACTTGTACCCCAATGTTCATAGCAGCACTCTCCACAATAGCCAAATTATGGAAAGAGCCTAAATGTCCATCAACTGATGAATGGATAAAGAAATTGTGGTTTATATACACAATGGAATATTACGTGGCAATGAGAAAAAATGAAATATGGCCTTTTTTAGCAACGTGGATGGAACTGGAGAGTGTGATGCTAAGTGAAATAAGCCATACAGAGAAAGACAGATACCATATGGTTTCACTCTTATGTGGATCCTGAGAAACTTAACAGGAACCCATGGGGGAGGGGAAGGAAAAAAAAAAAGAGGTTAGAGTGGGAGAGAGCCAAAGCATAAGAGACTGTTAAAAACTGAGAACAAACTGAGGGTTGATGGGGGGTGGGAGGGAGGAGAGGGGGGGTGATGGGTACTGAGGAGGGCACCTTTTGGGATGAGCACTGGGTGTTGTATGAAAACCAATTTGTCAATAAATTTCATATAAAAAAAAAAGAAAGAAAGATCAGAACCTGTAGCCAAACTTAATAGTATGATGTACCTCCAGGAAACAAGTATGGTATGATTGGGAAAGCTAAAATGAAAAAAGGAACTTTACAAGACAAAGTAAAATTCTTTATTCATTTAAGGTAAAAAGAAGATCAAAGAAAAAAACCACACATCTTTGAACAGGAAAAAAAAACTGATAACTAAAAAGGCAAATGCATTTAATTTTTTAAGTTCTTTTTCTTTTATAGCAAACTTTGTGTCCATGTAACCAGAATATACAACTCTGAATTGGGATGAAATTGTTGAAACTGAAAAGAATAGTATGCTTGTCCACAAAGGCAAATCTAAAACATTGAAAATCTAATAAACTCAACAAAAAAAGCATAAGACAGGCATGGAAAGATGTTATATTTACATACTCATCAATTCATTTATTTATACTAAATGTAATGAGTATTCATTATTCTCTTGCAATGATTAAAGGTGAACCACTGCAGTTTTATTTAACAGAAGAAAAAGTTGTGTATCTTGTAGTTAGAAATTTTGATCTAGATATCCGATTCAATATATTTATGCATCCTAAATAATTTACTTGTGTTGCATGTAATTAGAATACATCTAAAAAGCCCACATATTACTATTCCCATCTAAGTCATTTGAGCGGTTTATACTGGTAAATTTGGGTGAATAAATCTGAAATTTAAAATGTTCACATATACCACAAAATTCCTCATGAGTCCAAGATAGATAGATAGTTGTGGATTTTCTGTTTCCCTTTCTGTGACACAGTCACAGAAGCTGGAATAAGAAACACTCCCAGCTGAGAATGAAAAAAAGGGTGTGTTAAAAATGAACAAGCACACAAACAAAAACAGAAACGAAGACAGCAAGGATTTAGGGATGCAAGGTCCTAGAGGATAGAGAAGGGAAGTGAGATTAACCCTACATTTGCAGCTACATTTACCCTGAAATGCTTTGCCAATTCACAGGGCATGGCTTGGATGCTGTGTAAAAAGGCATGAGTTGGTGGTTGTTGCAGCCTCACTGTGAAGGAAAAAAGTGACTTTGGGGCTACCAAGTCAACAAAGACTTGAAGGTCAAAGTTCCTGGATAAAGGGAAACAAAGAAGAGCGAGCCTGACATTCTCCCCATATCTTTTGCCCTTGAGGCAATTGCTGATTAAGGCACTGCTCAAGTATTGGAAGTGACACCAATAAACCAAGAAGTAAATGACTATTAGAGCTACAAACTAAACAAAAATATAAGACGTCTCATATTCCTGATCAAACAAAAATCGGAATTAAGCCCTGCCAAAAAGTAGGGACTAACAACAACACTCCAGGTTTTTTTGTGACCCCTGAGTAGGCTATATTCCAAGAGTAACTGCAAACTGGAATTTGACTTTCCTCACTAATTAAAAGGTGATCTGTCCATAATTTATCATTTTACCAAAACAAAATTTAATGTTCTCAGAGGAAGATAATATCAAGGATCTCTATAATATTTCATATACAATATCTGCTCTTGAATAAAAAGAATCCGGCACACCAAAAAATCAGAATCAAATGACCAAAATCAAACAACTTCCCTTCCTAAAGCAACTTAACTAATCTGCGGATAAATTCATGAATGAATTTAGTGAGACTGCTGGGTGCAAAATCACTATCTAAAGTTACTTTAACACCTCTAAATTAGAATAAACTGTCAAAACTGGATGTGTAAAAGATGATTTTTATAAGAACTTTAAAAATTGAATCACACTCTAGGTAATAAATCTGACGAATGATATATAAAAATTCTAAACTGAAAACTGAATATTACTAAGACAAAATTTTTTTAAAAAAACTAAATGAGTAGAAAGATATACCATATTTGGGAGTGGAAAGAGTCAAGAATTGGTAAAGATACCAATTCTTCCTAAATTATGTATAGATTAAATCATATCCCAATTAAAATTCATCTTTATTTGATGGAGGTTGTTAAAATCGACTATAATTTTAAGAAATTTTTAAGGATCAAAAACAGTTTAAACAACCTGAAAGAGGTACTCCACAAAATATCTAAGCTTATTATACAGCTAAAGGAAATAAAACATTGTGTTATTGCTGAAAAGAGAAATGAATAATTAATTGAAATAGAAACAGAACCACACTTATACCTGGTATGTGACAAGTCACCATTGCAGTGCAATGGAAAAATATGGTGTTTTTAATGAATAATGCTGGGTCTGTTGTGTATCTGCAAAAAAAAAAAATCAACATTTTGATTCCTTTTATATTATATACAAATTCAATAGCAGATTTATCGTAAAACATAAAGGATAGAACAATAAAACATCTAGACAAAATATGAGAAAACATTCATTATATTGTGACAAGCAAAGATTTCTTAAATAAGATTCACAGAGGATAAAGATTGACAAACTGGACTTTATTGAAATTTAAAACTGTGTTCATCAAAGCATACCATTGTGAGGGTGAAAAAGCAAGCCAGAGGGTAGATGTTTATAATATATAGTTCCAAAAATGACTTTTCACCCAGAACATGCAAAGGACTTCTGTAGACAATGAAGGTACAAAGGACCAACTTTTTGAAAATAGCGAATTTGAACAGGCCAGTTTCTAAAAACAGGTACCCAAATGGCTACCAATACAATGCAGATAAAAACATGATGAAATGTAACTAAGTACCGATCAGAATGGCTAAACTTTTTAAAAAGAAAGGAATATTTAATATCCAGTATTTTCATGATGCAGTACAACTACTGACGTGAGTGTTAATTTGTTAACTTGTATGGAGACTGTTCAGGAGTATATACTAAATACAAACACACTCATATTTTACAGACCACCGGTTCCACTTGTAAAAATGCACACCCTCAAGATAACCACATATATGAACTCAAACTTATGTGAGAGAAGTTTTATAACAACGTTATTTGTAATGACTCAAGCCAGAAACCACCCAGTACCCATCAATAATGGAATGGATAAAGTGTGGCATCTTCATACACTGGACCATTTTAAACCAATAAAAATTGATTTGCTACATGCAACAGGATGCATCTTACAGACATAACTCTGAGAGAAATCCAGACACAGGATAGTATTTACTGTGAACTTACATCAATTTAAAGTTCAAAACAAACATGGCCTTATTTAATTTGTAAAATTATATTTTTACCGTTACCATGATACGTTTTATCGTTACCATGATACGAAATTTGCTTTTCCTGACATGTTAGGACTTCAATGAAAAATAAAGATGATAATGTCTGTCTCACTGCATTCTCACAGAAAGCAAGTGGGCTGATGTGTGAAGAGTAACGCTCACCGTTGGCAGCAGGTAAATACATGGCAATGAGAGTTCTTTCCCAACTGTTTCATCTGAACCTGTCAGAACCTGTTCATTTTCCCAGGTATTCTGTATTTCAGAATGGAAACCTTGAAGGCATCTTTATTCAATTCTCTTCTTTTGTTTCCCATATTAAGTAAGTCATCAATCGCTTTTATCTATTAAATATGTCTCCACATTTTGTTTTTTCTTTTCTCCATTGCTTCTGTTTTAAGTATACTTTCACAATAGTTTCATAATTAATTTCCTGTGTTTAACCTATTTTCCTGCTAAAGTATACCCCTGACAAAATTCTCTGAATTAAATTTATCTTTAAAAACATGTCTTGTTGTCACTTCTCACAAAGGTCTCAGTGTCTCCCGTGACTTCAAGCATTAAGAATACAATTCTTAATAATGCATATAATGCTCTCCAAAACATGACACTCATCTGTCTTTTGCATCTTCAATTACCCACCGGATATTTAAGGCTCTGCCATTCTAAGTGTCACACTTCCTGGAAAAGTCTTGTAGTTAAACATCTCTTTCTATGTTTTATTCATAGAACTTGCAATACTCTTTATACTTTTGATTTCATGTCATACTTTTTTGAAATTCTATATTTTCGTCAAGAGTACAGCCAAATTTCACCACTTACAATTAACCTTTCTGTCTTCTCCTCAAAAACCCAGTCTATTTCTTGGTGTGCTTATAATAGTATGTTTAGCATATTTATTGCAGTGATCATTTTTTTCTGCCTTGTATATGTTTCCGTTAATTGTGTACTTGTTTTTCTCACTCAAGCACATTTTCATTGAAGATTAAGCAATGTGTGTAATTCATATTTTTTATTTCTCCATATTCAAGAACAGTGCTTAGCACTTGAGTGGTCTTCCCCCTTCCCCCATGATCTAGAACTGAATTTAATATATGTGTATGAGAAAGAGAAGAGGAAAGCCTGTTTCAGAGAAAATGAACAAACATCCAAGTTATATTTTGTTTTCATTTTTAAAAGGAAATTAGAAAAAAAACAGTTGTTATGTTTTTCATAAATATTTTAGTAGTCAATATTACTAAATATTGGCACTCAAAATACACTGAAAAAAAACTAATATTAAAATATGCTATGGTGTGTCTGGAACATTTACCACTTTTAGCAAAAAAATTTTTATTAAATTCAAATTTTAAGTAATAGCTTCAAATATGGGAAAGCCTTAGTTCCATAGTGCCTTCTAAATTTGGAAGACAAAAAATATTAAGCTTTTTTCTTACAGTTTAGCTACCATCACAAAAGGTCTCTTCTTATAGAAGATACCTTCTCAAAAACACCCCTCAGAAATACTGGAGAAGTGTGAGAAATAACTTAAATGTTCTCCAGAATTGTACCATACTTTTCTCTCAAGTTCTCATAGGGCAAGAGTATTGATTTTGTCTTTATGTTTCATGGTTAAAGGAATAGTTCTAGCCTTATAATGTGAGACCAAATATAGTATATTGAAACGGGATGTAACTCATCCTTTATTATGTCTTCATTAACTTTGAATTCCACTGCTTACTAATAGCAAACACATTTTCTGTGCATCACAATTTCTGCTACTTACTGAAAAGTTAGATTCCAGTATGAACTGAATTCAAAATCAATGCCCTCTACAACTGCTAAGAAAGTAGAGATCAATGATAAATAATATAAAATCTAGGTGTCTGAAATATTGGAAATATTTGTCATAATATAAGATAAAAATTAATCTATAAAGGTGTAGCTTAATAGAGTTTAACAAATCAAAATAACTCTATAAAACAAAACATGGAAAAATACTTTTATTTCCATTTTCTTTAAGTTATGATTTTTATTTTGGAGCACGCACATACACACACACACACACACACACACACACACGCACACACACACAAGATAAGATGTAGATTTCCTTAGCGATTTACCACCATCTATGAAAAGTTAGTAGAACAAATCGGTGGAGGGCCCATAATGTCAGCCAGGGCAAACAGAATCATAAGTCATAGGTGGAAAGAGCCCCTAAAATCAGCGAAGCATCCACTCATCTAGTCCAAGAAACTCTTTAACAATACATTTATCATGGGCCCCATTACCGTACATTTAAACAGTTCAATTAGTGTGGAACTCACTACCTCCTCTAGGCAATCTCAATGCTAGAATTATCCTATTATTGAGTATAAATGTACTAAGTTAAATTTATCCCTGTATTGAATTAAATAGGAATGTCTGCATAAAATGCTTGTCTTTTAACAGGAAATACCCATATGGGTTCTTTCTGGTGATTATCAAGACCCTGCTGCATTGGTTTTCCCAAAGTAAACAGTAATGGCTAAGAATATTATGTAGAAAAAACTCTAGGGTAACACTAAAATCTTCTGTGATCAAAAGTAAAGTCTGATGTGCTAAAGGCAACAATCAGTGAAGGATATAACCATCTGTTATTCATTTTCATTTGCTAAGCAGGAGCAGAAATTGTCTTCAAATGGTTACCTTTTGAGATTTTGGTTTTAGAAAAAGCACAGTATTAGTAATTATGATTAAATAAAATGCTATGAAACCTCTGCATGACATAGTTAGGCAACATTAGGAATAACTTATCAAGGGCGCCTGGGTGGCTTAGTAGATTAAGCATCTGACTCTTGAATTCTGCTCAGGTCGTGATCTCAAAGTGTGTGGGTGTGAGCCCCGCATTGGGTTCTGCGCTGACAGTACTGAGCCTGTTTGAGATTCTTTCTCCCTCTCTGCCCCTCTCCTAGTATGCTCTCTATATCTCTTTAAAAATAAGTTTAGGGACATCTGGGTGGCTCAGCTGGTTAAGCAACCAACTTTGGCTCAGGTCATGATCTCACAGTTTGTGGGTTCAAGACCCACATCAGGCTCTGTGCTGACAGCTCAGAGCCTGGAGCCTGCTTCAGATTGTGTCTCTCCTCTCTAGCCCTCCCCTTCTCACGCTATGTCTGTCTCTCAATAATAAATAAATGTTAAAAAATAAAAAATAAATAAATTAAAAAAATAATAACTCATCAAGACCCAACTTGTTACATGAGAAAAAAAATAATGATTATTTTATAGAACAATCTAATTCCTCACTCCACACATCTCCCTTTGTAGAAATCTGTGATCTAGCCACATCTAATATCTTTCCCAGTGACACATGGTATATCCCAACTAAACTTGGCTTGGGAATGTAACTGACCTCTTTATACTCTCTAGCATTGATTTCTGTTTACAATCCTTTTAAAAGTATGACATTAGAGAATGACTTACTTATTTGCTACATCTAACTATGGAAAGATATGATATTCAGTTTTCTAGGGACAAAAATTATTACAACAAAATTTGTTGGTGCGTATAAAAAGACTTTCAAACTAGTAAAATGCCACACAGATATATCTGGAAGATTACTGTTGAAATTGCTCTCATAAAAAAATGTTACACTTAGGGCTTGATGGTTAAAAACTACCAAGTTAATATTTGTCTTTTACCATGATTAAAATACTTTTTACAGTATTGTATAGGCTGGAGAAATGGAGATCGCATCACCATAATTAAACCCAGATATAAAAAAATGAATTAGTGGGGGCCTGGGTGGCCCAGTTGGTTAAGTGTCCGACTTCAGCTCAGGTCATGATCTCACGGTCCACGCAAATTCCAGCCCCGCATCAGGCTCTGTGCTGACAGCTCAGAGCCTGGAGCCTGCTTAGGATTCTGTCTCCCTCTTTCTCTGCCCCTCCCTCGCTCGCGCTCTGTCTGTCCCTCTTAAAAATAAATATTAAAAAAAAAAAAAGAATTAGTAATTCAAATCAATGTAGTAACTGCCCAGATTAATATTTATTTTAATGGAGTCTTGGAACCCCAGTTATGACACATGAAAAGAGAAATCAATCACCATTGTCCTTTAGGGAATTTCTGAAGTGTGCTGTATTTCAGTTCTTATGCTCTTCACAGAGAAAAGAGTAAGAGTTTAAAAAAAAAAAAAAAGGAAAGCTCAGCTCAGTTCCTTTGAGTGAACATATCAGAACCTCAGCCTTCATTTTAATATTTTATCATCTTAAACCTTATAAAATTTTAACTCTGTAGATAAAAGTTTCATACAAAGGTAGATGCTGGCTTCTGAAGAAGACTTTATGGAAAGCCTTCTTAAGAAGGAAGAAGGCTCCAGATTGAGGTGTGAATATTTCATGTAACACAAGTCAGTTTCCATCAAAAGGCTCCTTTTGATGACATATAGAGCACCAAAATTGACTTTCAAATTTTGGATGGGTTGTATGACTAATATTAAAGTGATAAAATGACAAGTTATTTATTTTTTATAGTTTCAGCTGATCAACTTAGATGATCAATTAAAGGCAGCATTTTCACAGTAAAAAGTTAAAACAGTAAATTGTTTGCTTACAGTTTTAATTTTATATTTCACATTCTAAAAAATATTTGTTAAATTGTCACTTCTAAATAAATTAGCTATTAGTTACTTCATTCCTCATTTTTCCCTCCCATTTTAATATTTTATGGTTTTAACTAATTTGGTTTAATGTCACTTCTAGTTTCTGTTAAAAGACAAGTAGAATAATTTTGTTTTGTTTTGGAGTGAGCCAAATCAAATTTGAACAATACTAAATTTGTTTTTCTAATTTCATGTTCTGGGGACACTACATCATTTTTCTTGGCCTCGTTTTCCTCATATATAAGATGGGGACAAAAATACCTTCCTTTCTCATTTTTGTTATGAAGTTAAAACAGAATCATTGTACTGTATGTAAAAGCCACTGTAAATCATAAAATCCTATATAAATAAAGCATTAAAAGTTTACAGAGGTTGTGTAGTGCCATTGGCATGTCATAAATTATACATACTTATGTTTATGGCAACGATGATTATATTCTCTGCAGACAGCGCAAGCACAGGCAAAATAGCTATAGTTCATTTATGTACTGATTTAGCGCTCATTGATGTTTTTCTTAGTAATTCAGACCAAGGTCTAATAGTGATTGCTGGAACTCTGAAATCTGATAAGTTGTTGCAGAAGTATTTTAAAATGTAAGTAGAGAACTTTAAAAAAAAGGAAAAAAATATAGCTTTTTAAGAACTAATGATACTTCTTCAACTTAGATTTAGAGGCAAAAAGAAATAAAATAATTGGGTTTAGAGACAAAAGAAATTTAAAAATTGGGTTCAATTGTCACTTGGCAGCTCCATGATGAATACTCATCTAAACCTACTTAGCCTCAATTTTCCATGTCTGTAAAATGGATTTTAATATATCCCTTCTGGAAAAAAAAATGTCACAGGAAATATAAAATTAAATAATGAATAAGAAAGTAATTTCTAAACTATAAATTGCTAGTGAAACATCTATTATTAGTACTAAAGATATCGCATACAATAAAAGAGGTCTAAACTGTAACAAGTGAATTTCTCTTTAAGACAAAGTATATTAGTAATGTAGACCAGAGTAAAGCAAAATAAAAGTGGATGAAATGATTCTTCTAGCCTTACCATTATATCCTTAGGTTTCAAAGTCTTTCTAGTTGGCTATTTTGCCAGATAATGTTGATGTAAATATGTACTATAGTTATTTAATAACCTCCTTGCTTACCAAAGATTATGAATTGGAACAATCTTTTATTCAAATATGCTTAAAATAAATCTAGAGATAACTACAAAATTAACACTTAATCTTAAATCATATTCTAAAGTACACACAGAATTCTGGTAATTGTACATTGTAAGTAGCATCAACATTTTTGATAAGTGGATGATCACTCAACATCAAGTTCTGAGTTCTCAGAATGTCCATTTCTTGTCAGGCCAATCAGCATTACTGAAACTCGAGGGAGCATATATTTGAGTTAGATTCCTGGAAAATGTAATTTTTGCAGTAGTATCATGTTTCTTTTTCTAAGATTTTCCTTGAGACAGCATGCCAAGTTGTGGGGTGACGTATGCCAGGGCTAACAAGCTGAAGTCTCCCCCAAAATGAAATGGAATCTTGTCTCAGACTTCGAAGAGATCTCATCAATAATTTATTCAAACAGTTCCATTATGATATAAGGGGGCTAAGGTCCAGAGATACAAAAATACATGTCTAAGGTTTTAAATCTGACCACTGAAAGCACTAATATTGGCCTCTGGCCTTAAAAGAGGTACTATGCTACCTTTGAATATTGTTTTGCTTATGCCTGGAAATCTAGAGCAGCCAGAGAAATAGGATATAGTTACACACATTCATGGAAGGAAGAAAGTTACATTTTGTAGTTAAGAATTTAACTTTGTTTCTAATATGATGTTTCAATTCCTATGTTTAGCTATATTTTTAAAGCAGTGTGTTCAGAATTTGCTAAATGCAAATCACTAAAATGTGGCATGCATACTACTGCTTAGAAGTTAGAAGAATTTTCCTTTCCAATATAATCAGAATTTTATGCTTAATGAATGAATTCCCTATATTATTATTGAGAAACAGTGAATGGGTGAAGTGATGTGTCTCTGAAGAACATGGCCTTCATAAAATCTACTATATGGGGCCAAATTTTTCCTAAATGATTATTATGTATATAAATAAACTAATTTCCTTTTTAAGCTAATTTGGGTAATGTGTATACTTTTGCACAACAAACTAATTTCTTTTTTAAAAAATTTTAATGTTTATTTTTGAGAGAAAGAGAGAGAGAGAGAGAGAGAGAGAGAATGAGTAGGGGAGGGGCAAAGAGAGAGGGAGACACAGAATCCAAAGCAGGTTCCAGGTTCTGAGCTGTCAACACAGAGCCGGACGTGGGGCTCAAACTCACAAACCCTGAGATCGTGACATGAGCTGAAGTTGGATGTTTAACCCACTTAGCCACCCTGGCATTGCTAATCTTGTTTTCATCTTTTAAAACCAAACTGGTCAAGCTAAGTTGTTGTTTTTTATTTTTTTTGTTTGTTTTTAATTTTCTTTTATGTGCTATATCTATTACATTGTGTTTTTATGAAAAAAATAGTATTGCATAAACATTTCTGACTGAGCTATTCCTGTATTTTGCACTGGTCCATATCAATTCTATTGTGTATGTGTTAGGATGTGTTAGGATGGTCAGTTGCAAGCTCCATAAAGGGATAGGCATTTTATTGACAGCAATAGTCACAATCCCTAACACAGGATAAATACTGGGTGAAGGAGCTTGTCTAAAACAGTCGATGTAACCTGAGTTTGAAACTATGAAGCAAAGATCTAAATCCCTAGAAAAACAATTCCCTTAATGCTTTGGATGAGAAGACAAGAGAATCCAGAATTGTAGCTTCAGTGTTTGGTGTGGTAAATTATGAAAACATGGACTGTGAAGTCAGAGGAAGCTGGGTGCAAGTCTAGAATCTGTCACACTGTACTTGTGGGATCTTAGTGTATTATTTATTTTCTCTGCACAGCATGTTCTTCCTTTGTAAGAGGGAGATAATTATCCTTACTTTCCAAAGGCTTTGGGAGGATTAAAGGTGATCATTAATGTGAAACTCCCTCACAAAGTCAGCCACTGTGATCCTCCTGACTATATTAACCATCTTACTCCTTGTGACCTTTTATCTCACACTCAAGCCCCAGTGACAAACACAAGAAATATTCTCAGTTCTTTGCATGTCCTTTTACTAGCTCTATCCTCTTTGTAGAACGTTTCACTCTGCTGCTTCTTGACCAAATTGAATCTCATGTCTATGGTGAGTTTGCCCTGGCAATAAAAAGAGATTCAACATTATTCCCTCTTTTCATTTTAGATAAAGGAACAACAAAAGAAAATACAAAAGAACACCTTAACTAAAAAATATTTCCTTAAAAAGGTCAGTTGAAGGTTTGATTGAACGAAAGGTAGCTTTACTGGGATAAGGCAGTTTTCAGGCATAGAGTATTTTATTTTTACTTTTATTTTTTATTCATTTTCTTTCCTGTTTCTAATTCATATTTTAAAATGGTTATTTAAAAATTCTAGCTAGTGTAGTATTGGCTTAGGAGTAGAATTTAGTGATTCATCACTTACATAAAATTCCCAGTGGTCAACACAAGTTCAGGCATAGGATTTAAATATGATTAAAAGTTTTGACAAAATTGAGAGAGCAAAATCTCCCCACTAATCTGGAAACCAAACATTTGCTCTTGTCCTTATGAATGAGTGGAGTTAGGGTAAGTGTCCCCTGTCTTGAAAAGAACTAATGTGAAACATTTGATTTTGCCCAATAAGGAGATACATGTGATGGGGATGTCATTAGTCATTTAGGGATTTTTTTTCCTTTATGCTAGATATGCAATTATTAGAGTAAACCCAGGAACATTTTAAATATTTAAACATATATTGTGCTTAACTTTAGATGTCAGAAGGGAATTTCTTGTGTTTTTGGTTTTTCATGGATTTCAATTTGTAATATTTATTTATTAACTCTTTCCCCATTCTTTTGCTTGCCAAGTATAAGACACTTATCTCTGTATCTTCCACTTTTTGCAATTTAGCTAACAGATGGTAAGTCTTTCATAAATGTGTCATAAGTTAATATTTTTTTTGCTTTTATAACACAATAGGAAAATGTTTTTAGAGTATGTTTGCAAATGGTTAGGAGAATTCTTGCAATTGAGGAATTGTAGTCACAAAAACTAAAGCTTTAAAGGTCAAGATAAAGCAGAAGTGGCCTTTTGTGTATTTGATTTATTGGATGCATCAGATTAGTTTGCTCATGATTGTAATATGTTTGACTTAATAATTTTAGAGAGTAATCCTACTTGTCCCTTGGAAAGATCATCTTAGAAAAAGAACTGACAGCCTTTCGGATGATGGATATATGAATCAAGGCTACATTCTTTGAGTTGTGTGTTGACTCAGTTGTTATAGTTCAAATAGCAGTTTGTGTTGTGTGTGTGTAAAGACCATGAAAATGACTTCAAATATGAATAACAATTCACAATACCCATGAGAATTAAATGTTACTGTTTCCTTTTTATACCAACAGAACTTGGTCCCAGAAAGTTAATTGACTCTCCCAAGGTTACTCAGTGAGTCATAATCAAAACTGGAAATAGAACCCAGGACTCCAGATCAGTTCTGTGACTCCTATATGCTATTTAAAAACTGAAAGATTGACTGTGTTGTCTAGAGGCTCAGGGAGTGAGTAACATTTCTTCCTAATAAGTAAATTAAAATACCTATTATTACTTTAATCTTAAAATACAATTCCAAACTGAGAATTAAGTGACAATTTATTATATTTCAAAATAATAGCAATAAGCTCATTTAAATTAGCACATGGAGGGTAAATCATTTCCTTTTTTCCATGCACACTAATCAGAAGACCACAAGGTTATACATTTGGAAATGTGAATGCTATCTGTCAAAAAGAAAAACAATGTAACCCACAGCAAGGCATAGATCTTGCTACTAGGTATTTTAAAATGAATTTTTAGCAAATAGATAAGGGAAAATATATAATTTTTTAGGTTTATGTCCTTTCTTGTGAATTTGCCATTTATTTAATTTAAATAATTTAATTCAACTAATATATTTATTGGGTACCTACTTCTTGCTCTATTAAAAAAAAGGTAAAGGGTCAGGAAGTGATCAAAATGATGGTGCTATTATAGACAGATTGATAAGAAGTCTCTCCAGAGGAATTCATTTGAGCAAAAATCTAAGTGCAATGAAGGAATGAGACATGTTTATAACTGAGCTGTGTTGTAGGAGAGAGAAGAGCAAGTTAAATGCCTTTAGGACAAAGCAGATATTCTGGGGACATAAACAGACTCCAAAAACCAATGCATATTGAGCAGTGGGAAAAAATTGTAAGAGAAGGAACAAGTGGGTAGAAGAGAGCTAAGTAATGAAGAGACTTTGGGCCACAGGGAAAGGTTAGGATATAATTCCGAGAATGAAGAGAAACTGTTGGAGAGTGTTGAACAGAGATGACAGGGACTTAGTTTTTATAGGATTCTTACTGCTCTGAGACAAGTGTGTATGAGGGTAAGAAATGAAGAAAAACTACCAGGTAGTAAGCATTTGCAGAAGTGCAGGTGAGAAATGGTGGGTCAGGCCCAGAGTGGCAGAGGGGCTGAGAGACTCCTGCTGTATTTTAAAAATGTAGTCAGATTTTCTTCTGGGAAGATGGTATAGATGGACTCTTCCCTCTTCCTTATATATCACACATATATAACACACATATATATGCTAATAACACATACATATATAATGTATATACTTAATAAATATATAAATCAGTAAATAGCACATAAGAAACATAGAGGGTAGAAATAAGGCAGACTTGTTAGGTACCTGGGGACCCAAGGAATGACACCATGATGAGTTCTCCAGGTTTTATTTTTGCCTTAGATAGCTCAGATTGAATTATGGAGAAGTCAGTAACCTGGAAATACAAATAGGCAGAGAAAAAAGTCCCAAGAAATTCTACTCTCTCTGGCCAAATACTAAGAATGGGCAGCCTAGCAAGACAAAATGATTTAGACAGAAAAATTTTAGGTAATAAATCATCTACTTCAGCCAGACACAAGGGGAAAATCTATACTCCCACCAACCAGCAAATGCTGACTGAGGAAACTAAGTATCCACCCTTGGGAGGGGTTAAAGAGTTCCTGTTGTCGTGGTCTCTGAGAAGGCTAAGTAGGATGTCTGGTGTTTTGCCCTCACATGGCAGTAACAAGACCCCCTTCCCAATACCTTACCCCATCGGTGGAGACCATATAGGGAGCCTGGATTTCTACCTCACTAAGGAGTAGTAAGACACTTCTTCCCTTCCCTGCTAGGATGGGGTCAGAGAAGTACTAGTACAGAGTACTCATCACTTGTTATTAACAAGGCCACCTCTCCATGGTGCTAGTGGAAATCACGTGGGAAGCAGTAATAACTTGTTCCTACGCATCCCAGTCAGAGTGACATCATAGACTTCATGGGGAGCCTGAAATCCTACTCTACTTCCATCCAGAAGTAACTAAGAGCACCTCACACCCCCTACTTTTTCATCACCCTGTCCACAGACAGGAGAAGTTAGACAACAGACATTGACTCCTATTCTTTTTGTAAAAAAAAAATATTTATTTAAATTCAATATTTAATATACAGTGTAGTATTGGTTTCAGGAGTAGAACCCAGTGATTCATCACTTACATATAACATCTAGTGCTCATCCCAACAAGTGCCCTCCTTAATGCCCATCATCCACTTAGCCCATCCCCCCACCTATCTACCCTCCAGTAACCATGCTTGTTCTCTGTATTTAAGAGTCTCTTTATGGTTTGCCCCCCTTTCTATTTTTCTCTTATTTTTCCTTCCATTCCTCTATGTTCATCTGTTGTTTCTTAAATTCCACATGTGAGTAAAATCATATGATATTTTTCTTTCTCTGACTCACTTATTTTGCTTAGCATAACACAATCTAGTTTCATCCATGTCTAATTATAACACTGTCTAATGTTGAAAATGTTGACACATATAAAATTTGTTGTTATTTATATATAATGGAATATTTGGAGCAACCACTAAAAAATGTTATACAAAAAGATACACTAAAAAATACTAAAGATAAATCAAAATGTAATTTAAAAAATGTTCAGGAAACCTAAAGTAAAATAGTAAGAAGAAAACAGAAGCAAAAATTAGAGAGAAAAATATAAAGCGTAAAAAAAATAGCAACTAAAACTTCTGCTTTTTGAAAGACGCTGTTTAAAAAAAATGAACTAAATATGGAATACAATCTTTGCTAACCACATATCTGCCAAAAGACAAATATCTAGAATATATAAACAACTCTCAAAACTCAATCATAAAAAAAAAACCAAACAATCCAATTAGAAAATGTGCAAAGGACATGAAGTAATATTTAACACAAGAACCAGGTATATAAATGGCAATCATATGAAAAGATGTTCAACATCACTACCGATTAGGGAAATAGAAATTAAGACTATAATGAGATATCACTGTGTATGCATTATAACAACAAATACAAGAAGTGATAGTTTCAAATGCTACTAAGCATGTAAAGAAAGAAATGGATGTCTCCCACTATTGTTGGGAATGTAAAATGGCACAGCCATTGTGGAAAATAATTTGGCAGTTTCTTTAAAACACACACATATACATCCATACACACACACACACACACACACACACACACACACACACATTTTGAATATTACCCAGAAATTATACTCTTGAGCATTTATTCAAGATAAAAAAAACAATACTTATTTCTGCATAAAATATTTACATATTTTATAGCAGCATTATGGCCCAAAACAGGAGAGTCCAGAAATCTATCTTTCTTTCTTTCTTTCTTTCTTTCTTTCTTTCTTTCTTTCTTTCTTTCTTTCTTTCTTTCTTTCTTTCTTTCTTTCTTTCTTTCTTTCTTAATGTTTATTTATTTATTTTGAGAGAGAGAGTGAGAGCATGCAAGCAGGGGAGAGGCAGAGAGAGAGGGAGACAGAGAATCCCACTCAGGCTCCACATTGTCAGCTCTGAACCTGATGTGGCTCTCAGTCCCATGAACCATTGCATCATGACCTGAGCTGAAATCAAGAGTTAGATGCTTAACCGAGCGGCCCAGGTACTCCCCCTGTTTTGTTTTGTTTTGTTTTGTTTTGTTGTGTTTTGTTTTGTTTCAAGTTTGTATTGAAATTTTAGTTAATTAACATATAGTATGTTATTGGTTTCAGGATTAGAATTTAGTGATTCATCACTTACATATAATACCCGGTGCTCATCACCAGTGCCCTCCTTAATGTCCATCACTCATTTAGCCCATCCCCTGCCCACCTCCCCTCCAGCAGCCCTCAGTTCTCTGTGGCCAAGAATCTTTTATGGTTTGCCTCACTCTCTTTTATCCCCCCCCCCATGTTAATCTGTTTTATTTCTTTTATTTATTATTATTATTATTATTATTATTATTATTTAATTATTTTATTTTGAGAGAGAGAGGGGAAGAGAGCAGGAATACAAGCAAGGGAGAGGCAGAGAGAGAGAGGGAGAGAGAGAATCCCAACCAGGCTCCACACTGCCAGCATGGAACCCGATATTGAGCTCGAACTCATGAACTGTGAGATCACAACCTGAGCCAAAATCAAGAAGACACTTAACCGATTGAACCACCCAGGAACCCTCATCTGTTTTGTTTCTTAAAATTCACATATGAGTGAAATTATATAGTACTTTTTTCTCTGACTAACTTGTTCTGCTTAGAATAATACCCTCTAGTTCCATCTACATTGTTACATATAGCAAGATTTCATTCATGTTGATCGTTGAGTAACATCCATTGTGTGTGCATGTGTGTGTGTGTGTGTGTGTGTGTGTGTGTGTGTGTGTGTGTGTATACATGCCACCTCTTCTTTATCCAGTCATCAGTCAATTAACATTTGGGTTTTTTTCATAATTTGGCCATTGTTGATAGTGCAGCTATAAACATTGGGATGCATGTTTCCCTTCAAATCAGTATTTTTGGATCCTTTAAGAAAATATCTAGTAGTGCAATTGCTGGGTCATAGGGTAGTTCTATTTTTAACTGTTTTGAGAAATTTCCATACTGTTTTCCAGTGTGGCGGCACCAGCTTGTATTCCCACCAACAGTGTAAGAGGGCTCCCCTTTCTTCACATCCTTGGTAACATCTTTTGTTTCCTGTGTTGTTAATTTTAGCCATTGTGACAGGCTAAAATCAGAGTGATATCATTGTAGTTCTGATTTCTCTTTCCCTAATGATGAGTCACATGGAACATCTCTTCATGTGTCTGTCAGCCATCTGTATGTCTTTTTTTTATATGAAATTTATTGTCAAATTGGTTTCCATATAACACCCAGTGCTCATCCCAAAAGGTGCCCGCCTCAATGCCCATCACCCACTCTCCCCTCCCTCCCACCCCCCATCAACCCTCAGATTGTTCTCAGTTTTTAAGAGTCTTTTATGTTTTGGCTCCCTCCCTCTCTAACCTTTTTTTTTTCCTTCCCCTCCCCCATGGTCTTCTGTTAAGTTTCTCAGGATCCACATAAGAGTGAAAACATATGGTATCTGTCTTTCTTTGTTTGACTTATTGCACTTAGCATCACACTCTCCAGTTCCATCCAAGTTGCTACAAAGGGCCATATTTCGTTCTTTCTCATTGCCATGTAGTACTCCATTGGGTATATAAACCACAATTTCTTTATCCATTCATCAGTTGATGGACATTTAGGCTCTTTCCATAATTTAGCTGTTGTTCAAAGTGCTGCTATAAACATTGGGGTACAAGTGCCCCTATGCATCAGTACTCCTGTATCCCTTGGGTAAATTCCTAGCAGTGCTATTGCTGGGTCATAGGGCAGGTCTATTTTTAATTTTTTGAGGAACCTCCACACTGTTTTCCAGAGCAGCTGCACCAGTTTGGATTCCCACCAGCAGTGCAAGAGGGTTCCCATTTCTCCACATCCTCTCTAGCATCTATAGTCTCCTGATTTGTTCATTTTAGCCACTCTCACTGGTGTGAGGTGGTATCTGATTTGTGAGAGGTGGTTTTGATTTGTATTTCCCTGATGAGGAGTGATGTTGAGCATCTTTTCATGTGCCTGTTGGCCATCTGGATGTCTTCTTTAGAGAAGTGTCTTTTCATGTTTTCTGCCCATTTCTTCACTGGATTATTTGTTTTTGGGGTGGGGAGTTTGGTGAGCTCTTTATAGATTTTGGATACTAGCCCTTTGTCTTATATGTCATTTGCAAATATCTTTTCCCATTCCATCGGTTGCCTTTTAGTTTTGTTGATTGTTTCCTTTGCTGTGCAGAAGCTTTTATCTTCATGAGGTCCCAATAGTTCATTTTTGCTTTAAATTCCATCTGTATTCTTCTTTTTTCTTTTTCTTTTTCTTTTAATGTTTTTATTCATTTTTTGAGATAGAGGGAGACAGAGCATGAGCAGGGGAGGGGCAGAGAGAGGGGAAGGACACAGAATCTGAAGTGGGTTCCAGGCTCTGAGCTGTCAGCACAGAGCCTGATGCGGGGCTCAAAGCCATGAACCGTGAGATCATGACCTGAGCTGAAGTCGGACGCTCAACTGACTGAGCAACCCAGGTGCTCCAGTCTGTACGTCTTCCTTAGAAAAATGTCTGTTAATGTCTTCTGCCCATTTCCTAACTGGATTGTTCCAGATATCTTTCAACAGATAATGAATATACAAACTGTGGAACATCCATACTATGAAATACTATTCAGCAATAAAAGAGAAGAAAATATTAATAGACACACAACTTGGCTGAAGCATAATAATGAGAAAAAATCATTGACTGCATGATTAAATTGATATATTGTTCTCATAATGGCATAATTATAAAGATAGAAAACAGATTAGTGTTTGTCAGAGGTATGGTAGAGAGAGAGTAGGGGAAGACAGATGTGACAAGAAATAGGTAGCACAAAGAGGCTTTCTGTAATAAAATCAAGACACAGTAAAATTCAACTCACAGATGACAGTTATTGAAATGATTAGATCAAATATATAAAATGTACATATAAAACATCTATATAAATGAAAGGGGATTGTAAATATAACAAAGAAGTTAATAGTTCATCAAAAAAGAAAAAGAAAACAATCATATTGGCCATAAATACAAAATAGCATTTTAAGAAGTGAAGAAACTACTAATTAAATTTTGAAAACCCAATTTGTCTGTTAAATATCATTTAGTAATAGAAAATTCATGAGCTAGAAATAGTAATGAACCTATTACATAGAGCACAGCATAGGAAGAACGGATAAAGATAATAAATGCTAAGGAAAAGTTAAGAAATATTGAGGTTAGAAGGAGAAGGTTTTTTTGTTTGTTTTTGAGGGAGAAATTCTAACATATCTAATTGGAATATCAGAAATAAAAAGAGAATAAGGAGATGATACAAAGATATGAAGGCAAAGAATGGTTTAGAAATAATAAAACACACATATTCTTAGATTTTAGACAAGTTACAAATAAAATAAATAATAAGAAACCCACATTGAAACAAAGTGTACTTAGATGGCAGAACAAAGACCCTAAAGTCAATTGCATCTGTCCAGTAGAATTGCAACCCTGACTCTAAATGCTCAACAGCAGCAGTAAAATCCAGAACACTGTGTCATTACATCTTTAAAGTGCTTTTATGATAAAAGTTAAAGAAATCTAGGGGTATATCCATTGACACTATCTCAAGAAAAATGACAAAGCCAGCTTCATAAAAGTCCTATGTTCACCTATATACAACTGGTATTCAATTAGTTTGGTACATTATTCTCAGATAAAATAAAACTATTAAAACAAAATACATGGCCACCATAAGTTTTCTAAAAGCTTAATCACAAATTATTCAATACATTTATATGCATCATTGAAACATCTGTCTTGAAGCATTAACTGATATTCTGTTGCACAGTTGCTGAAGCAACTGCATTGTAAAATTAAACACTCCTTTCTTTTTGACATATCTTTTTTTCTGTACTCCTTTCTATGAACTTAAAATGTGCCTAATTAACATACTAGACACATCCATTCCCTGAGCATTATCTCATGTTTACTCTCATATCAGCCCTGATATGTCCTCAGGGCTCATTTGACTAAAGTCCTCATAACCTCATTTGACTCCCCAAAAATGAAGATTTAACATCAAAATTTTTACCCTTCCCTCACCAAACTCGGGCTCACGTGCTCCTGTTTTCTACTTTCCCAAAACTCCTCCAGCTTCATTTCCATTATTTCTCAATCCTCCAGCTGTTTTAGAGTGAAACGGGGACTCTGGCCTGGTCTGTAAACCTCCTCTAAACAGACCTGCTAGTGTACTTAAGGCTCTTCCCTTAATACTTAACCAAGACTGATTCTATTTAAAGACTTGTTTTTTTTTTTTTTAATTTTTTTTTCAACGTTTATTTATTTTTTGGGACAGAGAGAGACAGAGCATGAACGGGGGAGGGGCAGAGAGAGAGGGAGACACAGAATCGGAAACAGGCTCCAGGCTCCGAGCCATCAGCCCAGAGCCTGACGCGGGGCTCGAACTCACGGACCGCGAGATCCTGACCTGGCTGAAGTCGGACGCTTATCCGACTGCGCCACCCAGGCGCCCCTAAAGACTTGTTGATAAAAGTTATTTTTACATTTTTTTATGTTTAACTTTAACTTAAGTAAACCAAAAAATATTATCTCATTTAGTCACTGTACCATTTAAAAGGGCATGTTTCATTATTCTATAAGTACCACAAATATTAGTACTTGTAACTACACGCAACACTTAAATTTCATAATGATTTTATGAAGGACAAACCCCTTAGTTATAATCCCGTGACTTTATTGTTTTATTATTTTTATAACACTTATTTTATAAAATTTATTTTTAATACATTTATTTTAAAATACACATAGAAAGATTAGTGATATATTTAAGTTTTGGGCTAATTTGTAGTCTGGTTCAATTTCATAAGTCTATTAAGTTATCAAATATATTGATCTTATTCTAAACTTTATAGACCTTATTCTACAGTTGTTTAATGAAGTTCAAATACAGGTGTGTGTCCCAAGGAAAAAAAAATAATGGCTTATAATCTTCTAAATGGACACTACTTCTTCCTCAAAACACAAACACACATACACAAACAGATACACGCACCACGACACACACAGACACACCCACAGATTTTCTTTTCTGGAAAAGATGACTGCAAAATTTCACTTTCCAATGTTTTCTGTTTCTAACAAGGGAACTTTTTTCTCAGCCCTTCTCCTGATCCCAAAGAAGCAGTGATGCATAGAAATGCAGTTGTCATGACAACTGTTCCACAAACTTAAGGCAAACTCCTATCATAACAACTGCTGAGCCTCTGCTCCGCAGACAGATGGAGAAACCAGGATCAGATCCTTCTTTGTTTCTGACTCTTCTGCCCTGAAGAGTCCATTTTGGCATGGAGAAGAGTTTGTTTTTCATCAAAGTTGGTAGCCAATTACTTTCTGTATTCTAAATCCTTTAGTCTCTTATGTGTGAAAGATTTTGTAGTAAAACATTTATTCAAACATTCAATAAGATAACAACAACTCATTTAGAATCTGTACATATTCAAAGACTTTTAGAACAGAACAATAAAACTATGCATGATTTAAAATTAATGATATGTAAATTCTGAAAAAAAATTTTAACAGGGCTGCATGTATTATTGGATTACTTGAGGTGATTCTTAATACTTAAATAACTGAAGCACTGTTACTTTTTGTTTCTATTTTGGGGAAGTGCTATGTTGTAAGGCATATCGGAGTAAGGAATGAATACACGAGAAGTATTTGTTTAGTCTCTATTAGTGCTTAGTGGTTGGATTTTCATCAAGCAACATTTATTAGAGGTTTAAGAACAGTCCTCATTATGGGGTTTAAGAATAGTTGAGAGAAAATTACAAACCAGGCTTTTCCCCTCATCACTTTACTTAGATAAAGAAAAGTAAATTTGTTTTCTTCCAACACAGATCTATGAAACACAAAGCTATTCAAGGAATACTAAAAATGAGAAATGAGCAGTTCAGAAGGAAAATATTTGAGGGATGCCTGGGTGGTTTAGTTGGTTAAGTGTCCAACTTTGGCTCAGGTCATGATCTCACGGTTCGTGGCTTCAAGCGCCGCATTGGGCTCTGTGCTAACAGTTCAGAGTCTGGAGCCTGTTTCAGATTCTGTGCCTGCCTCTCTCTTCCCACCCCCGCTCGCACTCTGTCTTTCTCTGTCTCTCAAAAACGAATAAATGTTTAAAAATTTTTAAAAAGAGGAAAAATATTTGAGGAAAAATAAAGATAATTAAAATATAGCTAAGTGCACATTTTAATACATATTCAGATTACAAAACTATATTTGTAGATTCAGATTAAGACCTAATACTCAGAAAGCAACCTTACTGAATTCCAAAGGTAATATTCATGCTCAAAAATGAAAAGCTACAAATGAATGACATTTAAGGAAATCCAAAAGTGTTATGGTATTGAATGGTCATAGAAAAGAATGCTAGTTACCTGAAAAAAAAATCTAAAAAATTAATCATTGTATTTAAAAGATGATATATTTAGTCATTAATTTGAAAAGAATTCAAATCAACATAGATAAATATTTTTCATATATATATTTTATGCATATTTAAATGCATAAGAAATAATTATTATTTCAAAACCCATTTAATCTGGTGAAGAAATTTTGAAAACTATACATTTTTAAAATGGAGAACACATTCAGTTACTTAATGGTCTTGGAGCTTTAAGATTTTTGGTTTACTAGAGTGATATATGAGAATAAAAGATAAATGTGTTTGGCAGAGAGACATACAACATGGTAGAGCATTATACTTGTTCCTTTTTTTTTTTTTTGAAATTGGAGTCCACTATACTCATTTCCTCAAATTGCTCTCTCATTGTATTTTCTATCAAATTCTTTCCTGAAATAAGGTGTAACTTATTACTAGAATCTCTTGGTTAATATCTAAGCACATTGTTTTCAAATCTTCTTTCCTTTGGTAATGAAAGATCTGCCTATTTTACCCAAGCTTTTGGCTTTGGGAATCTAATATGTTTCAAAAGCCATCATGGCAATTACTACTTTCTCCCATCAAGCCCTTTCTTACTTTCTCGTTCCACTCCACTGCTCCATAATCATAGCAGCTATTAAGTGCATAAGATCCTATGCTTACCACTAGACATATTTGTATATTTTTAAATGTCTACAATAAACCTTTAAGGTAAGCGTAATATCCATATTTTATAGACTGTGATCTTGAAATCCACATAGGTTAAATTGTTTTGCCTAAGTCTATATAACACATGAGTGGTATAATCAGGTATCAAGCCCTGGTCTTCCATATTCTAAGTCTTGTACCCTTTGTTGTCTATGCCACATTTTTCTGTCCTTTGAGATCTATTGTATTTTGACTCTTTTTTTTTTCACTTATTTTATCCTTCTTGTTGTTATCATGTTTATATTTTATAAACCCATTCTAAATGGCTTTGAATTATTTACTTATGTTTTTTTTCATTGCCTTGTGTAATACCTTTCCTGTAGCACAACTGGGGAAACTACAACTTCCAATCCAATAGACCTTTTTATACCTTTCTTTCTGGTAGAAAGAGGACAGTGATTAGGTAAATTGGTATTCAGAGCTTTCAGTTCATATCTAGCTCAAGATCTTGGTTGATCACCCAGAATCAATTTGCAAAGAGTGCAAAACACTGCAGCCTATCCACAGCTGATGTTTGGGATCCACTATGTTAGTTCTCATATATTCTTTTTAGCAATGTCCTATATCATGCTGAATGGAAAGAGAAATATATATATACATATATATATTTATACATATATATATTTATACATAAATATGTATATATATGAATATGTATATATATATATATATATTTTAATGATTATTTGTTTATTTATTTATTTTGAGAGAGAAAGAGAGAGAGCACAAGCAGGAAGGGACAGAGAGAGGGGAGGACAGAGGATCCAAAGCTGGCTCAGTGATGACAGCAGGGAGCCCAATGTGGGGCTCAAGCTCATGAACCATGTGATCATGACCTGAGCTGAAGTCAGACACTTAACTGACTTGAGTCATGCAGGCACTCCAAGAGAGAGTCTTGAGCAGGTTCTGTTAACATCATGGAGCCCAACATGGGGCTCATTCCCACAACACTGGGATTATGACCTGAGCTGAAATAAAGAGTCAGTCATTTAACTGACAGCCACCCAGGCGCCCTCCCAAAATATATTTTTTAAAGGTACTTTTATCTATGACCTCATCTACTCCTTGTAGTACCTTATCCAATGTAGTTAATAAAATACTATTCATTCTAGTCACTTTCTTCTAGGAATTTCTTTGGTCAGAGCCATAACTTCATTAGGTATATGCTCTGCCTCTCAAATATTCTATATAGTAAGTTTACCAAATATTTTGCCAATATATAACATGGTCACTTCATTCTCTGAAACAGATTCCTCCCTACCCACCACCTAGCTCTAAATCCAATTCCAAATATTTAAGGTTATCTTTAATCAGCTGTTGCAGAGATAAACTTTTTATACTGTGTGCTTTGAAAGTGTCCCTATTAGGTGACATTTAAGGACATTTGAGAGCATAGTAACTGTCATGGTAGAAGAGAATATTGCTTTTTGGTATAGTTTTCCTCTTCCTGCCATATGAAATGTGATCACTTCAGATTGCTACAATAGAGAACTTATATTTGTATTCATATCTTGTCTTCATTTTGTGACTGCAAAGTTCTAAAGTGAAAAAAAACATGGGCTTTGTTGAGAGCCAAAGAAGAGAAAAGAGCAGCATTCACTTTGAAGTGACTCTAAAAAGGGATTTATACTACTGTCTTTCTCCTTAGGCATTGTTTTGCACCAAAGCAGTCATTGTATATCTGTGCTTTCTTGCTTTGTCTCTGTCTTTCCAGATCTAGCTTTCAGGAATTTAAAGTTTGTTAAGAGAAGTCATGTTATTTTTCTACCTTTTAAAAGTGTTACATTTTCAGGGTGCCTGGGTGGCTCAGTAGGTTAAGTATCCAACTTTAGCTCAGGTCACCATCTTGTAGTTCATGAGTTCAAGCCTTGCATCAGGATCTATGCAGACATCTCAGAGCCTGGAGCCTCCTTCGGATTTTGTGTCCCCCTCTCTCTCTGCCCCTTCTCACTCATACAGTGTCTCTCTATATCTCAAAAATAAAGAAAACATCAAAAAATTTTTAAAAAGTGTTACATTTTTAAAAACAGTAAAAAATGCTACAATAGTCTTTCAAAATGTAAACATCCTATACTGTGTGGTTCTCTTTCTCCATTTACTCTCTCAAAGTTACTCTTGTATTTAAGAATATTTCTTCATTACAATTACTCTAAGCCACCAACATTAGGGGCACCTGATACATGTGCAACCAATGGCATGAACCCAGTAACTGTTGTTACTTAGAATTATTTTAAGCATAAAATTGACAGGCATTGCACATTTTAGAACATTGATTAATCATAGAAGTCTAGTCCAAATACATAATTTTCCAACAACTATACATTCTCATTACTCCATACTTTTTTGTTTTGTTTTGTACTTTGCTTCCACCTTTTGTATAATTATTTTTTTCAATGTACAACTCAAATGGTGTCTCCTTCTCTCACTTTCTCTCACCCTTGCCCTCTCTTCTCCCCCACCCAACACACACCTCTAAGTTCTTAAATGATAGCAAATCTTTCTTAATCACATTTGAATTTCTAGCAAACTGCACAACTCTTGGCCTTTATTGGGTACTTTATATATATGTATCATATTCTTGTTACCCATGAGGAAACAGGAGCCCAAATTGGTTAAGTGACTTGTTCAATTATCATAGTCAACCAGTGGGAATAGTAGGATAACAATCCAAATACACTAATTCTCAATTCAATATTTCTTTCTATGTAATACATGAATAAATGAAGCAGATAAATATAAATTAGAACTTTATAAAATCACATTATATTTCTGATCCTTTTAAAACTGACTGCTGAAAAATGTCTTATCTCCTCTAATTGAACTCTGTATAGTACTATTTTGCCTCTTCAAATATTTATGTCTAAAACAACCCACACAATTGTATCAATTCTATGTTATCCCAGCCCTTTTTTGTTTTTAATTTCAGTTATGCATTTCTCTTATAACGTGGTGAAACAACAGTGATTTGTGACTTTTTAAATTTTTTATGTGTAACTTCCTTTGGTACTATCAAATATTCATTTATCTAGATTGTTTATTTATTACTGCTTCTGTTATTTTTAACAAAGGAGCTCTTTTAACATTAGCGCGCGCACACACACACACACACACACACACACACACACACAACTAGCAGCCAAAAGGATATCCTCTTTGCCTTTAATGTTAGGATGTTCCTGCGGTGAGCAGGGCATTTTGCATGACCTCAAGGGGAAGGCTTATTTGAGGAGACAGGGCTTGCTCTGCCTTTCCTGAACCTTCAGAATGTTTTACCTGAGTCAGTGCTTTTGGGACCAAGGCTTTATTAGCTTTAGAGCATCCCATGGAATGTTCTGTCTGTTATTTTAGCAGACTAGGCATTGGAGGGCTAACAGAAAGATGATCAGAGTAAGTTTACATATGTAAGGCAATCTGAACACTCTAAAATGCTTTAAAAATTGAAAAAAATGGGAAAAAATCATAAAATTAGTTTGGGAAGGTCACATGTTTACAAATTGGAGTTATTTTCTGAATTCAAATGGCATCTTTTATATAACTTTTCTTAACTTATACATACACAGGAGTTGGGAGTCCAGACTTTAGGATGGGCAGCTTTTTCAAGTTATATAATCAATTACCCCAGAATCTACTACTAAAATATTTCATGCATGTTCTTGTCCAGGTGTTCTGTTCAGTAGTAAGACCGTAAATGAGGAACAAATGAAGACTGAATGCCACTACATCGCATGTACCAAAATTCTTAAGGATAAATAAAGAAATTAAGCATGAACCTGAGCATCTATATTGATTGATAAAATGATTGTACCTCACTATCAACTAAAGAAGATAACCACTTAGAGATACAAGCTATACTTTAAAGGCCTTGATCCTCATTAGCACATCATACTCATAGGTTAAATTTAAAATATCAAAGAAAATCCCTTGTTTAGCATTGTATAAAATTCTGGGCCTCATTTAGGAAAATTAGTCAAAAGGCCTTGACTATAATTTATGTGAGCAGCAACTTCGAATAATGGAAAAATGGAGGTTTTGTAGCCTCCTGACCTGGTTAAATTGCTGCAGGGTCATATGAAATTCATGTGTATGCACATCTCTGGTTCTACATTGGAAATATAATACTTCCTTCACAGGACTGTTGTGAGGGCTACAAATAAAATATCTAAAGGGCCTGGCCCATATTATAAACTCATATACTATTAGCAATGATTATCCTCGGTGATTATCCTTTAGATCAGAGGTTTCAACACTGGAGTATACATATATACCTTTAGGAGCTACAAGGATTGGCTTATACTTAAGGTAATCAATTTGCATATCCTCAGCTTTCATAAATACCACTTCCTAAACGCGATCCATGCAAGAATGCATCTGTGCTGAACAAATTCTCCTTTCCAACTCCCTTTCATAATTATCATTCTCCTAAGTTGAAAGAAAGAAAGAAAGAAAGAAAGAAAGAAAGAAAGAAAGAAAGAAAGAAAGAAAGAAAAGAGAGAAGGAGGGAGGGGGAGAGAGAGAGGAAGGAAGGAAGGAAGGAAGGAAGGAAGGAAGAAAGAAAGGAAGGAAGGAATCCAAATCTTGTGACTGAATGCTAACAACTGCTGGACACTATATAAAGAGACAATTCTAGAATGATTTTATGTTAAGGAAGATCCCCTGAAAAGTAGAGAGGGCTTGTGTATAACAAAAAAAAAAACAATGGCACTCTTTATCTCAATCTTTGTGAAAAAAAATTCATGGCAAGCTTCCCTGTCTCTCACTCTTTCTGTCTCTACCCCTTTCCTCACTTTTCATATCCCTGTCTATCTGTGAATTCAGAAGTAATGTGGTTCTCATGGGACTGTAAATAACCATGTTTCTTCATATTAAAAAATTGTTAGACTTCTAAAATTAAAATTAAGTTTCATTTAGTGGGGTCATTTGAAATTCAGTTTAATAAGATATTTTCTGTACATTAAATGAGTCAAATTTGATGGTACAGGCTTTTGAAAAAAATATATTAAAGCATGTATTAGTAAAGATTCTCCATGATACAGATGTGTGTGTGCATGTATGTATGTATATATACATTTTTTATGAGGAATTGGCTTGTGTGAGTGTGAGAAGTCCCATGATCTGCTTTTGCATACTGGAGATCCAGGAAAACTGGTGATATGTTTCAGCCTCAGAACCAGAGAATAGACCAGTGGTATAAATACCTGTCTAAGTGCAGGAAAAGATGAGAGGAGATGTCCCAGCTTTGCAGTGAGGCATGAGAAAGGGGAAAATTCTTCCTTCCTCTGCTGTTATTCCATTCAAACCCTCATCTGATTAGATGATGCCCACCCACATTGTTGTTGGGTGGGGGATGCAATCTACTTTCCTGAGTCTACCAATTCAAAGGCTAATGTCATCCAGAAACACTCTGACAGATAATCAGAAATAATGTTTAATATTGGCTCTCTGTGGCCAGTTAGGCTGGCACATAAAATTAAACATTATGAAGAATACCAATAATATCTAAAATGCTGAATCATATATCCTTTGCAACAAATTGATCTTATGAGAAACATTCTTGACATCACAATAAAAATGTGTGAGGAGGCTAATTACAAAAGAAAAATAAGTACTTCTCTAATGGACATATCTGGTAATCACTCCCTAAGCAGGTTATCAAACAGTATATATAACCAAGAAGACACAGCCTGACATATTGTGGCGTCTGAGGTGGCAAAGCATCACCTATACTTGCCACAAACATTTAACTTTCAGATCTAAATTTCCATTTACTAGCAATATAAAGGGTACACAAACAAGACAAGTGAGACAACACTATGAGAAAGCAATCAAAATTGTAATGTGAGATTTGTTATGGAGAATTGCCCTGGTTGTTTTAACAAAGTTAATGTCTTGGAAAGATTACGAAAGTTTGGAGGTTGTAAAGTGGCTCTAGGTTGAAGGTATTCAAACAGATACAAAAAGCAAATGCACTCTGTGAACTTGATTAGATCCTAGATTTTGAAATAATAACAGAATAAAATGTTTTTAGGGCAGTTAGGGAAATATGAATATAAACTGAGATGATGTTATGTAATTATTGTTGATTTTCTAGGTGATGGAAATGGTATTGAGTTTATATTGCAGAATGTCTTTATTCTTAAGAAACTCATATTGAAGCATTTTGGAGTAAAGTGTTACGATGTCCTCAGGATACTAATAAGAGTTTCAGGGAACAACCAGTTTGGGTGTATGTTGGGGAGTGGGGCACACAAGCACATGTGTGTGGGGGGAGCTAGAAGGCATAAAGGCATATGGAACAGAATGTTAACACTGAATCTGGTGATGGGCATATGAGTATAATATTTTTTTTTAACTTTTTAATAGGTTGGATAGGTCTAATAAGTTTGAACATTTCTAAATCAAAAATTAGTATAAACCTTATATGTAACTCCTCAGAAATATGTGAAGGAGCATGCACTTTTCAAACGTTATAAAGGTATAGTGAGCAAAGGAGTGTGAACAAAAACATAGAACTCTTTAAACAGAGGGACCCTTTAAGAGGACATAGATATATTATCCATCTGGAAAATATAATCCAAGCTTCAACATAAATAAACCATGACGTAGTTCTGGGCTTTGTGATGTAGTTTTACTCAGTATAGATTCTATCTTACTTGAGGACCCTTAATACAGTTACAGTTTGCCAGATTGCCTGCTTTATAAACTATGCATCAAGGAAAGCATGAAATTAAGGCATAAAAAGGCTTAAGCTTCAACATATGCTTAGAGGATAACTTCACATCTGTCCATTTCAGATGGTAGCATATAAAACAACGAACTCTGTTTTGCTAAATTCATCTAACCTCATACTAATTTGCATACCTAAAAAATAAAGGATTTTTGCTTTTATTGATGGTTGTATTACACCTTACAATTGTGTAAATAGTAATTTGGGAGTGAATCTAAATAATAACACATTTTTATCAGTTATTTATGTGAATTTTTTCATACTATGCCTATTTGTCCACCATATTTTATATTACAGATATATTACTTTTCTTTTTTTAAATTAAGTAATAGAGTACAATAAAATAATGACACAGAATATTTTGATGTATTCTGTATATAAAACTCTTGTTTTGACCCCATTCTAATAAGCAGATCAGTGTCATTAGTAACAGTGGTGAAAAGAAAAAAAATTGGAAACAAATCAATAAAAACAGAATAGAGAGCCCAGAAATAGAACCACATCAATATAGTCAGCTGATCTTTGAGAAAGGAGGAAAAGCAATACAATGCAAAAACGATAGTCTTTTCAACAATTGATGTTGGAACAATGAGATAGCCACATGTCAAAAAATGAGTCAAACACAACCTTGCACCCTTCACAAAAATTAACTCAAATTGGATCAAAAACTTAAATATAAAATGCAAAACTATAAAATTCCTAGAATAAAACATAGGAGAAAATCCAGGAGATTGTAGGAATGAAAATGACTTTTTATTTTTTTAATTAATTTTTTTAAGTTTATGTATTTATTTTGAGACAGAGAGAGAGAGAGAGTGTGTGTGTGTGTGCAAGTGAGGGGCAGAGAGAGAGGGAGAGAGAGAATCCCAAGCGGGCTCTGCTCTGTCAGCACAGAGCCTGATGCAGGGCTTGAACTCATGAACCGTGAGATTATGACCTGAGCCAAAACCAAGAGTTGGGCACTTAACCAACTGAGCCACCCAGGCACCCCAAAAATGACTTTTTAGATACATGGCAACAAAAGAAAGAAAGAATTGATAAGCTGGAATTCATTGCAATTAAACCTTCCTTATCCATTCATCAGTTGATGAGCAATTGGACTATTTCTATAATTTGGCTATTGTAGATAGTGCTAATATAAAGATCAGTGTGCATTAATCCCTTTGAGGTAGTATTTTTGTATTCTTTGTATACACACCTAGTAGTGAAATTATACTAGATTGTAAAGCAGTTCTATTTTTAACTTTTTGAGGAGCCTCCATACTGTTCCCCAGAGTGGCTACACCAAAAGATGTGGCATATACACACAATAGAATATTACTCAGCCAAAACAAGGAATGAAGTCTTGCCATTTGCAGTGACATGGATGGAGATAGCTTATTATTCTAACAAAATAATCAATCAGAGAAAGACAAATACCATATGATTTCACTCATAGGAGGAATTTAAGAAACAAAACAAATGAGCAAAGGAAAAAAAAGAGAGAGAAGCCAAGAAACAGACTTTTAACTACTGAGAACAAACTGATGGTTACCAAAAAGGATATGGGTGGGAGACAGGTGATATAGGTGATGGGGATTAAGGAGGGCACTTGTTGTGATGAGCCTATGGTGTTGTATGGAAGTGTTGAATCACTGTATCGTACACCTGAAACTAATATTACACTGTATTCATTTAAGTGGAATTTAAATAGAAACTTTAAAAACAGTACACATTCCTGTTCTGTTAAAGACACTGAAAAGATGTTGAAAAGACAAGTGATATGCTGGGAGAAAATATTTGCACCTATCCTAACTGATAAAGGACTATAATCTAAAATATGCAAAGAACTTTTAAAATGCAACAATAAGAAAACAATTCAATTATAAAACAGGCCAAAGACTTTAACAGATACCTCACCAAAGAAAATTTACCATGGCAAATAAGCCTATGAAAAGATTCTTCGCATTATATGTCATCAGAGAAGTGCAAATCAAACCAGTGAGATACCACGGCACATCGATTAAAATGGCCAAAATCTGAAACACTGACAGCATCAAATGCTGCTGAGGCTGTGGAGCGATAGGAACTCTGATTCACGGTTGACAGGAATGCAAAATGATACAACTACTGAGAGAGTTTGTCAGTTTTCCACAAAACTAATCATACTCTTAGCATACGGTCCAGCAATCATGCTCCTGGGATTTACCCAAAGGAGTTTAAAATGTACGTCTGTTCAAAAACCTGTATGTGGATGTTTTATAAAGTGGCTTTATTCATAATTGCCAAAACTTGGGAACAATTGAGATGTCCTTAGTAGCTATTGTTCTTCAGTAGATGAATAAATAACAATGTAATGTTATTCACCACTAAAAGGAATTGAGCTATCAAGCCATGAAAAGACATGGAGGAAACTCAAATGCATATTACCAAGTGAAAGAAGCCAATATGAAAAGGCTATCCACTATATGATTCCCACTAAATGACATTCTGGGAAAAGCCAAACTGGAAAAATTAGAAACATCAGTGGTTGCCAAGAGCTGGGGAGAGGGAAGGATGAATAGGCAGAACATGGAGGGCTTTTAGGTCAGTGAAACTACTCCACACATTAGTAAGGTGGTGGATATATGTTATCATACATTTCAAACTGACCAAAAGCATAGCGCCCAGAATGAACCTTGATATAAACAATGGACTTTGGGTGTTAATGAGGTCTCAAGGTAGGTTCATCGGTTATAACAAACGTACCTCTCCAGTGGGGGATGTTGCTAATAGACTATGCGTGTGTGAGGGCCGGTAGCATATGGGAAATCTCTGTACCTTCTTCTCAATTTTGCTGTGAACCTGAAACCGTTTTTTAAAAAGTCCATTAATATATGTGGATAGAGAGAGAGGGAGAGGGAGAGATGAATCAGCTTAATCCATTACCAGGGTAAAACAATAACATAATATGAAAATAAAGCATTTAAACTAATGTTTTATTGATGAATCAGAAAAATCATTTTAGCATATATAAAAACATACTTAAAATTAATGCATTCAGGAGGCTTGTGTTGAGTGCCTTTATGTAACTTGATTAGCTGTGCGGCTAGAATTGAGAGATAAAAGGCATAGTTTCTGCTCTTTAGGTAGTCTCAGGATATAGAGCGAGACAGTCAAATTAGCCAGAGATGAGAACAAGGTAAGTGTGATATATCTATAGACATGGTGCTGCATGTCGATAGAGAAAAATGCCTAACCTATAATTTGAGGGCAAGGAAAAGGGGATGGCAAAAGTCTTTTTAAAGAGGTGTGATTCTGTGAGCTTTGAAGGACTGATGTGAAAGTGAAAGAAGAAGGTCCGAAGAAAGTGTGGTACTTCGTTAAGCCACTTGAGCTAGTGAACCATTCTGGAGGAATCATGCCTTCTTGCATACTGGTCTTAAAATTCTCTTTCTTGAGCCCCAGTTTAGCCGCTGATGCTGCTAAAAAGTAATTTGAGTTTTGCTTAAACAGATTTTTTCCTCATTAATTACAAAAGAATTTTAGTATTCAAGAAACAACATAAGGTTACTAGCAGTTAAAGGCATGAAGTCAAATTTTATCTCCATTCACACCAGTGTCATTTACAAATTGTGTAATTTGGGGCAAGATATTTAGCCCTCTGAGCTCAATTTCATCATTTGTAAAATAGAAGTAATAATAGCATCTGCATCTGAAAATAGTTGTGAGATTTAAAGAGGTAATATTTGTAAAAGATTTAGCACACCATCTACCATGGAGTATAAGTGTACAATAAGTGTTAAGTGTTATAGCTGTTCTTTCACCAATTCTCCACTTACCCTAGGCTCTTAGAAGGCAACAATAGCTGTTACTTTGCTGACATAAGTGAGACCAGCCGGTGAGGGAACTTCTGTCCTCCATTGTGAGTGCCTGAGTTTGGGAGCTTCCTCATCTTGGAATGGCTTCGGCAGTTCTGCAATGCTCCTTCCTCTGGGGCTCTGTATCCTATTCTTCCTTTTAGTTCGTCTCCCCAGCCCTACTCCATTTTTTTCCCTTTGTTTTTCAACACATTCCTTTTCAACTGGTGATTGTCAGGTGGCTTTTTAAAATGTTTATTTATTTATTTTGAGAGAGAGAGAGAGTGCACAAGCAGGGAGAAGCACACACACAGAGAGAGAGAGAGAGAGAGAGAGAGAGAGAGAGGGAGAGAGAGGTACAGGATGAATGTGAGTAGGGGAGGGGCAGAGAGAGAGGGAGAATCTCAAGCAGGCTCTGCTGTCAGCACACAGCCCGACAAGGGGTGTGAACCCACCAACCCTGAGATCGTGACCTGGGTCGAAGTCAAGAGTCAGGCACTTCATCAACTGAGACACCCAGGTGCCCCTCATTGGTCTTTTAAACACCTGTTCCTTCTGTCTCAAAACACTAAAATAACCTTCCCTGGGTTGGATGCTTCTCGCTGGCTAGCCCTCTAGGCATTATACATGGGTTAAAAGTCTTTTTTTTATTTTTTAAATGCGTATTTATTTTTGAGACAGAGAGAGACAGAGCATGAACGGGGGAGGAGCAGAGAGAGAGAGAGGGAGACACAGAATCCGAAGCAGGCTCCAGGCTCTGAGCTGTCAGCACAGAGCCCCACGCGGGGCTCGAAATCACGGACCATGAGATCGTGACCTGGGCCGAAGTCGGACGCTTAACCGACTGAGCCACCCAGACGCCACTACATGGGTTAAAAGTCTTGTAGGAGTGGTCTACACTCATGTCTCCCCATTTCAGGAATCCAACCTCAGGTCATAACATTCCACTGAAATGATTGCCATTAAGTTATTAATGACAAAAAAAGTCCAGTGACTATTTTATTTTCTAATATCCCATCAATTTCTGTAGCATTTAGCTAGGCCATATCGCCGTTATTTTTTGAGATCCTCTCACCTGTTTTTGCTTTAGTGGCATTCATGTCTTCTGTTTTCCTCCTGTCTTTTTGGCCCCAATGCCATTGTCATCCCTTTAATATTGGTGTCACTAAAGACCTATTTTTCTCACTTTACAAAACATCATGAAGTGACCTCATTCTAACCATTGGTTTAAACTCCTAACTATGTACTGTTTCAAATATCTTTTTCTATCCAGGCTTCTCTTTAAATCTTCAAACACTTTTCTATTTGGATTAATTACATGTGTCTCCAACAATTCAATGACTGAACTAAGTGTTTTATTTCCAACCAGCTCCTTTTCCTTGCTTCCAGTCTCAGTAAATGACACAATCATCCCACAAATCACCTAAGCTCTAAACTTCAAGAAGATGTAGTGTATATATAATGTAATATTACTCAGCCATAAAAAATAATGATATCTTGTCACTTGAAATGACACGGACATAGCTACAGAGTATTATGCTAAGCAAAATAAGTCAGAGAAAGACAACAACCATATGATTTCACTCATCTGTGGGATTTAAGAAACAAAACAGATGAACATAGGAGTAAAAAAAGAGAGAGACAAACCATAAAATAGACTCTTAACAATAGAAAATAAACTGGGAGTTGCTGGAGGGGAGGTAGATAGGGGGAAGTGCTAAATGAGTGATGAGTATTAAGGAGGGTACTTGTGATGAGTACTGTGTGTTTTATTTAAGTGATGAATCACTAAACCCTACACATGAAACTAATATTACACTGTATGTTAACTAACTGGAATTTAAATAAAAACTTGGAAGAAAAAAATAAAGTCACATGTTTCAAATGAAAAAAAATCACTCGACAGTTTGGCTATTGTAGATAATGCTGCTATAAACATTGGGTACGTGTATCTCTTTGAATTAGTATTTCTATATTCTTTGGGTAAATACCTAGTGGTTCAACTGCTGCATCATAGGGTAGTTCAATTTTTTTTTTTTGAGAAACCTCCATACTATTTTCCAGAGTGGCTGCATCAGTTTGCATTCCCACCAACAGTGTAAGAGTGTTCCCTTTCTCCACATTCTCATCTCTCCCTGTTGTTTCTTGTGTTGTTGATTTTAGCCATTCTGACATGTGTGAGGTGATAGCTCATTGTAGTTTTGATTTGTATTTCCCTGATGATGAGTGATGTTGAACATCTTTTCACCTGTGTGTTGGCCATCTGGATGCCTTCTTTGGAAAAAATGTCTATTCAGGTCTTCTGCCCATTTTTAAATTGAATTATTTGTTTTTCTGGTGTTGAGTTTGTTAAGTTCTTTATATATTTTGGTTACTAACCCTTTATCAGGTATGTCAAATATGCAAATATCTTCTACCATTCTGTGTGTTGCATTTTAGTTTTTTGTTTGTTTGTTTCCTTTGCTGTGAAGAAGCTTTTTATTTTGAGGTAGTCACAGTAGTTCACTTTTACTTTTGTTTCCCTTGCCTCAGAAGACATATCTAGAAAGAAGTTGCTAAGGCTGATGTCAAAGAAGTTACTGCCTGTGTTCTCTTCTAGAATTTTTATGGTTTAAGGTCTCTCATTTAGGTCTGTAATCCATTTTGAATTTATTTTTGTATATGGTGTAAGAAAGTGGTCCAGTTTCATTCTTTTGCATGTCACTGTCCAGTTTTTCCAATACAATTTGTTGAAGAGTCTGTCTTTTTCCAGTTGGATATTCTTTCCTGCTTTGTAGATTTATTGACTATATAGCTATGGGTTTATTTCAGGCTTTTCTATTTTGTTCTATTGATCTTTGTGTCTATTTTTGTGCCAGTACAATACTGCTTTGGTCACTACAGTTTTATAATATAATTTGAAGTCCAGAATTGTGATGTCTCCAGCTTTGCTTTTCTTTTTCGAGGTTGCTTTGGCTATTCAGGGTCTTTTGTGGTTACTTGCAAATTTTAGGATTCTTTGTTCTAGTTCTGATTAAAATGCTGAGATATTTTGATAGGGATTGCATTGAATGTGTAATTGTTTTGACTACTATAGACATTTTAACAATATTTGGTCTTCCAATCCGTGAGCATGGAATGTCTTTCCATTACATTGTGGCATCTTCAATTTCTTACATCAGTGTTTTATAATGTTCAGAGTACAGGTCTTTCACCTCTTTGGTTAAGTTTATCCCTAGGTGTCTTATTATTTTTGGTACAATTATAAATGGCAATGGTTCCTTAATTTCTCTTTCTGCTGCCTCATTATTGGTATATAGAAATGCAACAGATTGTTGTATACTGATTTTGTATCCTGCAACCTTACTGAAATTGTGTATCAGTTCTAGCATTTTTTTGGTGGAAACTTTTGGATTTTCTAGAGTGTCATGTCATCTGCAAATAGTGAAAGTTTTCCTTGAACATTTCTCCATCACTCCCTAAAACCAGGCACTACTCCCCATAGATTTCACCTCGCCATCTTCTTATATGAGGTCCTTATTACTTTTGGTTGTACTGCTATAACAGCTAAATAATTAGCCTTTAGGAATAAGCAGTATGGCGGGTAAGGAGGCAATCTCTAAATCTCTACCATGTGAGTCAAATTCTCGACTCTGCCACTTTATAGCTGTGTGACATTGGGCAATTGACTTTCTCCCTTTTCTCATGCTCTGAATCTATAATATGGGGACAGCCATAATACCTGTATCATAGGCTTTTTATAATAACTGTACTAACATAATATAAAATACTCTCTAGCATATGCCATATCAGGATAAACTCTCCTTAAACTGTTTAACTATAGCTTTCAAGATAAATTTTAAACTTTTTTTTTTCTTTGCACATAAAACACTTCATGGTTTTGCCCCCATTCTTAACTCATTACAATTATCTTTGCCCCTTTCCAGAAAGCATGCTAAGAATCAGCCACAACATTACACTTAAGCTCCACATAATGTTTTATGTTTTTATTTGATTTTTATTTCAGGACCTTCAATTCTGTTTGCTGTTTTGACATTAGCATTTTGTAGTCATAATTGTGTGTGTGTGTGTGTGTGTGTGTGTTGTTGTTGTTGTCGTTGTTGTTGTCGTTGTTGTTGTCATAGATGGCTAAGTTAACTTTAGCAGCCTATTGGAGATTTTTCCTGGGGTAAAGTGGTGAAGCATTTTTAGAGGACAGAGAAGGATCAATACTGACCTCCAATTTTTACGGTGTTTTTCTTTTACAAAGGTCAGTGCATTCTTTTAGAAAGGTTTTGAGTGCTAAAACTGATATTTTCATTGAAATGTGCAAGACCTCATTTAACCTTTCTGTACCTTATTTTTATTCATCTCTAAAATAAAAGTATTAAAACCCTAAGGTTCTACCAAACAAGAATGACATATATTTACTGCTTCCAGTTCAATGGTGAATTCTGATCCTGATCATTTCTCATTAACATAAATTATTTTAAATTAAAGCTTTTGTTATAATGTTTGTCTTGCTTAATTTTTTTCATAATACAATAGGTGTTGTTATACTGTAATATTGTTTTAAAATTGTTTAAAATACTGGGAAACAGCAATACATACTCTAGAAACATACTTCAATTAAAGGAAAATATGAGCTAACATATCCTGTTTACCAGCATATTCTTCTCACTAAAGCAAATGTGTTTTGACTGTCTCTTCATTTGTTTTAGCTCTCCTATATTTCAGCCCCAGAAGCTCACTGAAAATTCATAAACATCTAACATTATCATTATCATCATTCATACACTCCATTTTTATAAGACTTCACAATGCTTCAAACACACTGATATTATATAAAGGTCCCATAGCAATTGGAGTAACATTCTGAATCTTAGAGATTCTCATTATATATGCATGGATGATAGTATGAGAAGTATGAAAAACATCCAGACTTTATTTTGTGCTTCCTTATCTTCTTCACTAGCTTTCAATTTGACAGACTCAGTGATGATTTTCTTAGCTGTCACACTCAAATTGTAAGATTTCTATACTTTTCCTCTTTACTTTCTATCATCTGATAAATGAGATTGGAATTCTTATTAGGGACTGCAGCAGAGTATTTGGGTGTTCTTCAAACAAAAAACAATGAACTTTATAGCCACATAAAATGATTGATTTTTTATAAAGTTGTGCACTCATTTTACCCTCAGTATTCATTCTCCTTTTTCCTGACAGAGTTTCTTGTTGACTTTTGTTATTAGGAGACTGGGTTATATCTAGTTACTTGAGCACAAAATTAATACGAACATTAGAGATGTCAAATCCATTTCAGCTTGTTTTTTGTTCCAATTCTTCTTAAAATTTTTTTTCTTTTTCTCATTCAAATATGTCAATCTATGTAACTTCATTATTTTATATTATATATTGATATTTAATTAGTATTCTACTTTGTGGGATATGTGTCCCTAGAAACAACATAAGATTAAATATATTTTTTTCTCTTCAAATGTGTTTCCCAGCATTCTTTATATTAGCCACCATGTAAAGGCAAACTATTATGCAGAGAACTGTGTGTATTTTTTTGCAATTATAAACGTTAGAGAATATACCATACCCTCATCTTAAATCACTGCTTTTGGTGTCTGTAACAAGTAGTGATTAAATGACTTGCTTTAAAATCTGGATTTGCCGCCTACAGAAACCTGTATTTTATGGGTTTGGAATTGTGTATTATTGCTCAAACTGCATTACGGGCATCTACCCTAAGCTTTTACACTAGCAGAATAAATAGAATATATCCTAGAAATTGTTTTTAACAACTTTCAAATATTTTATAATATTTTAAATGCAAATATGGTACTGAATTCCTACTAGGAAACTCTAAGTAGCATGAGTCATTTAGCACCAACTCAGAATAAAACCACGCTATTAGAAACAAACAAACTACCGCCACCAACAACAACCACCACCACAACAACAAACAGTTACAGGCTATTAAAATAGAGCAGTGATTCAACTTCATGAGCCAATTTTCACTCTGATAAAATTAAGATAGAAATGCTCCACTACTGTTACATTACCGTCTGGCATTTACTCCAAGTTACCAACACGGAAAGAAATCTGTGGGGGGAAACTGAAGCTTTTCTGACTGTCCAGACTAATTATAAGAGCCATGAAAAACTCTAGCATGAGGCAAGGTAACAGTGTAATAAGTAATCACCATTGGCATTTGCTGATGGGTTCTCCCATTTCATTTTTTCTCTTTCTGTCGGAATTTTTTTAAGTATCATTTTAAAGCCTGGAATTGCTTTCAGTGTTGTACTTTGAGAAGCTACTGTGCTTTCTGTAATGTTTCTAACTACATTTTTTCTTCACAGTGTGAGTTTTTCTTTATCTCCTTCCAACATAATAGGGCACTAGACATTGGTGTACTTGGCCTTCATTTCTTAATAATATTTTAATTTTTTAAAAATTTTTACTATTTTTAAAGTTTTTATTTAAAGTCCAGTTACTTAACATACAGTGTAATATTAGTTGCAGGTGTACATTATAGTAATTCAGCACTTCAATACATCACGTGGTGTTTATCATGACAGATGTACTCCTTCACCCTCATCATCTATTGCACCCACCCCTCACTCCCTTCCCCTCTGGTAACCATGGGTTTGTTCTCTACAGTTAACAGTTTGTTTCTTGGTTTGCCTCTCTCTTTTTTCTCCTTCGCTTGTTTGTTTTGTTTCTTAAATTCCATATATGAGTGAAATCATATGGTATTTGTCTTTCTCTGACTGACTTACTTTGGTTAGCATAATACTGTCTGCTCCATCCATGTTGTTGTAAATGGATGAATAATTTTTTATGGCTAGTTTTTTTATGGCTGTTTTTATGAATAGTTTTTTATGGCTTAATAATATTCCATTATATATCTCACGTGTTCTTTATCCATTCATCAATCAATGGACACTTGGGCTGTTTCCACATCTTGGCTATTGTAAATAATGCTGCTATGAATATCAAGGTGCATATATCCCGTTGAATTAATATTTCTGTATTCTTTGCATAAATATGTAGTAATGCCATTGCCGGGTCATAGAGGAGTTCTATTTTTAACTTTTTAAGGAACCTCCATACTGTTTCCAGAATGGCTGTACCAGTTTGCATTCCCCCTCACAGTGCAAGAGGGTTCCCCGTTCTCCACATCCTTGCCAACACCTGTTGTTTTCTTGTGTTGTTGAGTTAAGCCATTATGGCCAGTGCAAGATGGCATCTCACTGTAGTTTTGATTTGTTCTAATTATATTTTTAAATGTTTTGTGTCAAAATCTAGGCTAGAGTTCTTCATGGAAGAGAATTTTGAACAATATACAAGAATTTACATGCAAATAATATTTGAAATGAAGAATTAAAAAATCAAATGCAAAATTGTTATAGGCCAAAAATATAAAAGTTTAGTATAGAATTTTTTAAAGCTCCATGAGTTGCATAGTCACAATATTCATAATACATACTACCATTCAAATAGCATCTTCGAGCCTCCTTCTCCCCCTTAAAAGACTGCCAAAAAAATCCCATCAAGTGACATTCCTGGAGTTCATAGGTAGGAGAAAGTTCTTTCGATAAAATATGCCTTGAGAACCAAGAATTTAAATTTTGTTAATAAATTAAAAGCAGAAGTCTACCAACATGTTAACAAAATGGAGAGTGAAAGAGATAAGTAAAAACAATTTCAAGACTTCAGTCCAGAAGGTAAAGAAATTAGAGAGTAAAAACAGTTAAGAGAATATAAATGTGGAGCAGAAAAAAAGCGAAAATACTAAAAAATTTAAACTGATGAGAAAGAAGACAAATGTTGGAAGTCCAGTGCACTATCCATTGTGCTACAGAGCCACCTAAGAAGACAAATGTTAAACTGAGACAAACGCTTTGCTCCTAAAATGACAAAGGAAAATGTGGGGAATCATGAAAAGTAGGATAGTTACATACAAAATAAAACAAAACATGGAAGTTCTCATGACCATTGAGCTTTTCTGGAAAACAGTCTCTATTTATGAAATTTTCAAGTCTAATAGAACCCTAAAATCTTGAGTTCTGGACTTTGTTAATAAATTCACAAGGAATATAGAAGTATTTCATAGGGGCACCTGGGTGGCTCAGTTGGTTAAGCGTCCAACTTTGGCTCAGGTCATGATCTCACAGCTCAGGACTTTGAGTCCTGCGTCAGGCTCTGTGCTGACAGCTTGGAGCCTGCAGCTTACTTCAGATTCTGTGTGTGTGTCTCTCTCCCTCTTCTCCTCCCCCGCTAATGCTCTGTCTCTCTCTCTCCCCTCAAAATAAATAAACATTAAAAACAATTTTTAAAGAAGTATTTCATATAAGATGTGATTTTTTTGAGAACAAATATTTGCTGTCTATACTTGGAAAAATATCAACAGCCTTTAAAGAATGCTATAGACTATTTGAATAATAAAAAGCAACACAGCTTAATTAAAAATTACCTGAATAAAATAAGAAGAATTTGCAAGAGGAAAAGATGAGTCCTAAGTCAGAACTTTTCTGAGAACTGGATTTTATTACCTACAAATATTTATATAACATTATCTATCCGGTCCTGTGTCTCAACTAGGAATATGCACCTGTAAAATATCAGGACAGTGATGTTTAGAGCAAAATTCTCAGGATAGGGCTCAATCCATCTCTTGGAACCTGTAGCTAATGTTGATGGCTGATAGAGAATACTTTACACCTCAGTTCCTCTATTTTTTTCTTTATTTTCTGTCAGAAGAGAAATTCTTCAAAATGGAAAGTACAGTGAAGATATTGGCTAAGACATATAAAATGCCAGCAAAGGTAGAAAGAGTGTAAATAACTACTCAAAGTAAGTTTCATATCTGGTAGAGATATACTAAAATGCTAAGCATACAAATGACACTTTCCCCATACTTAAATTTTTTTTTCAACATTTATTTATTTTTGAGAGAGAGAAGCAGAGTGTGAGCAGGGTAGGATCAGAGAGAGAGAGGGAGACACAGAATCTGAAGCAGGCTCCAGGCTCTGAGTGTTAGCACAGAACCTGGCGCAGGGCTCAAACTCACAGACTGTGAGATCATGACCTGAGCTGACATCAGATGGTTAACCAACTGAGCCACCCAGTTGCCCCACTCTCTCCATACTTTTGAAGCACATCAGCCATCAGGAAAGAATCCATAAAGCTAGAGGAAAACAAATAGGCTGCTTTCCGAAAAGGGGGGAGTGGGGTTTTCAGATAGTCCAATGAACTTGATATTAATGATATGGACTAATGGATTTTAAATTTTTGTTAGCCCTAAAAGAGAGATCAGTGACCATTCTTCATGATTTGCTAGGTTAATTTGGACAAATAAATGTCATGGACAAAGGATATCTTTATTTCAAGAAGGCATTTGATTTTTTCATGTAGATAAAGTAAAGCAATGGTGGCATATAAAAGATTATTTGTTTGTAGTTGAACAATTTTATGAAAAAGCCAGTAAAGAATAGAATGATGGGAAATTTTCCCCTGTTCTCTCTGTGAGTTTGATTATTTAATAGTTTTATCTGTTACTTTGCCAAAAGTTAGAGATCACACTCATTAAATTTGTGTGACTGCAAGCTGGAAAATACTGCAAACTTGTATATGACAGTACAAAAGAATGCTGGCAGGTTGAGATGATGTTTAATAAACATGTAAGCTCTGGATTAGGTCTAAAAATAAATCAATGCAGAATATGTAAGATGTGTCTTAATAGTGTTATATTTCAGGTGCCATTCAAGATTTTAGTTGGCATTGGTAAAACTGTCATTTTTTTTTCCCTGTCATTATCCAAAAAATAGACAAATGCGATTTCATTCTCAGGCGCATAGTTAAAGCTGACACAGCCAAAATAACAATCAATTATTACTTATCTGTTAATGGAAAAAACAAAGAAAAACATCATATCAAAGTATATTGTCCAATTCAGTGCTATCCTTGAAATATTTTGTATGAGAAGCCAAGAAAAACATTTGTCTCTCAACAGACAAGAGTTTTTATAAATCATCTGGTCCCACTGCCTACAAGTGGCATCCGAGATGTTATTTCAACTAATTGAACAAAAAACATAAATGAATTATTTGGCACTCCAAACATGTGACTTATAAGATTTATATAAAATTAAATTTTATTTTAAGCTACATGCTAGGTAGCATTAGAATTATACGTGCTTTCTATGCATATAGAAAACTATGCCCCATAATAAACACATAACCAAATTATCAGTACAGAGTGATAGAAACAGAAATGAACTCCTTATTTTCCAGCTATTCCTCCCCATTTTCTTCAAAGAATACATTAAATTTGAAAAAAACAGAAATGACTTTAGGGTTAGAAAACATCTTAATTTTAAATTTGTTAATGTTTATTTTTGAGAGAGAGGGAGACAGAGCACAAGCAGGGAAGGGGCAGAGAGAGAGGGAGACACAGAATCCAAAGCAGGCACCAGGCTCTGAACTGCCAGCACAGAACCTGACACAGGGCTGGAACTCATGGACTGTGAGATCACGACCTGAGCCAAAGTCAGATGTTTAACTGACTAAGCCACCCAGGTGCCCCAGAAAACTTCTTAATTTTATATTCATGTGCTGTATATTTTGGCTGAACCCTAGAGGAAAATAAACTAGTTTTAATTTTTGGAAAGGAAATCACTTTTAGAATGTGGAAAATTAATAAAAAGTGAAGAATTCTTGTATTTCCAAAGTAAATTTTCAAATATTTTGGCCCACATTTTTTTTTTAATTACTAGAAAGTGGTGGTATAATAAGGTATACAATTTGGCTTATTCCTGATTTAACTGTGAACTTTTCTGTAGGCTGAGCGTAAACAATCCATAAGCCTTCATTTTCTTTTGTAAGATCTGCTTTGCAACTCTGTCTAAAATTCCATTATGAGGATTTCATTTTTTGTTGTTTTTACAGTATGGAGCTTATAGTAGCCAGTGAAGGGGTATGGCAGTCTTTAGACAGATGAGTAGGGCACTCAGACATTGCTCAAAAGAGCATACCTTAATTAATAAAATAAATATTATGGTGATGAGAAGCATTGAAAAAGGCAACATAAAAAGAACAATTTAGAAATATTTGAGAAGCTATAGCTTTTACTGCTGGAAAGTGCATGCTTTTGTCAATGAAGATGTCTTTAGGAGATCAGTGACAGAAAATCAAGGAGAAAGTAATGAGAAGTTTGACTAGAACTCATCATTGGGAGTTCACCTGAAGAATTTCTATTTGTTTTTTAATGCACACAATCCAATATGTCACCAGATTCCATATTAATGTCTCCATCTTTATCTTAATGGATCTAGTAAAAGCATTTAAAGTACTTTATCTCTACATACCTTCTTTACCTATCCTTTGAGACACCAATATCTCTTGGTTTTATGTATTTTTCACTGGAAAATTCTCCTTAGTTTCATGTATGGATTGTTCCAGGACTCTGTTCTTGGTCACTTTACCTTTGATACATGCAGTCACAATCTATGTGATCTGACCCTGTGGCATGATTTAAATAATTCCAATAAAAAATAAGGTTTGTAAATTTATTACTCAAATTCTTAACTTGCCCCAAAACTCAAGAACATATGTCCAAATAGCCTAACCAGCATCTTCACTTCACGCTGAATTCTTGCCTATAGTCACATCTCCTTCTTTTCTCCATCTCAGTATGTGTCAAAATCATTTTCCAAGTTGCTAAGATCAAAGAACTTAACATAAGATTTAAATAATTCTATATTCCTCTTTTCCCATCTTTTCCTATTAAATCATAGCCAATCCAATCACACATTCTCTCAACAGTACCTTTGGAAAATATCTCAAACACATCTCCTTTCCTTTGCTACTTTCTGTGATCAAACCACTATCATTACTCATTGCATCTCTTGAAATAGGCTTCTAATTGTTGGCCTTGATTTCACCTTTGTCCAAGCAATCTGTTCTGCATACAGAAGTTAGTGATCCTTCTAAAGCATAATATCTTAATAGTTTTCCATCTTATACAGAATAAAATCCAAAGCTCTTACCTAGGCCTACAAGGCCTCACAGACTCAATATTCTTGCCATTTCTTATAACTTTCTTTCTTGTTCTTCCACTGCAGATACACTGGCTTCCTTGCTGTTTCTTTTCTTCTCCTTCTCCTTCTCCTTCTCCCTCTCCCCCTCCCCCTTCCCTTGCCTCTTCTCTTTTTCCTTTTCCTTCTCCTCCTCTTCCTCCTCCTCTTCCTCCTCCTCCTCCCCACCCCTCCTCTCTCCTTGTGCTCCTCCCCCTTTCCTCTTCTTCTTTTCTTCTTCATCATCATCTTTTTAGAGAGAGACCACAGGTGGGGCAGAGAAGGAGAGAGAGAGAGAATCTTAACAGGCTCCACGTTCAGCATGATGCCCAATGCAGGGTTCGATCTCACAACCCTGGGATCATGACCTGAGCCAAAATCAAGGGTTTGACGCCTAACGGACTGAGCCACCTAGGCATGCCTTCCTTGCTGTTTCTAAACCACCAATAATTCTCTGACTTATTTTTTTCTCTTCTGGGGAAGCAATCCCCAAATATATACATTCTGTGTTTACTCATTTCCTTAAGTTACTTTTAAATTATCACATTATCAGAAAATGATAACTTCCTCCTTTCAAATTATCATTTTCCCCAACTTGGCTTAGTTCCCTTTCAACTCAAAGGACACTACATGAGAATAGGAACTTTGCCTCTTTTTTTTTTTTTTTTTACTGCTGTGATCCTAGATTGTAGAAGTCCTGACATGTAATAGCTCTTAATTGATATCTGTTGAATAAATGAGTGAATACATTAATGAATAAACAGCAATGAAATATGTTTTGGTGTCATATTACAGAAGAGAACATTGAAGCTCACATGAAGAGAGGTCTACCTGACCACATGTAGACAGGCTGTAAGTAGCACAGTCCATATTTCAACTTCAGTTACTTTTCTCCAGTTTTGTCTCACTACTCAAAGTAGTATGAGTAGTAGTATGAAGCAGCCCATAATCAAGTTATAGAAAGGTAGTAGAACTTAGGTCCTTATTTCAATGTTCTGAGTCCTTTATTCCTCCTTCCTATTAGAAAACTCACTTTTTAAAGACATAGTGAAACACTTCTGGTTCCCCCAATACTTCATATAACTCTGAGCCTCTAAACACGCTCTTCTTGTTGAGAAGCCTATCACTTTACCTACCCTCTTTACCTATGCAACTCTTCATAATTTCTTGAAACATACTTTTGTCCTCTAGGATGTCTCAGCTCATACTCCCCAATCCACATTCCCAGGGGCAGAATTGAATTAAACTCCACCCTTCTAATTTCATAGCATATTGTAAATTCCTCGTTCAAACACTGTGATCTGGTTGTCTTTGGTTTACTTGTTTGTCTTTCTATAAAACTGCTTAATGACAGAAACTGACCTGTGTATACCTTTAAATATTTTTTCCTCAGTATGTAATAATTCACATGCTTATGGTATAAATAGGATTTTTCAAAATCCCAAAATACAAGGAATACAGTGAAAGTTATAATCTCACCTTCATTTCTTTTTTTTTTTTAGATAAAGCATCATATAATCCTGAACATTGATGACAAATTTAAAATCTAGGAGGGAGAATGAAGTGCAGTGTACTGTGAGAGGGATTATTATAGTATTGATCCACTTAGTAGGTTGTTTTCTATTGTAGATACACAATTTTCTAAATCAATGAAAATTAATTAATTTGATCACATCAAAATGGCAGATTCATACTGATGAATAATTAAATTGATATCACTTTTGGTGTATATATTCAGTGCAATTTAAATACTTGATAGAGTTTTGTCTACAACTCACTAAAAAAGGACAAGTAATCGATTGTTATTATCAGCATCTGGTAAGAGAAAAGAGAAAAGTAGTGTGAGAAGAACAACTGTGAATCTTAAATGAGAATCACATAATTATGGGTGAGAAAGCTGTGGAAAGTACAGGGGAGATGTTAGGATAAATGATGTATCCAAATAGGGGGACTAATTCCCAGATACCATATATAGATACACACACATTTATATGTTCACAGGATGATAAAGATCTTTATGACTGAAAAGTTAGGACTCTCGACATAAAAAATACCTATGAGACAGAAGTGAATGTTCCTAAATAATCAGCTTGAGGTTGCCCATAACCTTTATTCCTAAGAGAATGAGAATTCCCTCTATGAGTTACAGGAGCCCCAAAATATTTAGTTTTGAATAAATATTCAAAATGAAACATATAAAATTATGACAACCTGATTTTCAGTGCAACAAATTTTGAATATGGTTAAGTTGTGTAATAGGTACTTCAGAAATGATAGTCTAAAATAAATACTTCCAAAAATTCAGAGATTGGAAAATGTAATGCTAGATCTCTTAGAGGAGTCCAGCAAGATACTTAAAGCAGAAAACAAAACAGCAAGGGTCACCAAGTCAGAATATGTCAATATATGTTAACTCCACATTAAATTCATTTTCAACATGAAATCAAAAATATTACAAATTTTATATATGAGCTACCGTGTTGTTGAGAAAAGCCAGTTATCAAATTTTGGATAGTTTCCTGCCCATAAAAATATCAATTGTTTTATTATGCCTCATTTATTACCTGGATCATCTACTTATTACCAGAATAATATTAAGGAAAGAAAAACATTTTCAGTAAAAACAGTGAGTTTGGCTTCTAGATAATACTATTTTTTTAAGTGATATAACATGGGAAGGTGTGATGGAAATCTAAAAGCTAGACATCATATCTCATTACAAACAAGAACAGTTCTATGGTTCACTACATTTTTTTAATGAGTTAGGACAGTTGTAAGTTGTTAAGGGGTAGGTTTTAAACTTAATCAGTAATGGAAACATTAAGTACTGTACCATTAAAAATATGTTTCAGCATCTCTTAGGAGATCATCACCCTGGAGATCAACTGGTTTTTTCCTCAATTAATCTAAAACCATCTGGTTTTCTTTCAACAAATAAAATTTAGTTTTTCTTGGTTTGGTGGGTCTATATTTGTTCAACACCAGATTAGTTACCTAATCTATAGCACAAAAAATATGTATCTTAGTCTGTTAAATTACCCTGTATGCAATATTCTTTCACTGAGAGAAACTTGTAAAACAAAGACTAGTGGTGGGACCAGGATGTTAAGCCTCCAACACCTGCTCAGTACTAGAGCATACACTCTCTGAATGGGCTATCACACGTTTTTGTTTTCAAATTTTATTTATTTTCCATCCATCATACTTTCTTTTCTCTTTTTCAGCTCACTATTTGAATTGCCACATGTTTAGAATACAGACTTCCTTTTTCATGGCTAGAAATACATTCTTACAGTATATAAGAAACAGATAAATGAGCAAATAAGACGTTGCAATCTATATAATAATAGAAAAAGAAATTTTAAAAAGCAAATCAAAAGTGTCTCCACAGTCCCCAAATCCTCATTGTGAGTGGGAACCTCTGTGTCTATTTATTTTCTTGTTCTGTGTTTTAGTGAATGGTTCGGGCTTGTGAATATATATTTCTTTAAATTATTTAAATGTGTGAAGTTAAAAAGTACTAGGCCAGTTGAGATTCTTTTCTATTTAATGGTCTACCAACGAAGCTTAAATAGATAGATTTTAGGTAAAGGCAAATCCCACATCTCTACTTTTGCTGAATTATTAAAAAATGCAAATGCCTATTTTTGGTATTGCTCTTTATATTACTGAAAAGTACATCAATTCAAGTGCCATCATTATCTATTCTAGGATATACTGTTTTTAAAGTAGATATTTTCCATACGTATGTCAGAAACTCAAAATGTAAGATTCACTTAAATAATGAGTATATCAACACATGCATACATGTAAATGTGCTTGTTTATTTGAATGATTTCTGGGAAAAGTTATTTTTGAACAGAATAGAATTATTAGAAAAAACTTATAATAAACTCTAACTTCTATAATTTATTGTGAATCATAGAAGTACCTATTTTTTCAAAATCAGATGTACCTGCTTTATTTATTTCAACATGGCAGTTTCAAATATGATCTTTCCATTCTGATTAATATCATAGGGTGTTGTTAATAAATTCTTAAATTATTTTTAGCTTAAATTGCCAGCAGCATTTCCCTTAATATCTTTGAAATCTAAGAAAACAAAGGATTCATAATTGCAATCAGGTTGTTTTCTTAAAACCTATATTGTAATAATAGCTTCATAGCTCTTATAGTTATCATCCATAATGCCACCAATTTTCATTAAATATAATAAAATGTAATGGTAATGTATTTTCATTTAAAAACCAAAAAGAAATATTGTCAACAATGTACATAATGATAGGATAATAATGCCAACAGTAGAAGTAATAATGGCAGTGATAAATAATAGTTGTATTTAAAACAAAAGAGAAATTTGTGCATATGTAAGGTTAACCTGGAAACCTCTTGTGAGGTTCATATCTTTCTAATTAAGAAAACAAATTTATCTGCAATCAATTATTACTTACAGTTCTAGATTTTATGATTATGAAAGATACTTTTCTTCTAACAAATCTTTCAAGAAAATAACTTAATATTATTCATCTTCTTTTGCGGTGATTTCTTATTTTTATTTTAATTAAAAAGAAACATGATGATTTAATTGTTACAGAATCTTTAATATTAACTTCATTCATTGGCAGCGTTCTCAGAGACAGATATCCCCTGCTTTCCGAAAGTTCACGTTAATGCTACTTCACTTTTAGGAAATACAGTAAGTACATTAGTAGGGTAATGGCTTTCTTCATAAAAAATTAAAAATCCTTTTTGGATTTCTTTTGGTTAGTGAAAACAGGTACTAAGGCAGGTCTTTCATAAAAGCAAAATATCCTACAGGCAACTTTCAGAAAGTAGGGAAATACTCCACTTTCTTCCATTTTAGCTTACAAAGGGTTTCATAGAAGTGCTGTACCCTCAGATAGCAGTGGGGGCGGGGCATGATTTTTAAGTGAAGGTTGAGAGCATTAAATCCTTGAATGGCTCCAATTACCCACAGATTAACTAAGATGCAAGCAAAACGTTTCATGATCCCAACCCTGCGTATCTCTCAGATCTTATCACCTGTTGCTGTTTTTCCATATGTCAATTTAATAATGATTTCTCTTTCAAAAGTTCATGTTATTAATATGTCTTTGTCTCTGCTTATAGGTATTCCTCTCAGCAATAGCCCATCTTCCCATCTCTTCTACAACACACTTACACATTTTTTGAGTCTTAATTCAAGGCTGACCATTTTCTTGAAGATTATCCTGATTCTCAAGGCATTATAGACCACATCTTAGATGTGACTTACCACAAGACTCAACAGACATCTATTACTGAACTTTATTTTATTTACACATTTAAGAAAAATATGGGTCTCTGAATATTTAGTTCTTACTTAATTCTGAGTTACGTTAAATCAAAGCTGACTCTCAAATTTCATGTTATTAATGCAAAATATTATTCTGTTTTTTTAACTTTTAAGGTAAGCAATATATTGGCTCCATACCTAGTGGCAGCTTGTTTTATAGATATTTGAAGTTGCACAATTAGAATTACATTTAAGACTGGGAATTGCCCACACTCATCTTAACTTTTCTGCAGAATTTTGATGTAAAAAATTCAGTGGAGACCAATAAATTCTTGATAATTCACAAGAGTGAGTGGAGGGAGCCATTTAAGAAGTTATTAATGCGGCTATACGTGATTTAATTTGATTTAATGTTTAACCTTGAAGAATATTAGTGCACAAATAAATTCTTATTTATCCAGGTTAAAATTGCATTTAAAGTCTAATGGAAAATAATGGGCATCTTGAAGATGATTATACATGATGCTTGAAGGAATATTTATGCCTATTAAGTAACTGAAAGTAAAATTTATTATAGCCATGAAATCAAAGCTGCATTAGGAATAACTGCCAAAAATAATTTCCTGTTATGAACTTTAGATTAATCCTTATCCATGTCAACAGTTTTCCATTTTGGTCCTCAAATTTTCTTCAACTAAGATAAATGCTCACAAAGTATGATGAAAATGTTTATTTTAACTGCATATTAACTGGCCTAGTAAATTCATCATATGTATTTAAAATATTTATTTGAACTCATTTTTGACCAAGAAAAACACATTTAGTCATTGAGGGAATATTTAACTACAAAATGTATGATGCCAAAATTGTGATAAACCTCTCCTCAGATGTTTCATTTTATACCCCTTCTTCCATTCTTTTGTACCTTAGCCCATACTTTCCCCAATGCTATAATTTTTCTTTCTTTAGTGACTATTTACCCTCAGTAGATTGTAAGCTCTAGGAATGCATATTCTTCTGTAACCAAAAGACATTTAAATATAATTTCAAGAAATAATAATTGAATTAATGGTAAGTTGGTTTTTTGGTTTTTTTTTGTGAATGAAGTATAACTTTATCTGGAATAATAACAATTTCAGGAATGGTGAGAAGCTAAAAATGTGTTTTCATCTTGGTATACAAAGCATTTAGCCCAGTGTTCTGAAAGGAATGTTTATTGACTTAACCCAACCTGAAGAATGTCATGTTGGCTTTGGAAATAATCATGGGACACTGATCCTGACACATTCATAACCTTCAATGACCACTTTCAAGGAGTATAAGAGGACTCCTTACCTCTTAATCCTTTGAAGTTTGTAACTCTCCTCAGATGTTAGCCTAATCTTCCCTCTATTTACACTGGCATCTTAAAGTAGGTGCTCTCTCTGCCCCTTAGCTCACCTTGAACAGGCTCCCATTGCCTGCCATTGAGCAGGGGAAGGACAATTTCCCTCCCTATATCAATTCTTTTTCTGGACACTGAACTGAATATGTGCATGCAATCTTGAAAAGTGATTAATTCTATTCAAAGTTTGTAGTCATGAATCTAAACTACACATATTAGATGACTAGGTTTAGTAATCCTATGACCATTACTTTTTGTTTGTGTGTGTGTTTGTTTGTTTGTTTGTTTGTTTTTTAACTTGCACCTTACTACCAATTTATCAGGTTGCCAGTCTGTGGAAGTTTGATAGGCTGGATGACAGTGCCCTGAGTGCCCTCTCCTTTCTTCTTGTTCTTCCCTCTACTCACAACCACCCCCAAAGAACCTGCATTTTAAGAACTTTATTCTGAAGTCTCTGTCTCTCTTGTTTTTCTTTTTCCACTACCCCTCCTTCAAATTTAGCAAGTCTAAGTGTCACTGTGTATCTTATCATGAAAGACATCCTATCGTCTCTCTCCTGCTCCTCTCTGCTACTAGGAAGAGAAGAAAGTACTAAAGGAATAGGCATCATAGGTTTCTTTGGGTTTTAAGCTTATTACTATTGGTTTTTGCCTTTCTTCTTCTGATCCTAAATTTGTTATTTCTTTCATATAATTGGAGGCAAAGGGAGGAAAAGCTAACTACATTCTGAAGTTGAAAATTACCCTAAATTTTCTACCCTACCTCTAGATTTTTGAACAAATATCTTTCTCTTTGCCTTTACCATCACATATGAATTATTTATAATGACAAAGTCTTGCTAATGTTTAAAAAGAAGAGTGAATATTCTAGAAAAATAGCTGAGGTTATCTCTTGGTGAATGGAGGTCAAGGAGTTTAAAGAATAGTGTGCCTTGAGACAAGTAAGGAGAAGCAGGGTAACAAAGATGAAAAAGATTAATTGAAGTGAGACACATTTTCAAATATTTAATGTCTATACGTGGTTATGCTTAAAGGTTGGATTGTGAAACCAAATTCTTTATTTTTTAATATAATGCAACTGGTTGGCTTACTAAAGGTCTAAGCATCCCCAAAGTCTTTATTACCTGTCCCTTTTTTGAAATAAAATTTGGACTTATTCTTTTTTTAGTGTTCATTTATTTATTTTGAGAGAGAAAGAGAGAGAGAGAGAGAGGGAGAGAGAGAGAGAGAGAGAGCGCGCATAAGTGGGGAAGGGGCAGAAAGACAGGAAGAGAAGAATCCCAAGCTGGCTGCACGCTGTTTGTGCAGTGACTTGATCCCACAAACCATGAGATCATGACCTGGGCCAAAACCAAGAGTTGGATTAACCAACTGAGCCACCCAGGTGCCCCTATCAAATTAATCCTTGAGAGAAGAGCTATGGAGCTACCACATATTCCTAAATGGTTTTACACATGAGTGTTTCCTTTAAACTACTGAAAGTGATAAATGTGCATATAAATATAATAATGGCTTATTCATTTATCAATGACAGACAATATTGTCCTGTCATTGAAAGCTAACAGTGAAGAGATCCACTTGCAGAGGACAGTAAAGCTAAAGGGATAATAAAGCAAATGGTCTTGCCACACTTCCCCTTTCTCCAACAAGAGGAGAAACAGACTGTATCAAAATGGTAGTTTTATTTTTGGTATCTACCTACTTTTGTAAATATAAGCACAATGGCTAACCAAAATAAAAATTAAATCATCAGGGAGAAATAAAATGTAACTTTACAATCAAGGAACCTGTCAAATGATACCTTAGCCAAGTAGTCCAGGTTGACATCAAGAGTAATGGCATGCCATGGAATATTACTCAGTGATCAAAAAGAATGAAATCTTGCCATTTGCAACAATGTGGATGGAGGTAGAGTGTATTATGCTAAGGGAAATAAGTCAGTCAGAGAAAGAGAAATATATGATTCACCCGTATGTAGAATTTAAGAAGCAAAACAGATGAACGCAGGGGAAGGGAAGCAAAAATATGATAAAAACAGAGAGGGAGGCAAACCATAGGAGACTCTTAAATACAGAGAACAAACTGAGGGTTGCTGAGGGGGAGGGTGATGAGGCGATATGCTAAATGCGTGATGGGCATTACGAGGGCACTTGTCGGGATGAACACTGGGTGTTATATGTAAGTGATGAATCACTAAATTCTACTCCTGAAATTATCATTATATTGTATGTTAACTAACTTGAATTTAAATTAAAAAAAAAGGAGTAATGTCATATCGTCAGTATGTTCTTAAAATGTTACTTTACCTCAGTGATCTTCTCCCCAAATGTGATAATCCCAGTCTATCCATGAGCAAAGGACCAGCCAGATTCCAATATTGAGCGTTTCCCAAAATACCGTAGAAGTACTCCTCAAAACTGTTAAGGTTATCAAGAACAAGAAAAGTCTAAAACCCTGTCATGACCAACAGGAGCCTGAAGAGACATATAGACTAAATGTGGTGTGGTATACTGGATGGGATCCTGGAACAGAAAAAAGAGATTAGGTACAAACTAAATAGGTATAGAGTTTAGTATTAATGTATCACTACTGGCTCATTAATTATAATTAATGTTATCATAATAATGAAAGATATAATCAATAGGGAGAACTGGGTGTGGGATATCTGGAAAGCCTTTCACAATAATCTTCATAAAAATTTTCAACACTGTCAGTCATAGGATGTTTGACTTTAAACTTGTTTTAACTTTCAAATATAACTATAGTACACATGTTCAAAGAAAGAACAGTTAACATACCTCTGCCACAATTCTATCTTTGAATTGCCTTTTCTATCTTCTCTATATAATTGTGATATGTTACAATTTCTTTCAATTTTTTACACCAATTGCCAAGGCAGCAATGCCAATATTTCTGCTTTGAAAACAGTTCGGCTAATGTCCTACAATGCTTAAAATATATGCACGGGATCTATCAATACATAGAGATTCTCTTCCTCTTTGTGTTTTCAGTTGAAGAAGATTTCTCAAAACCTAAATTGCTGATGTACTTTTCTCAATTTTCTCAAGTATGCTTCTTTTCTTTAAATTTAACTCATCAAGAATCTATTACAATATACAATGTAAAATGTGTACCTTTCTTTATGTCTTCCCAGTGATTAGTTGTTTGTTCCTGAGATATTTAATATATAATCCTTCCATTTCTCAATTTTCTAATGTATTAGTAATAACTGGCATATTTTTATGAGCTTTTCTTATTTTTAATAACCTATATCAATACTATATTGATCTAATTGTAATGGCTTAAGAGTATATTCTGATATGGGGGCGCCTGGGTGTCTCAGTCGGTTAAGCGTCCGACTTCAGCCAGGTCACGATCTCACGGTCCGTGAGTTCGAGCCCCGCATCAGGCTCTGGGCTGATGGCTTGGAGCCTGGAGCCTGCTTCCGATTCTGTGTCTCCCTCTCTCTCTGCCCCTCCCCAGTTCATGCTCTGTCTCTCTCTGTCCCAAAAATAAATAAATGTTAAAAAAAAATTTTTTTAAAAAGAGTATATTCTGATACCAAAAAGGCATTAACTATTTTTCTTTTGTATGATTTTTGTTGCTATTCTCAGGTATATATTTTTATGTAAAATTTAAAATTCTTTAATCAAATTAAAATAAGCAAAATATTAGTTTTAGTCACTAAAGTGCATAAATTGTTTTTGTTGTATATGAGTAATAGCGGGTAAATGTATCTAAAATTAATTGTTTTTTGAATATTTTAAACAGAGAAATGTTAATTTTAGTAAATTTACCTTTAGTAAAATAATATTTTTTTATTATTGATCATGAAAATTCTCTAATTCTCTTTAGAAACTGTCCTTCTAAATTATTTTGGTTATTTATTTTGGAAATAAATATTTATTTTTCTTTAAGTCTGTTTAGTAAACATCAGATAAACAGATAATATCTATATACATATCTGTATACATTTAAACAGATATATCTATAGATCTATCTATAACAGATAAATCTATATACATCTATATAGATGTATATACATATATCTATATACATATGTATATGATCATATGCTTATATACTTGTTTTAAAGCCATTTTTCACAATTACATCTGACCTTTGAACAACATGGGTCTGAACTGCACAAGTCCATTTATATACAACTTCTTTTTAGATAAATACAATTCAGTCCTATAAATGTATTATATTTTCCTTAATAACATTTTCTTTAATGTAGCACACCTTACTGTAACAACACAGATTGTAATACATGTAACGTACAAAATATGTGTTAATTATTTATGTCTTCAGTAAGGCTTCTGGTAACCAATGGTCTATCAGCAGTTAACTTTTAGGAAACTCAAAAGTTTTATGTGGATTTTCTACTGCAAAGGGGTGGGGACGAAGCAGGTGGTCAGTGCCCCCAGCCTATGTTGTCAAGGGTCAACTGTAAGTTTGTGTGTATGTGCATTAGCATTTTGCATTATTCTGGAGAAAAGGCATGTACATTTTTTCATAATGTAGACATAGACAGTGTTTTCTTTGGCATTTCTGTAAAAAAGGAATGAATTTTTAGCTGTAGTTACCTAGTAAACTTGTGTGTAAAAATAATTTTTCTAGATTTATTTTCTCAAAAAATATTGAAAATATACACAGGGCAGTATATACTGATCTAATAAATAGTTTTGCAACTCGTTAAAGAAGATATACTGCTGGTATGTGAAGGCATAGATATAGCTCTTAATTTCAAGGACTTTTGCAATCACATTAACACTCTAACAACCTGCACAACAGGAGATTATTTTCTAAGTAAGACATTGAATTAACTGGATTTCCTCTTAATTGAAAATAGTTGGAGTCTTTATGGAGTTACATATATCTCCACAAAAGTAATAAAATAAAGTGTATTTGTAGCAAATTTTAGTTATAATTATCAAAGTGATTATACTAATTTAGTATTTCTTCAACTAGTAGTTTTTCAGCTAGTGCAGTAACTCTTAATTTGTTTACCCAGCATAACATTTTATTTTATGATAATCAAATTATTTGGGGATAATAAAAAGTGGTAAAACAATAATAACATTTTAACAAGAGCATATTTAATGGTAAGACATTTTGCCTTTAAGAACCATGGGATAACTTTTGAATGTCATATAAGGTCCTGGTAGAAATATGATACAGAAATATGTTGATAATATTAAAGTTATTAATTGCATTAAATCACCAGCAAAGTGAATAATACAAAGAGGGAAAAGTGAACTAGTAAGTGAGGAAGGCAAGATAAAAAACTAGTACTTGTAATATCTTCAAGTGAGAACACAGTTACTATATACAGCAAAGATGTAACCCTCAATGAGCTTTTCTATGACCAGAGAAAAGGCCGGCATGAAACTAAAAGCACCATAATTTTGAATACATTAGTGGTGCATAGATTAGCTTCTGGATTATTAGTCAAATATTTTTATGTTGTTCATTGTTGTCATCTATCATGTGAGTATTTATTACCTGATCCTACAGTTTCCTACCTATTAACTCTATACAGTAGTTGATAGTTTCATCTTTTCCAAACTTGAGCTCTATTTCTAGCCTCTCACTGCTGGTTTCCTATTTCCATTAACTAGTCATTGACTAATAAATTTCTATTTAGAATAACCATGTAAAACTCTCACATATACCACATATTGGTCATTAGTTGGCCTGAAAGGTAGGTCCCACATAAAAGTTATAATCAGTATGAATCTATCATATACAATAAATATATTTATCATATATAGTAACCATGTATAAAGACTATTGTATATGATTTAATATCTAAAAATGAGTTTATCCAAATATATGTATTGACTTCCAGGTTTTGTAGATTTTATCTCTACTATATCTTGTGAAACCATGCTCATTCTCTTAACACTTCCTATATTCAGTCTGATCTGGTCCAGGTCTGTATCATCTCCCTTGATTACTATAGAAGCCTCCCAATATATATCTTTGTCTGAAGTCTTTCTTCCTTCCAATCCATGTATCTAGTTATGTCACTCTGATGCTTCTAAATGGTTAAATGCTTAAAACAGCTCTTTCCAAAGTGTTCTGTGGTGTACAAGTTCTGTGAGATATTAACAGGGGTTATCCTCTTGTGCTACTCTCTGAGAAATAAATATTTTTAAAAACTCACATATTGTCTCAATGATAAATGTATTTGAGAAAACAAAGCTAAACAAAATTAAGCTCATTTTATTTCTTTGCATATCCTTTGTTATCTTCAAGTGTAACAGGAACCTCTAAAGTGAGGCAGAGAATGGTATTTTTCAAACTGATCATCTCTATTTAGATATCACCATAAAAGTATTACATGAAACACACCACATTAGATGCAGCTTAAAAGATAAATTCTAATCTCTTTAATATTTCATTCAAATCATTTTCTGCCTCTACTCTCAACATGCCTCTATAGGTACCTTAGTGCCTTTGATTGCTTCCTCATATCTGAACATAGCATCCATTTCTCTGACTCTTATTTTTTCCCTTGAAATTTTATTAAGTGGCTTATTTATTAAGAAATGTTCTTATCATGCTTCAACACAAAGGTTGCATATTACTTGATTGTCAGTATTTTAAAATGTTTCCAGTATTATGGGCAAAAATATGTACATATAATTTGTGTGTCCATAATTGCTATTTACGTTTCACCTTATTTTAATATAATTATTTTCCATTTGTGCTTTCTCTTCTGAATCAAATGAAAATATCTTTTTTTCTATTTTTCTGTTTGTATTTTTTATTATTGTTTTTTAAAAGTGCTTTGAAAACCTAGGTATTAATATTTTGTTTGTTTATAAGCTAAATAGTTTCTCTGAGTGTGTGGCTAGTACTTAAATGTGTTTATGATATTTTTCTCATAAAGATAGTTTAAATATTTTTGTGGTCCTTTTTTCCTTTAAGAAATCTGGAATTTGCAGCTTGCTTAAGAATGCATCCCATTCAAATTATATAAAAGTATGCGCCCCCCCACTTTAATATAATTGCCTTTTTGTTTAGCATTTTGACATGTTTATGATATCAGGTTGTGACCTAAGTTATTTTTAATGCAAACAGTTTGTCCCAAGATCATTTGTTGAATAATCAGTCTTTTTGTAGTTGGTTCGGGGTTTATTTAGTATTTATCCTACTTGGAGTTCACTGTGACTTTTTGGATCTGTACACTACAGTATACATCAATTTGGAAACATTTTAAACCACCATTTCTTTAAATGTTTTCTCTGTTCGGGGCGCCTGGGTGGCGCAGTCGGTTAAGCGTCCAACTTCAGCCAGGTCAAGATCTCGCGGTCAGTGAGTTCGAGCCCCGCGTCGGGCTCTGGGCTGATGGCTCAGAGCCTGGAGCCTGTTTCCGATTCTCTGTCTCCCTCTCTCTCTGCCCCTCCCCCGTTCATGCTCTGTCTCTCTCTGTCCCAAAAAAATAAAATAAACGTTGAAAAAAAATTAAAAAAAAATGTTTTCTCTGTTCTATTTCTCTCACTTTGCCTAAGACTCCAATTATAGTACGGTAGCACTTTTACTATTTTCCTACATATCATTAAGGCTCTACTTATTTTTCAATTTTGTTTTCCTTTTTTTATTCTGTTTCTTCTCCCAGTTCCAACTGGCTATTTTACTCATCAGTTCATTTCTTTTTTTTCAATATTGTGCTTTTTCAGTTACAGAATTTTTTTTTCTGTTAGATTCCACTTCCCTAATCTTTTCATGCTCTTTTCGTGCATTAAGACCATAATGTGACCTTTAATTCCTTGAACATAGGAATAATAACTTCTTTAAAGGCCTCCTCTACTATCCAAACATCTGGGCCATTTTATTTATTTATTTTTTAATGTTTTTTTGAGCCCAACGCGGGGCTCGAACTCATGAGCCGAGCCGTGAGATCATGACCTGAGCCAAAGTGGGACGCTCATCCAACTGAGCCACCCAGGCTCCCCTAAACATCTGGGTCACTTTAGAGTCTTTTTCTACTGAGTACTTTTTTTCCACATTTTTCTGTTTTCATTACGTGTTTAGTAATTTTTAATTACAAAATGGACATTATACTTATGTGAAAAGAAGTGTGCATTGTGTTATCTTCGTTTAAAAGTGTTGAATTTTGTTTTGTCAAGCAGTTATTTTAAAAATACTAGTAGCCTGTTTTGGATCCGTACACTAGGAGCAGTGTATCACTAGGATATCACTGAGGAGTGATTTCATGCTTTGTGGGGGTGGTCATAGAGTAGCTTTTACTTATTGTGTGGTTCTTACTCCTAAGATAATGACTTTCTGACATCTCAGTAGATGGCCAGGTGTTATAAGGTCTCCCACCCTGGCTGAACTAAAGCTCTAATGTCAGTGCTCTCAGGATAAATCATATAAATAAATAATAATAAATCATATGGGATAAAACATGATTGGCATATGTGTTTTTTCATATGTATAGCTGCATAAGTGAGATTTTGCTTATTCTTTCCTTTTCTTGTTTTGCCTTTTTGTTGTTGGAATCCAAGTCTACTAGACTCATAATGAAGTAAAACATTTTACATATCTGCTTTGGAATGAAAACAATTTTATAGCATTTGACCTCTGGGTTATTAAATGTTTGCAGAAGTTATAAGTCAAATTATCTAGGGTAAGAATGTTCATATAAGGTAAAATGTTTGACTAAGTTTTTTTATTCAATTTTTCTTTGATTAATCAGGTTTTCTTTTAAGTTAGTTCCAGTTTATCTTTTATTAAAAAATTAGGCATTTCATCAAACTTTAAAATTTATCCCAATGATTTCATAATAACCTTCTATTAATTAAATGAATAAACAAAAAGTAATCATATATACCTCTTACTGCTATTTGTCATCTAGCATTTATTCTCTTTTTCTCTCATGTTTTCTATTTCTATCCTCTCCATTATTTTTCTTTTCCTTCATCATATTTGCCAGTTGTTTTCCTGTTCTTATTAAAATACTGCCTTCCATTTTTTTAATTTTTAAATTTAAATCTTTATTAGTTGTTTTTCTACTTGATTTTAATTTTATTATTCTTTTCCAATTATTTAATATTAGAGCTTAAATTAATATTCATTCTTTATTATCATTATTCTTTTTAAAATAAATGCATACAAAGTTGTATACTTTTCTCAGTGTAACATTTTACTTCATTATATAGGCATTCTATATTCAGTACTGGTATTTTTTATTTATTTCTAAGTCATTTTTATTTTAATCCATGATTTCTTTCTTTTTTTTTTTTAATTTTTTTTCAACGTTTATTTATTTTTGGGACAGAGAGAGACAGAGAATGAACGGGGGAGGGGCAGAGAGAGAGGGAGACACAGAATCAGAAACAGGCTCCAGGCTCTGAGCCATCAGCCCAGAGCCTGACGCGGGGCTCGAACTCACGGACCGCGAGATCGTGACCTGGCTGAAGTCGGACGCTTAACCGACTGCGCCACCCAGGTGCCCCCATGATTTCTTTCTTTAATAATTATTTAAACTATATTTTAAAATTTTCTTAGAGGAGGAACATTTTAACTATATTTTCTTATTATTTTCCAGGGATTTTACACTATGATCAGAACCCGTGTCTAGTGTAATACATTTGTTATAAAATACAAAGTATTTTTTATTAAATTCCAAATCTGCATGAGAAACGTCATTTTGTTGGGCACAGCATTCTTTATACATTTTTTAAATCAATCTCACTAATGGTATGATGTAACTGCCCTATATATTCTTTTTTCTTCCTTTTTATCAGTTTTGGGGGAAATATTTTCACATATCCCACTTTGTAGACTTGTCTTAATGTTTTTGAACTTCTAGAAATTTGGAGATTATATATTTAAAATTATTTTAGCTGTTTTCATGTTTATGAGTTCTTCCAGACTATTTTATCAATATAAGCTATCCCTTTTTGTCTTGATAGTTATTACAATAAATTTTTGGTCTGATGTTAACAGTGCCTGCATCTGCCTCATAAATGCTTTTCTCTTTTGGTAATTTCAACGTTTTAATGTCCTTTCGCTTTAGATGTGTCTCAGTAGCTACATTTATCGGTAATTGTGCACAGCTAAGTGCATGGGCTTGTGTATGTGTAGATATTGGTCTCGGTATGAACTGAGATTTGAATGTAGTTGCAAATATATGCCTATGTTTAGGTCTGTGCATGTCTATACCCATATCTGTTCTAACTTATGCTGTTGAAATTAATTTTTAAATTATTCCTGACATTCCATTTTGTGTTTTTTATTTGCCATGAATTTTTGTATTTTTGAAAATTTATTTTCTGCCTTTTGTTGGATGGATCAGACTTGTTTTTGTTTTTTTGGGGGGGGTGATGAAAGTTAAGTCTTTTATTTGTTAAAATGCCGTACATATTTTGTCAATTTTAGCAATTTTAGACTTTAAAAAAATTTTAACGTTTATTTATTTTTGAGAGAGAGAGAGAGAGAGAGAGAGAGAGAGAGAGAGAGAGAGAATGGGCATGGAGGGGCAGAGAGAGGGAGACACAGAATCTGAAGTAGGCTCCAGGCTCCGAGCTGTCAGCACAGAGCCCATGAGGGGCTTAAACTCACAAACCGTGAGATCATACCCTGAGTGGAATTCAGATGCTTCAGATGCTTTTTTTTTTTTTAATTTTTTTTTTAACGTTTATTTATTTTTGAGACAGAGAGAGACAGAGCATGAACGGGGGAGGAGCAGAGAGAGAGGGAGACACAGAATCGGAAACAGGCTCCAGGCTCTGAGCCATCAGCCCAGAGCCTGATGCGGGGCTCGAACTCACGGACCGCAAGATCGTGACCTGGCTGAAGTCGGACGCTTAACCGACTGCGCCACCCAGGCGCCCCTAGATGCTTCAGATGCTTAACCAACTGAAGCAACCCAGGCACCCCAGTGATTTTAGATTTAAGTTTGGCATTTCACCACGTATTTTTACCTTTTTCTTCCAATATATAAACTTATATATATATATATATATATATATATATATATATATATATATATTTTTTTTTTTTTTTTCCCTAAGTTAAGAGAGTAACATTTGCCTCATTTGCCTTTTACCCCCAAATCCAATTCCTAAAATTTCCAAAGGATAATATGGGATACACTTTATTTTTATAATGTACATTATGATTCAACAATTATTTATATTGTCACAATTATGCATTTTTACTGCTTGGTTATTCTTATATCCTTTGTAATCTTGGTTATTTGAAATTGTGCTTGAGTTTACCGTAGAGTAATTCTTTCAGAATGAGTCTATCTGTCATAGATTTTTTGCAAACTTTCATGCCTGATTCCTTATACAAGTTACTTAAGTTCTCTTGGCCTTAGTTTTCAAACCTGTAAGATGGGAACAAAGTAGTTGTATATCAAATATGAGATCATGTAGGAGGGCACCTGCTACATTACATATGCTCAATATAGGTTAGCTTTTATTATTATTGCACTTTAAAATTCATTAAGTTATTATTTTACAGATAGAAACATGATAACTGGAGGAAAATTTTTATTTGGAAGACTTTACCACTTAGAAAAAGAATATACTGGGTCACCTGGATGGCTCAGTAAGTTGAGTGTCCGACTTTGGCTCAGGTTCCTTACTTCAAGCCCCACATCGAACTCTCTGCTGTCAGTGCAGAGCATGCTTTGAATCCTCTGTCCCCCTTTCTCTCTCTACCCCTCCCCCACTCAAGCTCTCCCTCTCGAAAATGAATACACATTTAAAAAAAGGAAAAGAATAAATTTGTAAGCTAAAATACCAACAATGGTTTTTGTATTTTAAAACATCTTGTTTTTTTAATTTTTAATGTTTATTTATTTGAGAGAGTGAGAGAGAAAGAGAGAGTGCGCATGAGCCAGGGAGGGGCAGAGAAAGCAGGAGACACAGAATCCAAAGCTGGCTCCAGGCTCTGAGCTGTCAGTTCAGAGCCCCACATGGGGCTTGAACCCACAAGCTGTGAGATCATGACATGAGCCAAAGTTGGATGCTTTAACCAACTGAGCCACCAGGCACCCCTAGGAGCATCTTTTTCCAAAACCTATATATTTAAGGTATGCTGGATAATTACTAAAGTTTTATTTTTAACTTTTTTTTTTTAATAATTTGTTTCCTTTAAAAGAAGTTTCCGTTGTGGACTTCATACAACATCAACAATAACACTGATCAGTAATCTCACATTTATCTTATTTATATATTTGGATGTTTATTGAAAGCCTAACAGGATTTGTTTTTCAATTTACTAATGATAAAATATTAATATCTTTAATAGGGATCAATATCCTATCAAATCTATGATATACCATTGTATCTTGATTATAGCCATGCAAGGGAAATAAGGGAAAGTGAATTTTGTTGCTGGTGAGTGACCTAGCTTATTAATCCTAACTTCTTTAGTCCCTCAGCAGTTCCATATACATCTTGTTCTCTGACAGTACCAATTTTGTCAATGTTATTTACCTAGTGGAGGAAGCTAAACCTTTGTTCCTGAAGGTCCTGAGTCCTTACTAGTCCTGTATTGAATGGGTTGCCACAACTGATCTTTATCACTGGATATAAGATTGCTCAGTGGCATTCCTGTCGGTCTCCTGGTTTCCAGACATCTTCCTCATTAGCCACATTTTACAAGCAACCCATGTTTTCCCCTTAATAATTGGGACTGATCACTCTAACCCACAGTGTAACATCTTGCTTGCCTGTTGATTCAGTGTCAAGGGGAGCCTAAGTTAGTCAGGAGAAAATTGACATTTGAAAATGGACCGCCAAACCTTTAATGTTAAAATTTTTTGTAAGCAAGAATTCCATGTATTATCAAAGTAATAATTTGTTTTAAAGGCCACTTGTTTCAGGATGTATAAAGCAGATCTATGATTTCAGCTTTTCTGAATGGGTCATAGGCCCCTCCTTGTCAGATCTGTGGCACACACAAAGATGACCCTCAGTGATCCCTGCTTTCTTGTAACTGAAGCTTTGTATGACTCCCTCTGAGTATGAGAAGGGTCTGTGACTTGGTTCTAACCAATAGAGTGTAGAAAAAATTATGCAGTATTGCTCTTGTGGTTATCTCATATTATATAAAATGCTATCTTGCATTTAGATTCTCTCTAGAGATCCTCTGTGCTGACTTGATGAAGAAAGCATCCATAGTGAGGAGGCCTGTGTGGAAAGAACTATAGATGACCTATAGAAATTGTGGGTGGCCTTTAAGAGTTGATAGTTTCCTTCAAGACCTGAGGATGACCTCTAGGAGCTGAGGGCATCATCTCGATGAAAGTCAGCAAGAAGCACAGTCCTCAGTTCAACAGACACAAGGAAATGAATTTTGCCAATACCCTGAGTGAACTTAAATGTAGATTCTTTCCCAGTTGAGCCTACAGATGATAGTGTATCCTGGCCAATACCTTTTACTGCAGCCTTCTGAGACCCTGATCAGAGGATTCAAACCATGTCTTGACTCTTGACACACACTCCTAATGGGTTGTTTAAAGCTGACACTTTTGTGATCATTAGTTACTATCAATAGAAAACTAATAGAAGGCCCTAGGTACTGGTTGAAGTGTTACTAGAGCAGAAATACATATTAGGGAGTCTAGCCACATATTCATGCAGTTTACTTCTGGACCTGCTAGAGCCCATTCTCATATGTATCATTTCTAATTTGATGGAATGCTAATGCACACATTCTTCTTAATGATTTCGAAAATTGTAATGGGTTGGTTAGTTAACAGTTGCCTCCTGGCTAGCATTCATTCTCTTCTATGACCCAGTGGTAAGCGAGGAGATGATTCTCAGATTCAGAATGTTTATTGGAAAAACTATGATTTTGTTCCCAAAGTCTTGCTGAGCTATAATTCTCTTACCGGTCTGGCCACAAGGTACCTTCAGCATTTCTAGAAGTTACAGACCCTCTACTCATATCTAGTCTTCCGGATTATAAGGCCCCAGGCATAGAACTGCTTGTTCCACAGCTCAAACCTGCAGCAGAGGCCTTTCTCTGGGCCTCTGTCAGAGCTGATAGACTTGGGAGTTTACTGGCAAACTCGTAGTTATAGAACACCTCAATTTTGTATGTTATATCTCCAACAAAAAGACAATCAAAACTTATGCCTTTTTCATAGTGGCAGTGACACATGGTATACCATTTAAGGTCTTTCACTTTATGAGTAATTTCTTAACATGGTCAAACTGCTATACCCCTAGAATTTTCAACAGTGTGATAGGCCTTTTAAATTTTGCAAGATTTTTCTCTCACTCTCTGGCAAGGAAGACATCTAGCACACCTGCTCTTTCCTCCCCGTCAGATCCAGTGATCATAATGTCACAGATATCGTGTAAATATGTGATGTTTTATGGGATATCAAGGTGATCAAAGCTCTTGCACACTGTAAAGAGTTGCCCTTTCTCTGTGGCAAGCCATTGAAATGATGCTGATGCTTCTGTTAGAAGAAGGTAAACAAGTTCTGATTTCCTTAATACTGTTGATTGAGAAAAAAGTGTTCTGCCAGGTTGATAGCTGAATACTAAGTGCCAGGGCTGTGTTGATTTTTCTCTGTAAAAATATCAACATCTAGAATATCAGCTATAATTATCATCACTACCTGCTTATGTTTGTGATAATCTGGTCATTATTCAAGATCCATCTGGAATTTGTACCTACCAAATGAATGAATTAAGTTGGGATGTAATAGCATCTCTACTCTTTCATATTTTGGCTATGATAGATCTGCTGTATCATTCCCATATACATAAGTATTTTTATTTCTTCTTCTATATGACTGAGAAATCTTGGCATTACAGATTCTAGGATCCCTTTTAGTTTAGGATTCCATTAGCCCAATAGATGTTAGAGCCACTCCTCTGAATCCTGGGTGAGGAGAAACATCATTTTATTTCATCCAGGTCAATCGTAATCTGATAACTTCTGAATCTTTTCCTATAGGCACTTCCCAGGTACCTACTATCCAAGTTAGCACATTATTGTAATTCCTTTGTTGTGTGGTATATCTTCTCAGAACAGAACTTGTTTTGATTAATCATTTTCAATTAATCAATTCGCAACTGCATTTCATATTAGAAACACTTTCAGATTTTGTAGCATTCCCCATTCCCTCTTAGTAGTTGTCTTTCTTCCCAGATTTGGCATCGTTTTGTTGAGAACTTTCAGCATCTAAATATGACTTGTCAACTCTTCTTTTCATGCCCTCAATTATGATTTTCTTTATTTTCAGTTTAAAGATCTTGGAAATATTTCAATTATTTCAATTTGGCAATTTCAAACATTTAAAAATACTTCTAAGTTGGGGCGCCTGGGTGGCTTGGTTGGTTAAGCGGCCAACTTCAGCTCAGGTCATGATCTCGTGGTCTGTGGGTTCGAGCCCCGCGTCAGGCTCTGGGCTGATGGCTCAGAGCCTGGAGCCTGTTTCAGATTCTGTGTCTCCTTCTCTCTCTGCCCCTCCCCTGTTCATGCTCTGTCTCTCTCTCTGTCTCAAAAATAAATAAACGTTAAAAAAAATTTAAAAAAAATAAAAAAAATAAAAATACTTCTAAGTTAAATAGATATATCTATAGATTATACACTTTAAAATTTAGAAGAGGAAAACGACAAAGTATCCTTCATGTTTATAGGATTATTTATTATTAAAGGTAGGTGTAATTTTTCAAGAAACATTTGCAGCATACTGATGCACACCTCATAAAAGTACCCTTTTTATTTTACAAATATTATTGGTTACATTTTCACATCTGGTATTTCATTGGAAATATACTTAACAGATTCAAATACATATTTCATTTCTTTCCACAAGTATTCTACAAGGAGGTTTTTAATGATATTCTATTTTACAGATCCATTAATTGAGATTCAGAATGCAATAAATGATAGAGCCTAGAATATATACAGTTTTTTTTTCCTAGCTCATTTTTCTTTATTCTTTCTTATCCGGGTGTGTGTGTGTGTGTGTGTGTGTGTGTGTGTGTGTGTGTGTATGCGTGTTTGCATTTGTGTGTGTTTCAATACTCTGATAAAAAGCCTTACTTAAAATTCCAATTATCTTATAAGACGAAATTGTACCCAGAAGCAACATTAATGACTATGTTCATTTTTCTTGTTTCTAAGTAGTAGCACCTGGTGCTTGAACTTTATCCCTTCTAATACTTCCTGGTTCTAAATCTCTCTCTTGGGGGTTATTAAAAGATTTGAAAATTAGTGTGTTTGTATAACCAGACATTCATGTTGAACATTGGTTTACTCTGCCATACCAATATATGATGATGATGCTTCATACTCTCCTATTGTAATAAGCAAAGGTGGTTCTTTAAATTTACTTATTTACAAATTTTTCCCATTTCTTTTCTTTATCTTTTTTAAATAATCAAATATTAACTTTAGGTGTAGGACTTTCAGGGTGACATAAGCATTACTATTGTATTTTATTGCCTGATAATTTTTGGTTACTTTTTGATCTTTGATATTATTTACATAATATTACATAATTATCTGCATAATATTATTTACATAATATTACATAATGATTTGTAATAATGACTTTATGGTTTTAAAATTTAAATGACATATGTTTCACATAAAATATTTAAGCAATGTAAAGAAGGAAGCAAATAACAAACTTTTAATGAGAAACAATTTTTAAAGTTAAAATAAATGTTTTGCTAATATGAACAGAAGCTTGTAGTATACACTAACTTCATAGCTAACACAAATACTTATTTCTTAATAACTTAAATAACATCTTTCACTGTCTTCAGTTTCTCACCCAAGAATTATGTATTGGTAATTCCTTTATCTGAAATTATGGGAATGTTCTTTAGATTATTCCCTCAAAACAAAAACTATCTTATTGCTACAGAAAAAAAAAAGTTGAAAATTTATTTGCCATTTTAGTTAGGTCTACACTTATATAATAACATTAAAGATATAATGACACTGGGACCTAGTCTTAGGGACCTTTGTTTGAAATAAATTCATTGTATCTATTTAAAGGATTTTACAAAAAAAAATTTTAATATTTTTATTTATTTTTGAGAGACAGAGTGTGAATGGGGGAAGGATAGAGAGCAAGGGAGACACAGAATCTGAAACAGGCTCCAGGCTCTGCGCTGTCAGCACAGAGCCTGATGTGGGGCTCAAACTCACAGATGGCAACATCATGACCTGAGCCAAAGTCGGATGCTTAACCAACTGAGCCACCCAACTTCCCCTGTTTAAAGGATTTTTAAAAGTATTTTCTGAGTGCACCTGGGTGGCTCAATCAGTTAAGTGTCCAACTTTGGCTCAGGTCATGATCTCATGGTTTGTGGGTCCAAACTCCACCTTGGGCTTTGTCCTGACAGCTCAGAGCCTGGAGCCTGCTTCAGATTCTATGTCTCCTTCTCTCTCTGCCCCTCCCCCAGTCACACTCTGTGTGTGTGTCTCTCTCTGTCCTAAAAATAAATATTTTAAAATATTAAAAAATTAAAATAAAAATATTTCTGTAGTATACTTAGTGTATTCTTTAGTATTTTCACAATGTGCATAAAAACACTATCAGAGAACACAAAAGCATTCATATTTGGGTTAGAGTAGTTATGTATTCTTTTTCTTCTCAGTTCTGGAAGCTATTTGAAATTCAACAATAGGAATTCACACAAACATTTACTAACTACTTTCTGTGTGCCAGGCACACTGTCAAATTTGGGGATATATATTACTTAACCAAAAGTATATTTTTGTGTTCAATGAAGCATACAAGAAAACCATGAGCAATTAAAATCAGTATTTGGCCAAGGCCAATTTCTCATAGAATATTTTCACTCATTTACTCAACAAATAATTAAACTCCTAAAATATTCTACATGCCAAAGACATATTTAAAACATATTGGATAATTAGCATGTCAGGGTAAACCATGACTCCCCAAACAATATGGATTAAAACACATCTTTCTGAAACAAAAGTGATAGTTAAACTAATTTCTGAAAAAGTAAAGCTATCCATGAGAATGTGACTATATTATGGAGGTTTTAGGTAAAGAGCAAAATGTGTGTGAAGGCTATAGAAGAAACAGGTATGGAAAACTGGAATTAATTAGTATGATTAGAATTAGAACTTGAGCTGATAGGTATTAAGAGTTGGAGAAAATAGGGGCGCCTGGGTGGCTTAGTTGGTTAAGCATCTGATTGGGCTCAGATCATGAATCTGCAGTTCATGGGTTCAAGCCCCACGTTGGGCTCTGTGCTGACAGCCCAGAGCCTGGAGTCTGCTTCAGATTCTGTGTGTCTCTCTCTCTGTAACCTCCCCTGCTCACCCTCTGTCTCTCTCTCTCAAAAGTGAATAAACGTTAAAAAAATTTTTTTAAAGTGTTGGAGAAAATATCAGATCGTTAGGCATTTATAATATATCATATGTAGTTTGAACCATGGAGACACTGAAGGCTGGAGCCTGATTGACAGTGCACAATTTATGGTGTAATAGCTTTAAATGGGCACATAGGTAGAGAGTCTTAAAGTGAAAAGAGATGAATAGTAGTTAGTTCTTACAGCCGTTTATTTTTTTAAGTTAATTCACAGTCTAATCTTCTAGAAGTAACTATTTCCTGGTGCGAGAGTCAAATTATTTCCACAGGATCCCAATATTATTTACCACAAAAAGAAGAAAATATCCTTTTTTTTTTTCAGAATTGTTTGGTACAGGAAATGTAAGTGATGTTCAGTCCTGAATTGTTCAGCATAGGAATACGAATGCACATTGGCCAGTTCTCAGCAATTAAGAAATGACAATTAAAGCTAAATAAAGCCATAAGAAAAGACACTAGTGCTGTTGCAAAAGCAGTTTCATTATATAGGTGATTGGGAAGTTAGATTGCCATGGATTGAGGAGTATTCAGAGGGTCAGGAATTAGGATAATGAGTGCAGACAACACTTTGGGGACAGACATATGGTTGGGAAAGGAAATAGGAATAGCTGTGGCTTGAGTTCATGAGATCGAGAAAATTTGGTAATCATTTTATTGTTTTGTATATCACTGGTTGGGGAATTCCTAAGCATGTTTAAATTCCGATGGGAAGAAGTCATATTGCCCTTTTTAAATTTCATTTCTTGGAACTTGAAGCTTTACATTATTGGGCCACAATAAAGATAAAAGTTACGGTGTCAGATCACAACATCTGAGAGACTCTCACATTGGAAAGAGATTATAAAGTTTATTTAGGATGAACACGTAAAAATTAGACAATAAGAGAAATCATACAATGTCAGATTTTTACTTTATATTTATAGGAAACATTATAAAGATATCTCTATTTCATAAAATTTTAAGATCTGATTTGTTAAACTAATAAGGCTGGATATATGATGGGAAGATTAAATAATAAATCTTAGTTTAATAATCCTAAATGCTCTGATGTGGAAACTTCTTCTTAAATCCTGAGTCAAAGGTCAAGGACAAGGGGTTCTATTCAAGCCTGAGATCATGAAATGATTTATGAGGAAATGTGCAAGCACTGTGACAGTGACTTTATAGGGAGAAAAATCAAGTCAAACCAACATAACCATTTTTCTTGACGGATCTACCAACCTCTAAGAAAAATAACTAGTTTTCAAATATAATGTGGGGAAAGTCAAAGATTTAGAACTTTTAGAAAAAAAAAGTGAGGAGTGAAGATGAAGTCGGAAAAAATAGTTTGTAGTCTAGTTTCCAGCTCTTTGTTCTTTTGACTTATCCTTTTAAATTACTTTCAAATTCTTCAGCAAAGGCCCACATCTGTATGACAGTCAAGATTTGTTAGAGTATCTAGATTACATAAAAGAAGGTGCCACCTTCACAGTAATTAGCTTTTTGACTTTAAAAAAATCCTGTAAAATTCTGTGCCCTACTTCATTTGCAGTTCTTTGGTCTCACCAAACTCTAAAATGGTATTATTCTATTTCTTTCACTATTTCCTCTAATATCATGTCCACTACAACTTGAGTGACTTGAAGATCAGCTACATTAAATTCTTTCCTTGCTAACATTTCCCAGGCTCTGAAAATCTTAGTGAGGTATAAACCTTTCAGCCATAAGTATGTTATTTGACTTGTAGGAAATTTACATGAGGATCTGAATGTAGCCCTTATCACAAACCTCCTTTAAGCCAATCTGGAGCCCTTCTGCAGGGTCATCTCTAATATCTTGACTTTAGGATTCTGTTCACGCAGTCTGGTACCAGACCAGAAACACTGGGATCTCAGTGGGTCAGTTTTGATCTCTTTGGCAGCCTATACTCCTGATAGTCCTGACTTGATTCTCCATAGTAAACTGAAATCCAATAATGATATGTTCGGTCTAGATTTACAACTCCTTCTTGCAGGGCATTTTGTGACTTTTCTGTTCAATGTGTTAATGTATAGAAGAATGTTCTTGCCACATATGCCTGAGCCTGAATTCCTAAAATATATCCCAGGAAATGACCATATTCTGGGGTTGTAATTTGCAAACTTGTGAAAGGCAAACATATGGTATAGCAAAATTTCTATTAGTTTTAAATATGTAAGGAAAAACTGGTAAAGTCTGGTGAAAATAACCATATTGTGTAGACAAATATTGTAGATAACAGAGAACACACATAATTTTAATGGATTTAGATTTGTAAACTTGTCTGCAGATTCTTTTGGATTTTCTATGTGCACAAACATGTCTTCTGGAAATAATATTAATTATATAGTTTTTCCTTGTCTAACTCTAATGGACTTTTATTTTTTTCTTTGCTTACATTACATTGGAAAGACACTCCAGAAAAATGTTGAATAGAGGTAGCACTAATGAATTTCATTTTAAATCTCAATGAGGAAAGGTTTCCATTAAATATGTTCGCTATATGAATGAATTAGTTGATTTTATATGATGAAAATGTGTTCCTCAATTAAGTGTAACTTACTTGTGATGCATTATCCAGTATATATTTAATATATATCTTTTTTATGTATTTCTTTTTTACATACAGTTTTGTATTTAGTTACTAGTATTTTGCTTAAAATTTTTGTAAATCTGGGTGCCTGGGTGGCTCAATCAGTTGAGCATCCCACTTTAGCTCAGGTCATGATTTCATGGTTTGTCGGTTCGAGCCCCACATCGGGCTTTGTGCCTAGAGTCTTCTTCGAATTCTGTGTCTCCCTGTCTCTCTGCCCCACCCCTGCTCATGGTCTGTCTCTGTCTCTCAAAAATGAATGAACATTTAAAAATTTTTAAGATTTTTATAAATCTGTGTAGGAGAGAGAATGACCATTAATTTTTCTTTCCTTGTAACATCTTTTTCAATTTTGTTTCCGTGTTATATTTACCTCATTAAACAAGTTGGAGGAAAAGTTCTCATTTTGTATTCTCTGGCAACTTTTTAAGAAAGTTTTTTTTTCTCTCTTCCTTTTTTTTCTAGCTTTGCATTGGTTTTACCATCATGTGCAGTTTTGTTTTATTGTGGATGGATAGTGAGTCTTGAATCTTGATGTCTTTAACATATTTTTGAAAACTCTTGGCCAATATTTCTTCAGATGGCTTTTGCCCTATTATGTCTCTCTCTACTTTTAAAACTATAATTATGGGAATATTACAATGTCTTACCAAGTTTCATTTGTTTCAGAAACTACTGTTTTTATCTTTTTATATCAATAATTTAGTTTCAATATTTTCTATTTATTTTTACATTATCTTTGCTTCACCTGCATCCAATCTGCAAGTTCAATTCCTCTACCAAAATCTTAAATTATTACATTTCCAGTTGATTTATTCATATAACCTAATGTTCTTAAAACTATCCACCTTTTTATTTATATTAAAATATATTAATAACAGATATTTTCACATCTATAACTAATAGTGATCCATCTGGGAGCCTGTTTCTATTGTCTGTTTTCTCCCTAGGTCTAGTTTATTTATAGGCCTATTTTTTTTACTTTAATGTCAAGCATTATATACATGCAGAAGAAATCAGAGTTTCTATCAAGTTATCTTTTTTTAAGGGGTTTATTTTGACTATTTTATGACATTTAGATTAGAGGATCACCTTAATGCACTCAGAGGCTTCATTGATTCAAATCTAGATTTCTGTCTTTGTGTTATCTCTTGTATTTCCAGTACCCTTGACTCCTGGGATACAATCCTTCAGGGGGCCCAACTGAGAGCCTGTGTAGTTACCAGCATCCCTCATCCTTGCTGGTCCTTGAATCCAAATTTTTATCTTTCAAGTTCTATTTAACATTTCAATGTCCTATAAGCCATTTTCTGCTTGTCTAGCAGTACTTAGGACTCACAGATATCTCTGGGGAAAATTGGTACACAATGACAGCCTTTCCTAAACTTTCCTTTGTGGCCCTTCAATTATCTCTCAAGTTCTGATTACCTTTGGAACCCCTAATTCCAATATCCATCCTTTCCTCCAAGCCCCATGATACTGTTGGCTGCTTCATTATGCTGAGTTTCTCAGAGTCTCACCCTATGCTGCTTATAATTAGTAAATAACTTTAGAGGGAAAAAAAAAGCAGTGTAGAATTTTGAGCTGACTTCTGTGAGTTTATCTTTATTTAAGTTCTTGATATATCAGATCCTGGTTGCCTTAGTAGTTATTATTAAATTAATTTAATTATTTTGATATTATATGTAACATTTTTTCTGGTGTTCTTGGTGAGGGTTTTAGTCAGCTACAAGTTATTCCCCTGTAATTGGAAACATAATTCCCCCATGTTATTTTCTATTTTGAAATAAGATATTTCATTATTATTGTTATCAAACACTTGGTTGGGTCTTCTGGGCCTACCATTCACATTTTGATAGAGTCTTCTCCTTGATATGGAGCATGGTATTTCAATGTCTTCATTGTGAAACAGTCTATGATATTAATAAATGCAGTAGCCAAAATTCAGTATTAATTTTTTCAAAATTTAAAGTTTATTAAATATACTCATATGTGTATATGCATATATACATGTGTATGCACATGTGTATATGCATGCATACATACATATTATATATATATTTGATATATATATATATTTCAAAGTACTTGTTGAGCTACTGCATGCTGTATATATATTTAATCAGTTGGGTGTGGAATATAAAACTCAACAATTTAATTTCAAATTTATTGTCAATCTTTTTTACAAACCATGTGTCATAATTTCTCATAATAAAAGTCACCTACTTCTGTAAAGGAACATTTATTATAACCTCATAGGAATCGTAATTTAGGGTAGTATAATTAGATAATCTATCTCATTTTCAAATGTATTAAATTAACATTTTATTAGTAATCAATTTTAGAACAGGCGTGCATGTTCGTAATTGACTATTTCTGTTACTTTTTTGGTTTTTTAATTTAATATCCTAATAAATACAGATAACCTATCTTTTAAATCATTTTAAGACAAGAAAAAAAGATAATTAACAATTCATTTATGGCTTCCAGCGCAAGTTATTTCACCCTAAATAGATTTTTCTGACTTACATTAACAATGATGGACATAAGAAGAGATGCATTGATTTCCCTATAAAATTCTAAAACTCTGTGTGTCATTTTGGTCAACTCCTAGCACTTTATAAACACCATCTTTTTTGTATGTGACTTGCAGGTTGTCAGCAACTAGCCATTCACTGACACCTCAAAGTGATATGGACTCCAGTAGCTCTGAAGAATTCTATCAGGCCGTTCACCATGCTGAGCAAACCTTCAGAAAAATGGAAAGTTATTTGAAACAACAGCAACTCTGTGATGTTATCCTCATTGTTGGGAACCGAAAGATACCTGCGCACAGGTATAGTAACCTGTCTTAATTGGATACATGCATTCATATATTTGGAAATGATACTCTGGTATGTAGATGTAAAACATTATATGATTAGAGAGTTAAGCATCTAATTTTTTGTGTGTGTGGTTCAATAGAACTTTATTTATGGGCAAAGGGATTTGAATTCCATTTAGTTTTCACATGTTGTGGAATATATTGATCCTTTGCTTTTTCCCCAACCATTTAAAAATATAAAACCTGTAACTAGCTTGTGGGTTGTGCAATAGGGAGCAGGCCAGATTTAGTCCATGGGTCATTGTTTGCTGATCCCTGTGTTTAAAGCACTCAAGTTCTCAAGTCTCTGATTTATGGAAGAAAAAAAGGGGTTCAAATACAATTTGAAATATTTTGACTTTGATATTTTGTTATGAATTTCTAGATATTTTATGATAAAATATATGACATACAGGATATTTTATTATAAAAATACAGTAAAATCTTAGATTGCATGTAACTTGGTCTGCAAGTGTTCTGCAAGATGAGCAAACATTTCTAATAAATTTTAACTTAGTAAACAAGAGATGTCTTGTAATGTAGGTAGTATGTGATACTTCACATGATCGAGCCAATTGTTCTTGAAATTCACTTTGATATATGAGTGTTTTGGATTGTAAGCATGTTTCCAGAATGAATTATGCTTGCAAACTAAGGATTACTGTATTGTGCTTGTGTGTTTTCATGTGTTTATCCATAACATGGCTGTTATGCTCTTAAATGTTGTCAGGCTCATATTAGATGGTCAAAGCCTACTGTGAATGAAAATTAGATTTTCCAGTAAGAACATCAAGAATAATTTGATATTCCATCTATTAACACATGTCATCTTTCATAGTGCTATGATTCAAATGCAAAAAAAAAGATGAAGGATAGAGATAAATTTGTAGAATTATAAATCATAATATAAATGTATCCTACTAATCTCTGTCAAATGATCATAGCTAAATCTATTTATAATAGTTGAGGATCCATATTTTTAAGAGAGCTTAAGTTATTTTTCTTTTACTTTTTATTTATTTTGGGGGAGATTTATAATGCCATTAGAGTAAACATTTTATAATAAATAAAGCAAATATAAATACTTCAAAAAGAAAACTTCTTCTAACTAAGGTTGATAAATACTCCATTTTATGTTTCACATAATCACACTAAGTGGAGATCCATTTTAACATAGGAGAATGTACCTAAAATCTGAAATGAAATGTACTTTTCTGACAAAACTAAAAGGAAATCAGGTCAGGCGTTAGGGTGCCTCAGTTGCTCAGTTGGTTAAGCAACTGACTCTAGGTCTCAGTTCTTGTCTTGTTCTCAGGGTCATGAATTCAAGCCCTGTGTTGGGCTCCAAGCTGTGCATGAATCCTACTTTAAAAATATAAATAAATAGAAATAAAAAATAAAAGGAAATCAGGTTATATTGAGTATACATTATTTGTTTCAACTAGGAAATTCAAAATACTTCATGATGACATCTTTATTTTACATTTATTATTATTTTTTAATGTATGACATACTAATATTATTCTTAATGTCCAATATATTTGAAAGCTAATATATTTTTAAACATTGCTTATATATTTATTATTAATAATTTCAAGTTACATGAACTAAACATCCAATTACTTTGTGCCATATTAATTTCCTGTCAGTTTACTTATGAAAATTCATTAAATTTGGGGTCAATTTTGTACTTTTTCAATTTTTTAATGTGAAATTTTAATTGAGAAAAGAATTAAATTTAGTTTGAATTCTTATTATTTTATTATTTTAAATACTTGAATATATAGGCAAATAATCTTAGATTACCTTGATATATGTTGTTTAATTATTAACACTAATTGATTAGTAGAAAGAAGATGTTACCAACATATAAAAAATATTTTTAACGTATTCCTATTTTCTATATTTTTTAACTTAAATTTTACTACCTAGAAATATATATACATCTAAGTGCTGACAATCACATTCTTCATTCCTGAAGAATGAGGGTATATTTCTACTATGATAGCAATATTAAAATGTGAATATTGAATTTGGTACACTTAGAAATGCATAGGAGGGAACATTTAACATTGAATAACTACTGTAGTTTTCAATCGATCATCTAACTATAGAGACAATTCTAATTATATAATATTCACACGCATTTTCAAATATTTCTATGAAATTGCATTATTATTGGCAAAAAAACAATTAACAAATAGTCATTATTATTGAGATATTCGATATTGTAATATGTGTGGCAAATATGCTAATTATCCGGAACTAACATCTGGATAAAAATTTCAATGTAAGAGATATTCTTCTTTGAGAATGTAACTAAGTTTACTTCATTTAACTTACAAATTGGTTAAATAATTACGTATATATACACACATACACACACACACATATATATATGTGTGTGTGTGTGCGTCTAGAGAGAGAGATTCAATCAACTCAAAAGTATATCAGCACAACAAATGGTCATTAATTTTTTTAAAAAGAGCAATGTTTCACATAATTTACAGTCATATTTTAAGACTTTTATTTGTAGTAATTTAAGATTTCTCATTTGAAGCATTTGTAACCAATATACTGAGCAATCCTCCCATATTAATTATATTTTACATTCTTTTCTTTGTTACTTTTTTTATAAATATTTATTTTTCACAGAGAGAGCATGATTGGAGGAGGATCAGAGAAAGAGGGGAATAGAAGGTCCAAAGCAGTCTCAGTGCTGACAGCAAAGAGCCTGATGAGGGTCTCAAACTCACTAACCATGAAATCATGACCTGAGTGGAAATCAAGTCAGATGTTCAACTGACTGAACCACCCGGGAGCCCCTCTTTGTTACTTTTTAAATCTAGATTGTTAATATTATTTTATAAATAATTTAATTATGCAAGTTATTTTATAATAATCCAGATGATTAAGAAATAATGTCATTTCTTTTTTAAATTTTAAATTGTTTTAATCTTTATTTATTTTTTAATTTGTTTTAATGTTTATTTTTGAGAGAGAGAGACAGAAAGAGTGTGAGCAGGGTTTGGCAGAGAGAGAGAGACACAGAATCCAAAGCAGGCTCCAGGCTCTGAGCTGTCAGCACAGAGCCCGACGCTGGGCTAGAACTCACAAACTGTGAGATCATGACCTGAGCTGAAGTTGGATGCTTAACCGACTGAGCCACCCAAGCACCCCTTCTGTGTATTTATGTTTGAGACAGAGAGAGACAGAGTGCAAGCAGGGGAGGGGCAGAGAGAGACACACACACAGAAGCTGAAGCAGGCACCAGGCTCTGAGCCATCAGCACAGAATCCAACACGGGGCTCAAACTCACAAACTGTGAGATCATGACTTGAGCTGAAGTTGGACACTTAACCAACTGAGCCACCCAAATGTCCCAGAAATAATATTGTTTCTAATTTCAGATATTCTAAAACATTTGAGTAATGTATTATTTTTATACATATTACTCTGAACATTTAAAATATTTTATATAGTTAACAGATATTAAAACAAGTATATTATTGTTGGTCATCTATATTTCCCTTAAATGTGACAAGAAAAAATTTAATCTAAGTCTATATCCTAAATTGATGCAAATAAGAATTTATATTTTCTTTACACCATGGCTTAAAATTTTAGTACTGTTATTTTACAAGTAATTTGCATAGTTATGATTCTAAGTTAAACATATATTAACAAATATGTGGGGAAATATTTATAAGGCACCTGAAAAAAGGCAAGTGCTGTTTTTAGTAATTGCAGATACAATGCCCCTCTTTATTTGTACTTTTGCACAGTGAAATGATAGTAATGAATGAGTGATTAGCTCTTTGCTTTAAACAAATAATCATCTTAGAAATAGTAATGAAGGAATGGATTTTGAAGTTATTTTGTTATATTTCGATTAGTACAGATGAATATTGCCTTTAGGCAAAATATATATGATGATATGATCATTAGCACTGGAACAAGGGACTATTATAATAATTTCAAATAATGAAAAAAGAAATAACTTTCAGTAAGGTCTACTGCTCCTTTAGGAAAGACATTGAAATTTAGTGTGATAAGTACTCACTAAATATCCATTCTTAAAGTCATATATATTTAATTTCATTTTATTATCTCATCATTCAAAACTTTCATATTAATCCCTATTTAAATTAACAGATTATGGCCATTAAAGAGCTCTCCATAAAACCCTTTGTTTTTGTATTGGTTATATTGTATATATGTTTTTAACCTGATATAAGTCACAACTATGAATGTATTATGAAATGCCATGTTCATATAGGTATGTTAGGTTATTGCTCAGCATATTTTTATGTATTTATTTTGAAAATTTATTCATTTATTTTGAGAGAGAGAGTGCACATGTGTGTGCAAGTGGAGGAGGGTCAGAGTGACTTGCAGAGAGAGAATGCCAAACAGGCTCCATGCTATCAGCTCAGAGCCTGATGCAGTGGTCAATCTCATGAACCATGAGGTAATGACCTGAGCTGAAATTGAGGGTCAGATGCTCAACTGACTGAGCCACTCAAGTGCCCCACTAGGCATATATTTAAGTAAGTTAGCTCTGAAAAGTTAATTACACTCAAGATGACACATTAATACATTTTTTGTCATGGAAAATAATCACAATTCTGAATTCATCTGTGCTTTAAGTTTTCAGAGGAATTCTAAAATAAATATAAACTTCTCATAAAATGGCCCAGAATAATTGATTAACAACAAATGAACCAAAAAACTGAACATAAATCCCTGAGTACTAATTATATAGAATTTTTTGCTATGTAGTCTTCCTATAATCAGAGAGGTCAGATACTGAAAATTAGACTGACAGATCAATATTAATAACTGGATAGTCGAATTTTCAATGGTAAGAGATTTAAGGGGTTTTCAGGGCCTACTCTGTTACAATATACAGGTATATAATGAAATATAATTTAGCTTGTGAAAGTCTTTTCCCCCTCTAGAAATTATTAAGGGTAAGTGCATTTGACAGAAATAAGTGAGAAAATCTTAAATAGCTAACATCCTCCAAGTTGGAAATAATATTAGATATAATTTTATGTACATAGAAACAGTGTGGAAAGATATTCAACATACTGTCAATAAAGCTTATACCTGGAGAATACGAGTAGTCAGGATAAAGAAGGGACTAGCTATTGTTTTAATGTATAAACATAGATATTCTTTGAACTCTTTAGAATGAGTGTGTAATAATTCATGATCAAATAAAGACTTAAATAAAAAATTAAATGATAATATGTTGCAGACAGAAAGAATCCTGCTCTGTAGACCAAAACCCTGGGCATTTCATTTAGCACCATATTATGTTTTCATTTTTTTTAATGTTTGAGAATATATTTAATTATTTTAAGAATATATATATATATATATGAATATTATGAATATATATTCATATTTATATGTGTGTTCTTTACTGAACACTAGTATCATGAAAATAGTTGAAACTCAAAGCGGCAATTGAAAACATGGGGCTCCTGGGTGGCTCAGTCGGTTGTGCGTCCAACTTCGGCTCAGGTCATGGTCTCATGGTTGATGGGTTCAAGCCCCACGTCGGGCTCTGCACTGACAGCTCAGACCCTGAAGCCTGCTTTGGATTCTGTGTCTCCCTCTCTCTCTTTGTCCGTCCCCTGCTCACTCACTCTCTCTCTCTCTCTCTCTGCCTTGAAAATAAATAAATGTTAAAAAAATTAAAAAAAGAAACACTTAAAATATTAAATACAGTAAAAAGAAATTACTTTCATAAGCAACAGATATTAATACTCAGAAGTAGGCAAGTAGTAGTGTCTCTGTACTGATGGAAAGTTTATTTACATAGTTTATCTGTGCTGACAGAGGAATAACTCATTTCTCCTATTTTATTAAATCCAACATCCATCTAAATCTCTCAATCAGCTTGATAGTTAATAAAGCTCTGAATCAACTTCAGAAAAAAAAATCCCTGTGCCTGTTGGATTCAGTGGCCCCAGGTAACTCCCACAGCCCCAGGCAGGGCCCATAGTGCCAGGCTTCCAGAGGACTCCTGTGGACACGGGCTCCCAGCACATCCCAGCCATGGCCTGCTACCATGGCTCAGGCTCCTGGTGGCCCCATACCCCCAATCAGTCACCTGGAACCCAGGCTGCAGGCATGTTCTCGTAAACCCAGGTCCCTGGCTGGGCCCAGCCAGTTTGACTACCACAGGTCTAGGCTATTGTGCCACCATAGCACCAAGCCAGCTCCTGTGTACCTATGATCTCTGGCCCACCCCAGTGTCATGCCGGACCCTGAGAACCTCAACTCAAAGCTGGCTCCCATGGATTCAGGCTCTCTACTTGTCTCAACACCAGACCTGCCCCAGCAGAAAGAACCTTCAGGCTGGCTCCCAAACTCCCAGGTTATAGTTGACTCCGTAGGCCCCAACCTCCATGCTCACTCTAGTACCAAGCCGGATACAATGTCCCTAAGCCTCCAGTTTGGCTCCCATGAAACCAGGCTCCCAAACCATACTACGACCAAATCAGGTCTATGGAGCCAGATGCCAGACCCAAACCAATGTCCCTGTACCTGATTGGATCATGTAGACCCAGGACCCATGTCTGCCCCTGCAGATCCAGGTCCCAAGCCAGTCACTTTAGACTCAAATGCCAGGCCCACTGCAGTGATCCCAAGCTCCAGGCCTACCCCTGTATACTCAAGCACTAGGCTAGACCCTTGCATACCCAATGTCAGGCCCACTTACCTGCTCACCCAGAAACTAGACATGCCCACTCAAGGACTTCAGAATGAAGCCTGTAAACAGATACCACCAGATGGCCAACCCAGGATCTCTGGATAGGCAGACTGGTGAAAGTTTTTGCCTGCCCAAGCCAGTCTGTGAAGATTGGAAGAGCCACACCACCTTCCTTGAATGCATAGACAACAATGCAAGGCCACAAGAGATCATGAGCTGAGAAAGTACATCACTACTAGACTTGCCTTTCAAGAAATGCTGAAAGGAGTTCTTCAAGTTGAAATGAAAGGATTCTAATTAGAAACATGAAAACTTGAAAGTATAATACATACTAGTAAAGCTAAAGCTATAGTCAAATTCAGAATAATCTAAAACTGTAATGTCATGATGTGTTTATCACTTAACGCTAATAAAGTGATTAGAAGACAAAAAAAGAAGACAAAGGTGTTAAAAGTACTTACTACTGTAATCATTAATTAATGATTACACAGTATATAAAGTACGTAAAGTACACAGTACATAAAGAGGTAAATTGTGAAATCAAAACAAAATATGGAGGGAGTAAAAAAGTAATTTTTGTATGTGATTGAAGTTAAGTTGTTATCACCTTAAAATAGACTGTTCCATTTATAGGCTGTTTTATGTAAGCCTCTTGGTAACTGCAGCACAAAAACTTAAAGTAAATACACAAAAGAAAAAAAGGGAATCAAAGCATGACATTATGAGAAATTACTAATTCACAAAGAAAGATAGCAAAAGAGGAAGAAAGGAACAAAGGAATGCAAAACAGCCAGAAAATAACTAGATGGCATTGTAAATTCTTACCTATCAATAAATATTCTAAATAAAATAGGATTAAATTGTGAAATCAAAAGGTATAGAATGAATGAATGGATTAAAAAATAACACCTAACTATATGCTGCCTACAAGAGACTCACTTCAGCTTCAAGGTCACACATAGTCTCAAAAATGAAGGAATGGAAAAAGATATTCTGAGAAAATGGAAACAAAAAGAGAGCAAGTATAGCTATCCTTTTATCAGACAGCATAGTCTTTAAAGCATAATGGTGGCAAGAAACAAAGATGACCATACATAATAATAAAGGAGTCAATTCACCACAAAATGCAACAATTATAAATATATTGTGGTAATCCCTTTACTATATATATATATATATATATATATATATATATATATATATTTACTATATATATATATATCAAATAATCATAATCTATACTACAAACCCATGTTATATGTCAATAATATCTCAATAAAACTGGGAGAGGGAGAGATAAGAGAAGCTGAAAAACTTTTGTCTTACTTTTTTTACCCATCATTTAGGTATCATTTTAATGTCCTCTTTATGTGTACTACTGATATTCTGCAGTACATGAAACATCTTTCATTGCATGAAAAAAAATGTATATCAAACATGTATGCCTTGGTCTATTCCCTTTTGGTGATATAAAAGGATTATAAAATATGACCTTTTCCGTGTGAAGTTTACAGTAATTTTGAGGAGGAAAGAATAACCCCTATGACAATTAAGAAAGTTATAATAGTTATCATATATTTCTTAACTGCAAATGGAAATATATGGTTTTGATTCCAAATGCAGAGATAATCAAATAAGGAAATTAGCAGTTTTTCTGAAAAATTCTGTTTGAGGTCAGCCTAGTGGAAAAGAACAAGTGTGCTATTTTAGATTATGATAATAATATGGAAAAATAGAGAAGTAAAGAATTTGTGGAAATTGTGAGATACTGGCTTAGTGAAGTGGAACCATTTATATTGGAAATACTGGGGAATTAAGCTGTAAAATGGGGCAAAAATGATGATGACAGATTTTGAAAACCAGGAGAGAAATTTAAATTCAAATGATGTACATAATTAGGAGCTCATGTAGGTTCCTGAAGAGTGGTATAACATAATTAAGTCAATAATAATAATAATAGGCCTAATGCTAGTTAACATTCACTGTGCTGCTTATGTGCAAGGCCATGTTGGAAGTACTTTGAATATACTAACCCATTTTGTCCTGAAATGGAAAGAAATCTTTATTTCCCCCACCTTTTTCTTACAGAATAGAAAATGGAGAAATGGAGAAATTAAGACATTCATCCAAGTTATGCATTTAACAAGACGTAGAAGTAGAATTCAAACCCAGGTAGTTCTGTAGAAACAATATATTAACAACTATCATAATTTACAAAAATGGGACCACTTTAGAAAACACAGAAAATGGGGACAGCCAAAACTAGTTAATGATCTAGGAAGCTGTTGAAGTTAATCCAGGCATGAAATGAGTACTGTATAAATATAGAGAAAGAGATGAACTGAGAAATATTTTGGAGATATGTGTCCTAAGTAAGGTGTCCTGGAAGTAGAGCTGGAGACTGGAATTCAGGTAGGCAGGTTTATTTAAAGAGCATCCTCAGAAGAAAGGGAAAAGGATAGGGCAGAGGAAGGAGCAAATCAAAGATGTAGTCTCACCTGAAGCCTTATTTTATCTTTAATTCCCAAGAAGCTCTGGCACATGACTTGCTGCAGAGTTAGTCACACTTTGAGGAAAAAGACAACATTTTACACTCTGCTTCTATTATTCATTGCCATCGGGCCCACCCACAGGTTGAGGGAGGGGTTGTGAGGGTCAGGGGATGAGGTAGGAAGAACTGAACACATAAAATCCCAGGGAGGCAGCTCCTGTTCCACCAAGTGTGATTCTAGAGATGGGATAGCAGTTAGATGATAATATCACTGGCACTGGAGGGCATAGTTGTGACAGATAAAGGGGGTCTGGGTAGCAACCTCAAAGTCCAATACAAAAGAGAATATGGATTTTGTGTCATATTTGATATAGGCAATTAAAGAGGAGACGTAAATAATGACTTTGTAATATATACTCTGAAAGTTCAATATATTGGTGGTATGCCAATCAGTAACAGAGAAATAAAAATGAATACAGAAATCTCACAGGGAATACTCTGAGTTTGGTTTAGAGCATCTGAAATACTGTGATATCTGGTGAGCAGTTTCTCTAGGCATTTGAGATGCAAGGCAAGATTTAAAACCACCATAACAGTAATAATAAAGGCTATGCTAGAGGATGATTCTGAAGAGGATGACTCACTTAACAGTCAGTGTTAAGTCAAAAATTTAGAGAAAATTCTGAGGAAAATAAAAAAACACCTAGGGCAATGAGAGGGTCAAGAAGGAAGAAGAGAAAGAAGTCAAAGAATCAGAAGTAAGCTGAGATAAGAAAGTCTGTACTGCCTTAGCTAAAAAGGGGATTTAAAGAAGAGGGGGAGGTCAACAATGTTAAAAACCACCAGTAAATTGAAGTAGGGCTAGACAAGTAATAGATTTGGAAGGAAATAAATCTGTGATGACCTCAATGAAAGATTTTCGAGAATGGCTGCATGCATTCACTTTTATGTATTTTCTACTCTTGCTTCCCTTGCATTAATAGAAGTTATGTATGTATGTATAAATATATTATTTTCTGTTATGCATTAAATCCCTCTTCCAAAATCTAACTCACATCTCATGTGTCACTAAATCTAAATGCAGTATAAACTTTTTTGCACTTCTCTTACTGAATTAAAAATGTAACATATTTTGTACATTATAGTTGATTGAGAAGATTTCATGTAATTAAGATCGAATTCCACAGGTCACCTATTTTCCTCTATATGGATGTGACCCTGTTATAAATAAAGGCTTTCTATGTGTAAGATTAAACCAATTAACTTTATATTAATATTCTTGTGCTCTAGGAAATATATACATATCTCTGGTTTATGGCAGTTTATTTTCATAGTATAGACTGTTAAGTTCCTTTGATTTGACACTGATGTATATAATTGGCATGAGATAAATATTTGAAGATATCTGTGTCTTTACTATTTTTTCAGACTTTTAGAATATAAAGAAAAGACATGTTTAGTTACTAATGGATCAATTAAATTTATAACAAATTGATAACTTTAAATATTTTGAACATGTTTCTACCCTAGGCGTTAATATTAATAGGATAGTTAAAATCATGGATCCCATAAAGTAGTCTTTAAATGCATAAAGTATATATTAAATGACTGTTTTCACTTAAAAGAAGGAATGTCTTTCATTGTTAAAGTTAGCTTTCACCACGCCTTTCACTTACATAGAAATAAGATATGAACACATCAAATTAAAAAATAAATAATTTTAAAACTTTCTCCTGATTTAAAAAATGAAAATGTTAAGATCACAATGCCCTGTATTGACGTTTCTTCCTCTCTTTTCCCTGACAACGTTCTTATAAAGAAAAGTGCATCCAAAGTGTACTGTTGTTGAGCTTACAGATGTAAGCACCACCTTTGGTTCTTTTGACATATCCCACATCACTTTGTAAGCATTTCCTCACTTTCTGAAAAAAAAAAGAATGATGTTCCAGAATCCCCTTGTGCTTTCCCTGGTTCAGCACTGTCTGTGGTCAGTTTTTTACCCAAGGATACACATGTACACACTCATCTCTTAATTTACATACACCTGTACACACATATGCACACAGTATTTCTATTTTTTTATTAAGAACTATAAATTTACAATGATATATCCAATTTCAATCCAGCATCATAGGATTTATTTTACTCTTCTGCATTTCCGTATTTTCATCTCCTTTTCCATCAAGGAGTAAACTTTCTCTGATGATCTTCAAGAATGTAGTAATTTCCTCTAATATATTTAAAACAAAAAGAAGTTTCAGCATTTCTAATTTAAACAACTGTGAAAATCATACCTCTTAAGCACAATGCATTTTTTTTACAGTTTTATATTTCTTTGGAAACAGAATATTTTGTCAAAATTTGTGCTCAATATTTTTTAAATTTATATTTCTACTTAGGATTTTACAGCATGTGAAAAATATTCACTCCCATTAAAATGCAAATAAGTCACCAGAAAATTTCGAGAGAGGGCATGTGAGTTGGGTAGGGGCAGAGAGAGAGAGAGAATCTCAAGCAGGCTCCACACACTGTCAGTGCAGAGAGTGATGTGGGGCTTGAATCATGAACCATCAGATCATGACTTGAGCTGAAACCAACATTTGGATGCTGAACTGACTGAGCTACCAAGGCACCCTGCAGATAACTTAAAATTTGTCAAAAGGCCCATTCACTGCTCCAGGATGCTCAGAAAACCATAATCAGAGTAAGTACCAAGTAACCACATCGAGGCACATCATAACAGTCAAACTGTTAAAATCCTAAGATAAAAAGGGGGAAGAAAGTAAAAACAATTAGAGATAAAGGACATAGTACATCAGGAAAACAATTATAAGAATGAAAGCTGATTTTCTATTATAAACATTAGACCCTATATCATAACAGATTATTATTTTTCTAGCCCCAAATGCTAGAATTCTATATCAAATGAAAAAAACTTTTGTATGATATTCTTTTTTTTATTTATTTACTTTGAGAGAATGAGAAAGAACGAGTGGAAGAAGGGCAGAGAGAGAGGGAGAGACAGAGAATCCCAAAGCAGGCTCCACACTCCCAGCACAGAGCTCAGTGCAAGGTTCTATCCCATGAACTGTGAGGTCATGACGTGGCTGAAACCAAGGGTCGGACTCTTAACTGACTGAGCAATCCAGGTTCCCCAAGATATTTTCAATACACCAAAATGAAGACCTTTTTTGATCAATGAAAACTGATAGAATTTATTATTATCGGACCTGCAGTACAATAAATACTAAAGAAAGTTCTTCCAGTTAAAGGGTATTGATACCAGATGGAAGTCTACTTCTTCAGAAATGAATAGAGCCCAGAAAAGATGAAGAAAGGGATAAATATAAAATATTTTTTATTTACCTTCGCATATATATTCTTCTTTAAAAAAATTCTTGGTGTGACTGAGTGACTCAATTGGTAAAGCATCGGAATCAATTTCTGTTCAGGTCATGATCTCTGGGTGTGAGATGGAGCCCCAAGTCAGGCTCTGCTCTTGGCATGGAGCCTGCTTAATTCCCTCTCTCCCTCTTTCTCTGCCCCTCACCCTGCTCACGTGTGTGTGTGTGTGTGTGTGTGTGTGTGTGTGTGTGTGTGCAGGAGCTCTCTCTCTCTCTCTGTCTCTCTCTCTCAAAATATAAATAAATAAATAAACGCATGAATGAATAAATAAATAAATAAATAAATTTCTTTATTTTTGATTGCCCAGGATAGGGTAAGTAGAATTATGCTGTTGTAAGGCTTTTACAGTATTCATAAAGTAGTATCAGTGTATTTGATGATACTATTATTAGTTAAAAATCAAAATTTCAATCTCTAGACTGAGCCAGCCAACTTCTGTTCAGGGGCCAAATCTGGTGTACAGATTCTTTTGAATGGATCATGAGCTAAAATTCATTCTTGTATTTTAATGAAATGAACATTTTTGAAAAGGGAAATATATTTATATATGCACATATATATGTGTGTATATATATATATATATATATGTATGTGTGTGTGTATATATATCCCAATGCCTAAAATACTTGATATCTGACTCTTTACAGAAAAAATAAATTCTGATACCTACTCAAGAAAAACCACTTTAAAAAAAATACATATATACACAACAAAAAGATGCAATTAAAATATTAATGAATGAACATTTTAAAAAAAGCATCAAAAAGATTGACCCAAATGAACAAATACATTAAAATATATACTTTTTTAACTTTTAATATTACTTTTTAAAGTTCATTTATTTATTTTGAGAGAGGGAGAGAGAGTGAGAGGGGAAGGAGCAGAGAGAGAAGGAAAGAAGAAGAATCCCAAGCAGGCTCTGCACTAGCAGCAGTCATGTGGGGCTTGAAGTCATGAATCCTGAGATCATGAGCTGAGCCTAAACCAAGAGCTTAACTAACTGAGCCACCCAGGCATCCTAAAGCCAAGCATAATTTTTTACATGTTAATATACATTATTAATCTGAGAATCTAGATAAGATGGGTAAATTTTTAAAAATGTTCAATGCAAAAGTTGATGTTGAAGAAATAGAGCACAAAAATAAGCCATGCCGCTTATTAAATAATTGAAATGAGATCATGTCACCATTTCTCAAAATAGTCAAACCAAGAAATTTTTAGGGTAAGTTCTAGAACATCTTAAAACAAAAATTAATTGCTTTCTTCTATAAATCACTATATAAAATTTAAAAGACTTGAAGATGCCACCTCATTTTATGAGGTTATATAATATTAATTCAAAAATCAGATAAGAAAATACCACAAAATAAAATTTTATAGGTTAATTTTTCTTGTGACTATAAATAAAAAACCCTAAAGATAATTGTGATTAAGATAAAAGGAGCTTTATGAATTTTAACACCCATATAAATTACAAAAGTGGCTAGCAAAGCTAGAAATTAAAGGGGTCTTTCTGACGTGATAAAAATTATATACCAATCCATTCAGCAACTATCTCACTAAAAGGAGAATCTTTAGATGTGTTCCTTTTAGGATAGAGAAATACACAAATTTTCTCCCCTGGCAGAGTGTATGTTCAACACAGCACTGGAGCACCTGAGGTCCTGGAGGACGTTTTAAGAAAAGCAAAAGAAAAAGTGTTATAGAAAATAAACAAGAATGGGTCAAAATGAGATTATTTACAGGTGTTATAATCATCTACCTAGAAAAAAAAAGTGGCAGAGTCAAAAGAACTAGTAAGATAATTCAGTAAATGTGCCAGATAAAAGATGGATTTATGACAATTTCAACTAATGGATTTTAAACCAACAAAAACCAACAAATAATAGAATTTGTCTTAAGTTATGACACATAAGGCCAACAAAACTATAAAGTATGAAGAAAGCAACCAAGAATATACAAGACAATTTTAGGGAAAATTTTAAAATCTGAATAGAAAGCAGACAAGATATCCTGACTACATGGAGAGATATTTTATACTTTTGTGTTGGATAACTTTAAATTATAAATATGCCAGTGATCCCCATAAATAAAATCAGAAATTCAGTGCATTTTTTTAAGTTTATTTATTTATTTTGAGAGAGAGAGAGACAGCATGAATGGGGGAGGGGCAGAGAGAGGGAGAAAGGAAGTCCCAAACAGGCTCTGAGCTGCCAGGACAGAGCCTGACGTTGGGCCCAAACCCACGACACCATGAGATCATGACCTGAGTTGAAACCAAGCAGGTCACTCAACCAACTAAGCCACCCAGGTGCTCCCCAGTGCATTTTTTTTATTATTTTTTTAAATTTTTTTTCCAACGTTTATTTATTTTGGGGACAGAGAGAGACAGAGCATGAACGGGGGAGGGGCAGAGAGAGAGGGAGACACAGAATCCGAAGCAGGCTCCAGGCTCTGAGCCATCAGCCCAGAGCCTGACGCCGGGCTCGAACTCCCGGACCGCGAGATCGTGACCTGGCTGAAGTCGGACGCTTAATCGACTGCGCCACCCAGGCGCCCCACCCCAGTGCATTTTTAATTAAAATTCCATTTAACTTATTTGAAAAGCTTAACAAAATTCCATTAAACTTTAAATGAAGAATAAAACTTCACTAATAGTTAAATAAAAATAAAGACAAGAGGATTTTCCTCATTTGGTTATAAAGCCATATTTAGAATCACAGTATTAAAAAGAATACTATATTACCACAAGAACAGGTAAATAAGCAAAAAAAAACAATAGAAATCTCTGACACAGATAACTACACATTCAGGACTCAAATTTTTAATATAGATGGCACCATTAATTCAGTAAGGGCAAATCAAAGTCTTTAGTAAATAGCATGGTAAAAAGTAGGTGAGTATGTAGACAGAAATAAAATTGGATTCCTATCTAAAAGGGTCAAAGAACTAAATGTGAGAAAGAAAAAAAAATGGTTTAAAATGATGGACGAAAATGTAGGAGAATGTTCTGTGACCAAAGGTGGAACAGAAGATCCTAATTTAGTTTTGAAAAGTACAATATGTAAGGCAGTAAATAGATTGATGATACAGAGATACATAGATGTTATATAGGTAGATAAATAGAGTCTGTACTGCATTCTTATTAGTACTTAGCATTTTGCTGCTTTACATTTGTGACCTAAATTAGACCCTATGACTCTTTCAGGCTTGTCCTGAGCTCAGTCTCCGACTATTTTGCTGCCATGTTTACAAGTGATGTTTGTGAAGCCAAACAAGAGGAGATCAAGATGGAAGGCATAGACCCCAATGCCCTCTGGGACCTTGTCCAGTTTGCATATACAGGTACAGTAAAAGAATTATAGCTTTATGTTGCTGTCTTGTGAGTTTTAGAATTTGGGTATAGGATTTAAAGCTTCAAAACGTGCTTAGTTTGTATTTTTTATTTTTTTCAGTTGAAAGATTATCTAACAGAAAAATCAGACTACTTGTTCATTTGTCGTGAAATCAAAAATGTATATACGTATACATATATCCTATTCCCTTCCACAAAGGATTTAATAAGTTTATAAAAATAGTCAATGGAATGAGCTGGGGAGAGGTTATTAATTCTCAAATAAAAATTTGTTGGTATCTATACTTAGAGCATTAGTCAAGGAAATAGATTCTCATTTGTTTTCCTTTTGGAAAGTATGGGTTGAAAGAACTCTTTTCTCCTTGTAATATATTATTTTAACATTAAAATCTTCACAGAACATTTAATGTGGATTTGACAAATGTAGTTGAAAGGCACAATGAAGATATTTAGAGTTATGAAAGTGACTAATTTTTGAAGCATTTTCTTCCTGATCTACTATGTTGATGTTTCCTAATGGCCTTTGCACCATGTTATGTTTACCACATTCAGATAAGTTTGCCAATTAGCAAACATTTGATGAATGTTTCAAAGGTACAAGTATCATCTGTATCTCTGGAGAATAAACCAATGAATCAGCCATGCCTTTGTCTTACAGAAGCTCACAGTCCAAGTAGAGAAGTTAAATGAGGGAATGAATACAGTATAAGGTGATACATTAAAAGAGAGTTGAAGACATAAAACCTGACTCTCCAGGCATTATCAGGGCTCATATTCATTTAAAACATTTTAATAATTTCCAAAATTAGTGTGGTAAGGGGAGACATTATAATAAAATCTTGGTATAGAAGCAAAGGCAGATAGAATGAATTGATGTAATATATATATATTTTTTAGAAATGGCAGGTGGTTCATTTTGCCTGAACTCTCAATCCTGGTATTTAATAAGACAAAAAAAGGTAGGCTAGCACCTGATTATCAAATCAGAGGACCCCAGTGTAAGGAGCTGTGATTTTGTAATATTTCGGGTTACAGGGAAAGTAAGAAAAGTTTATAACGAAAAGTTTATAAAACTATTGGGAATCTGTGTTCCTGGAGGATTTGGCTTCTCATCCAGAGGAGTTTGCTAATATAGCAATCAGTAAATGAAGCCTTTTTGAAAAAGAAAAATGCTTCTGCTCTGGGTGCTGTATCTCAAAGTAGCAATGTGATGGACAGACATGGATATTTCCCAGCCTCAGTTATTTTTAAATTCTATTTTGTCAAAGTAAATATTACACTGGGCAAATTTAAAAGAGTCAACAAGGCTGTTGCAATAGGGAAGAGAGGCAGAATTCAGTATTTAAGGGGAAGGAGAGAAGATTTTTAAATGCTAGGATGAGAGAGAACACAGGCCATCTGCGGTTGCAGATGTAAAAGTAAACTTTTCCTTTGCGATATGATGTAATTTTAAAACTTAGAGCAAGGCACTCACTCAAAGTACACTTCTACTCTCCCACAAAGAACTGAGAAATAAGGATGCTATCATCCTTGAAGTTGGCGTTTCAAACAGAATGCTTCCGGATCCTTGAGAGCAAGATTCCTGGCTTGTAAAACTGGCAAAAAGGCTTTTCAAATTATTAGCATCTCAAAGGGCTAGAGAAAGAATTTATAATTGCAAGTTTTCTGGAGTAAATTTTCTAAGGAAAGGGAGACCAAAGGCCTAATGTTTAGAAAGTAGCCTGTTTATATCCTCGTCAAGCTGAAGGGCCATCAAGACCATCTTAATTGTTTTCAATCTGCTTCTAGCCTGAAATAGTAGCAGAAAGGACCTTTGGCCTCTCAGCCAAGAGATGGCAAACATAACCACATTAGTGTTTCCTTGAAAGAGAAGAATCATGAAGCTTCCATTTTAGGGATCTTTCTAGCAACAGAAAAGCATAAATCCAATCCTTACAGCCTCTATGGCCTGGCAACCTTGCATTTCTCTTGTTCAAAACTAGGTCAAAAGACACTCATCATCATGCAGCACAAAGTTGGAAGGTGTTTCAAAGCTCCCTGCTGAATGTAATGACCCAGATTTTGCTCTGCTTTATAGAGGACAGACAGGATACAAAGTGGCCTTTCACGTGCCACTGTCACTTTGGTTTTTTCTCCAACATCCATACTCACTGGTAGTTCATAAATTTCTAATTGTTAGTTTATAGAAATGTTAGATGAGCAAATGATTTACAAGCTGATATTGGGAGAATTTTAGGCATAACATAAAATACTTTGTCTTTTGTTATATCTATCTATCTACCTATCTATCTATATAGATATATAACAAAATGTAATAATAGAAGAGATCAAGTGAGCAAATGACAGGAAGGGAATAATAGAAGGTACCTGTCTATGTGTCCACTTACGTAGTGTGCTAGCTGGTCTCTGAGAGTTTTCTTGATAGGAGGATAAAAATAAATGCCTCATCGAAGAGGGAAAAAATGAATAAGCAGTAAAGATATCAGGCAGTTATTTGGTAATGTTTTCTTAAATTGAGGTTTGAGAGGCTTTGGAGAAATTAAGGAGGATCCACTATGTCAAGAACTGATAGCTAACTATTAGCTGTAGAAATAAAGTATTCAATACAGGTACATAAGATCGCTTTAAAATGATTTAAACAGATAAAAATTTCCATGAGATCTGGAAATTCTGTAAGGTTTGAGAGAACCCTGTGTGCTTAATTTATTTCATTAGCTTAGATATTAAGGAAAAGAATGAAAGGATAACATAGCTTGAAATAGACTTTTGACTAAGATAAACTTCAATGATTATAGGGTTTAATAATCTTTGATTCAAAGAATGAGAAATTATCCCTTAAGGAATTTCAGATAGTAAAATTTGTACATAGTAAGACGTGGGAGACACCCTCCCTGTCTACCCCTCTTTTCTCCTACTGTAACAAATTAGAATAAGAAGAAATGAGACCAGGGGCATGGTAGAGATTCAGTAAGAACTAAGGCAATATTTACAGTTTTGTGGGTTTTTTTTTTCTGGTTACTAGGGACAGTGACTTGGGTACCCAGGGTGACTGCAGTGATGGTAATAGCTCAAAGGGAGTATGAATATTTTTAAAGGAAAAATATATAATAATAAAAAGGTTAATACTAACAATATGTAAGATAGGGTAAAGAAAATCAATAAGGTCTTTGTGTTTACAAAATTGTACATGTTTAGAAGTCTGAAGGATTAAGATACAGTGATAAAAACAATGTCTATTACCGTATCAAAATAAGCGTTACTTAAAAGGCACCTTTAGGTCAATTTTTTTTCACACATTGTCATAGCTTAAGAATGAAAAGGAAATGAAAATTTACACTGGTGTTAGAAATAATTGTATATCTAATATGTGGTTCATATCAGTTTCCAAAATTCTTAATTGGGTGTTTAAAGTGTTTCAAAATTTCTTCTTTTTAAAACTTTTCATTGGATTTTCTTTATGGCTTTAAGCAAGAAATCTGAGTATGATCTTAGCTCTTCAGAGAACAAAGGCCCATTTAAGCAACAGTGTATATTATAAAATGGTGCCCTTTAACAATTCTGCCTTACATTTAAAGTTTGAATTCTTAGTTGCAATCCAAAGGATATATAATTATAAGATTGCGTATCAGTTTTTTTTTAAATCAAACTAAAATTCAGCTAATAATATGTAAGCACAATGCATGAATCAGGTCACACTAGGGTCCAGAAGACAAAATATAAATGCAGACTGGATGCAAAGGCAAAAGTGAACTACTGGGACCTCATCAAGCTAGAATGCATTATGCCAAGTGAAATAAGTCAGAGAAAGACAAATACCATATGATTTCACTCATATGTGCAACTTAAGAAACAAAAATGATGAACATAGGGGGACAAAAAATAGACAGAGGGAAACATACCATAAGACACTCAAGTATAGAGAGACTTTTGAGTTTAGGGTTTAAGATAACCTTTGTTGTCTTCATTTTGTCTAAACATACTTTTGATATACACAGTCTAATATTTCTTCATTAGAGAGGGGTATAAAGAAAATTTTGAAGACTATTATATTGATTGTGTATATAAATAAATATATATGTAGATATGTGTACACACACGTATTTCAGTTCTAGCCAAAAATTGATGATCACATTGTGAAAATGAAAGAGGAAATGTAATATATTTGAAAAGAATGCTCTGGAGTTCACTGTGTTTTAAAGTTGCTTTCAGGTTGATAGAAATTTCCTTCTGGTTTATCTTTTACATAGTCCCTACTATCTGGACATACTTGAAAATATACTGTGTTCATTGATGCGTAAGGAAATAGAGTTCTAACAAATGTGAGAGATGGGATTGCAGGGTTACTAGCTAAGTGTGTCAGGTCCTGTAGAGAACTGATAAGGACACGGTTTAAATAAAGGAAGCTGTCCATCTAGCAGTGGTATTAAGAAGAGAGGTAGAAAATTAAACTGCCAAATGGCAAACCTTTCATCATACTGAAGAGTTAACTTCCTTATAAAAAATAATAATAAAAAAAAAAAGGTTTGTGTGCCACTGAAGTTAATTAAAGTCTTAGTACATGCTAACAAATGTTAAAATGACTTCTGCTTACTTCAAAACATTTGAACGAAATAAATATACACACACAGGAGCTGAGATGTTTAATGTTCTGTTTTAATATTTAAAAAGCATACATCAATATAGTCAGCTTGGACTGAATATTCTAAACTCCCTTCAGAGTTTTTTGTTGTAATTAAAAGTAAATTATTGTTGCATTTTTATTACTGGTTTAATTCAAGTGGCATGAATTATGCAAGCACATTAGCAGAATATTAGTCTTAAAGTAAGAACTTTTACTACATGGAAAATTTCTTTCCTCAATTTAATAAATTGAACCTTTAAAGACTGGCTTTATCTATTATTATTACCAATCAATTACAATTTTGAATTAATAATTTCCATAGGGTGCTGAAATAACCTATATATCCATTAAGAAAAAAAGGAAAATTATAAAAATAAAAATCAATCAGTTGTATATTGCCATCATACTTCTCCCTTTTCATTAACTCAAGAACCCGTGTGTGTGTGTGTGTGTGTGTGTGTGTGTGTGTGTGTGTGTGTGTAACAATGAATAAACTAATTTAGGGAAAAATTTTGTATTAAATTAAATAATGAAAATTATGTACACTTTCTGAATATTTCACAATGTTCTGTTATTGTTATTACTGAACTGCATCCTGGCTTCATGCTATGGGATTTCATAGACAGATTGAAAAAGAAATTGCTTTGTGAAACTTAATATTTACTAGAGATAGAGGAAAGGTTATGTCTCTTCTGCCCTGTAACTCACATTTGCTTTCTGGGTCTCCAAGTAAGGAAAATCTCTCAGGTCTCATCTTATAATCAACTTTGCCTTCTTAAAAAAACCTTCTTGGATTTTATGTTATTGTTGCTCACAATCTTATAATTTTTTTAGATTTCCTTTTCATACTAGATATTGTACAGGAAAATTGTTTACATGTCCTTTGGATCTTACATTATGCTTTGGATGCTAGGAAGGCAGAAAATGAATCATATGCCACTATAGCATGCGTGAAGAGTACATGCTATGTATTTTTTGTGCATTAATCTTATATTTGACTATATTTTCTCAGGATTATTTAACCATCACTCTAATCTCAAAATATCTGTACACTTGATTCTGTTACATTTGAGCGATATCATGTAGAATTTAACATCAGAAATATGTGGGGTTTTCTTTGGACTTCCAAGACTAATATTCAACCAGAACTCACTGAGATGTTGCAGCCCAGTGGTCATTTGAATTGTTGGGCATTTATTCTAATTGGCAGGTACTTATTTCTTATTACACAAGTATTTTTATTATATCCCTTGGGCTCCCCCATTTCATACCTAGAGAAATCAAATTACTTAGATTTATAGTCTTAATATTAGCCAACTATAAGAAAGGAAAAATAATAATGTCTAAGTAAGAGGATTGTTTTAAAGAGTAATTAAATAAAATTAAGTGAGGTTAGCATAATTCTTAGCATACTGTCAGTGCTCAATTATGATTATTCATAAAAGGTATTTTTATTAGTTTCATCAAATCCTTTGTACAATCCATTATAAAAAGTGAAGCTGGAGGGGTGTCTGGGTCGGTCAGTCGGTTAAGTGTCCAATTTTGGCTCAGGTCATGATCTCATAGCCCCTCCTTGGCTCTGCACTGACAGTTCAGAGCCTGGGGCCTGCTTCGGATTCCATGTCTCTCTCTCTTTCTCTCTCTGCCCCTCCCTTCCTTGTGCTCTCTCTCAAAAACAAATAAATTTTTTTTTAAATGAAGCTGAAGACAGAACTGTGGAGGGAGTAATCATTTTGTCAACATTTATTAATTTTGAATCTGATTTATTATATGCTTTAGTATTATAATATGAATTCTAATTCATATGTACGATTTTATATACATTTTTAGTGCTACATTTTTTTAGGTCACCTACTTGTAATTTTGCTGCCTTATATATTTTAATTATGTTTTTATCACATATTGCATTCATTATTTTAGCATATTTTATCCCATTCCACACAGTCAAATCTTACTGTCAGATACAAAAATGAAAATATCTTATTAGAGACAGATCCACATAATTACATGGATGTGAAAGCATGGTCTAGTTTTCCCAATGACATTTCAATGTGCTTTCTGCTAGATCTAAAGTTATTCAACCTTCTGATTGATAAATATGAGAGAGAGGCTGCTTATATGTACTTAACGTTATTGTCACCTTCCATTTTCCAAGTATGAACTGCCATCAAACAAAATTTTTTCTTACAGTTAATTTCGTTTTACACAAAATCATGAATAACCTGAGGAAAGCTTATCGATGCTACAAATGGAGAACCATTTATGATTGATAATAGCACCATTTAAAATATCATCCTCAAGCTTGGACATTCACAATTTCATAACTGCAAATTTAAGTCTAATTTCGTTTTGTTATTTTTATGTAAATAAGAATTATAGGAAACACTACATGTTTAACATTTAACATTTTCAGGATGTTTTACACACATCTCTGTCCTTCTCATAACATTCAGTTTTGTTGTGCAGTTGGGAAAATATAGCACCAACTTCACATATGTTTCTCAACAATACACATCTTTTCAAATATTACTTTAGTTGTGTTTTGACTATTTCTCAATGCTCTGCATTTAAAATTTGATAGAGCTGATTCTTTGCACAGATACTATTGTGTAAAAAAAACAAGTGAAAACAATAAACAAAAACAAGCAAATAAAACAACTCCAGTCACTGCCTCCTTCTGAAGTCTTCCAGAAATTACCATTTTGTCTGGTTTACCACTTTCATTCAGGAGAGATTTTTCCTTCATGTTGGAGACAGGAAATTTTATGATGAGAACTCTAAGCACTTTAATTTTAAATGCTTTGTCAACCTCAGATAACAGGTGGTGTTACCCCACAGGGGAAACATTTCAGCCAGAAGTGGATGGTATGCTCGTCATAATAAAGGAATACCTTGATTCCTGACTCCTTTAGACTGCACTTGAGCTTCCTTAGGCACATCATAGCACATACATTCCTCCACCAGAGAAAATATTCCACTAAATGGCATTCATGCAAGTCTGATATCTATTTCCCACCCCATCTTTCTTCTTCTCTGAAGAAATATTTAGGGGAGTGGGGGGAAGCATTGAGGGAGGAGCATAGTGCAGAATAAAATATCAATAAAGAAAATATGGACTAGTAATGGCAGAATTCTCTTGTGTGAATTATAAAAATTACTGTTTAACATATGACATTTTCATTTCTGATACATCCGTATCTGCAAAATGTAAACAATACTTAGAAATATGTGTCATTAATAATTTTTATGTGTTTTCTTGGACTACATGCTGTAATTTCTGATAAAGGGGCATTTTTACTATAATAGGACATTTAACCATTTTTGACAAATTATTATTATTTATCAAGTTAAGTTACAGAAAATATATTCAGGACCTCAAGTACAAACCTCATATTTGTATGCATTTAATTTGAATTTGCCATGTCACAAAATGGCTTAAAATGACTTCAAAGTAAAATACATAAGAGAGAGAAATAAGGTATCAATAATGTATAGGGTAGTGTTTTGACATGTATTGGAGAGTTAACTGTACATTCATATGATAACATATCGTTTGTTACTATTGTAACTATAGTTACATAGTTACTTTGTAACTATTTTGAGGCTAAGAAATATTGATTATGATTATGGATTGTTATATGTGAAAATGTCAAGAAAAATATGAATACTTACAGTCAGAAAGTGAAAGTGGTAAAGCTCAGAAATGATCTATAATGATAGCAGTAAAGGACTAAGATAACATATTAAGCATATTTTGAGAGCCAAGATAGTGTTCCAAAGAAAGTTATCTGTTAAACAAACAAACAAACAAACAAACAAAAAAACATCTGGCAACTCAGAAGCCATGGAGAACAGAGGCAGTGGGTGTATGGCTGCCTTCACGGGTAGAACTCTCAATCTGGGGAGATTGCAGGTAATAAAATGTCAAAACTGCAGCCTTTTTTATTTCCACATCACAACCATCCAACTTAGTGCATAAAATCTTTCAGCATCCCAAGATGGAGCAACTTTGTAGATAACTTCAATCGAGCCTAGTTCTATGAGCACGTACTTCTATGAAATGTTGCTGTAAAATCTGTCCAGTGACAAGTTATATTTTCTTATAGTTATCCCTTTCAATCTCCCCTCTATTTTTCTGACTGAAGTAGAACAATAAAGGAAGAACAAATATAAAAAGTCATTTACAGAAGGCACAAGACTATAATTTTAGTCTTAATATCATGCCTAAGTATCTATGATGTGTAAGGCATTGAAATTCAAGTAAAAAAGACCTGAAAAGAGCATCCAAATTCAAATCCACACCACCTTTGGTATGATTTGCACCATAAGAGTCTTAAGTTTCTGTTGTATTCATAGAAATTACACACCAGTTTGTTTTAACTTCTCAGTCACCAAGGCAAAGAAAGAAGCATAATCAGTTATGTTATAAAATAAAAACAAATATTTTACTCAATATAAACACAGGTTTCTAATATTGAAGTCTGAGGAGCATATCCTTGGATATCTGAATATTTGTAAAACACTGTATGATGTACTTCAGACATCTTCACTAATTTGCTAAAAGTGGATATAATAATGAATTATGGAGCTATTTCTTCTGTTGGCTGATTCAAGTTCAAATGATGTTGCCCAGACACACAAATTACTAATAATTTCATGTATCAAACAATAAAATATTAAAACTCAGGGATCAAACTCAGTTGGATTATGGGTACATTTAATTTAAAGAGATTGGTATTACTGATGCTGAACTCAAAATTATATGTTCCACCTAAAGGTACCCTAAAGTATTTAATTTTAGAAGAGCCAAATGAGTATATCTGGGGTATGTTTGATACACCAGTAGACAAATTATGTTACTTCCAGTACAAGTTTAGATAACTTGTATAACTATGAGTTGATCCTTTTTATTTTTCATTTTTCTCACAACCAAAATTTCCTTAAGTATTGAGTGACAGCCTCAGTTGGATTAAATCCTACAGCAAGTACTAGAAGTAGAAAAAAAATCTATGTAGTTGATTAATGACAGAGTTATAAACTATGATATACTAAAAATTAAGGATTATATTCTATGGTTAAAATCAAGTAAGCTAAACACCTGTGTATGAATGTGGGTCAAAGATATGTTCAGAAAAAGTGAAGATTTTTCTCAGTAAATAATTCCTTGTTCTTTCCAAATCATAGATATTTGAGAATATTGGATTTAAAACAATTTAGGTAAATGAGAACTACCGAATTTTTTTAGTTCCGATATCCATTGGACTATTTAATTATTTATTACTTTTTTTTATGTTTATTTTTGAGAGAGACAAAGCATGAGCAGGGGAGGGGCAGAAAGAGAGGGAGACACAGAATCCGAAGCAGGCTCCAGGCTCTGAGCTGCCAGCACAGAGCTGGATGCAGGGCTCTAACTCCTGAACTGTGAGATCATGACCTGAGCCAAAGTTGGATGTTTAACTGACCGAACCACCCAGGCACCCCTGGACTTTTTAAAGTAAAAGATGTGTAGTTAGAATTAGAAAAAAATGACGGCCTTTATTATTAAAACTACCCTTTCATGGGTTCTTGCGTAGAGATTTCCCTGACTTTTCAAACAGTGAGCACTTAAACTCTGAGATATATTTACTAGTTAAAAAACATAAAGTGTGCTTTTCTTATGACTAGAATACAGAAAAGACATTGTTTATTGATTAATAAGGTCTAAGATTATAGAATATTCTAGGCATAGCTTGTCATTCTGTCTTATAAAACTGGTTTGCTATAAGGTTTTAGAGAAAAACCAAGATTTTCTTCCAGACGAAAGGTGAGACGGAGACCAGGGAGCCAGTAATTGGAGCATATTAGAATAAGGAATAAATAATTTGATGGTAGCAGAAATATAAAGTGCAGTAAAAATCAATTGCTTTTGGTAGCTGTTAAGAAGATATGTAAGCCTATTAAAAATAATAAAATGATACAAACCAACATTCTCTTAACTCTCCTGCTTTTTTTTGAAACACTCAAAAAATCTTAGCAATTTGATGATATAGATTATTAAGTAAGTAAATAAATAACCAAGAATATACAAACCTCTCACGTAGAATTCCACATCATTTATGTAATTAATATGCCGTCAAGGAAATAGAGCACAACTCCCCATTCTTTAAGTGTGACCATTCATAAGGACCTCCTTCCAGAAAGCACAATAGAGAAAAGGAGATCCAAGAGTAATTTTATAGTGGAGAAACCTGACAAACACTACTTCTATTGTTGGGTGACTCAATTGGATGGAGACCAGCAGTTCGGGTGGTGAAAAAAATCACCTAAGCAGAATAAAGGAGATAGAAGCACACTGCAAGGGAGCAGGGGGCAGGACAGCAAAGGAGAGACTGTCTGCCAGGAGGCAGTGGTGACAGGCTGTAGAAAAGTGAGGAAGGTGAGGAGGTATGGAGACATGGATTTTTCCTTTTTTGGTACGGTTGTCCAGGTATAAGTAACCCATTGGTCAACGAAGGCTTATGGATATTTTGAGGTAGGTTGTCTGATGGGCCTCTTTGTATTCAGCCCTGAGGGTCACTGTGGGCCCTTTTACTGTATTCAGGTTTCCATTGCTCCAGTTGGTTGCCCAAAAGTGCCCACTACGCCTACTAAGTGATCAAAATTAACATCAATAGTGAGAAGTCATGTTGACAGTATGTACCCTTGATATCATGTGATGAGACCAAATCCATATCCCAGTGTAATCATAATTAAATGAATCCCAGTTGAGGCACATTCTACAAAAAGCTTAACCAGAACTCTTCAAAACAGTTATCAAAAACAAGGAAAGTCTGAGAAACTATCACAGCCAAGAGGAGCCTAAGGAGACATAACACTAAATGAAATATGGTATCATGCATGAGATCCTGAAACAGAGAAGGGGCTATTAAATAGGTAAAACATAAATAAATAAAAATAAATAAGAGTAAATTATGGACTAGTTAATAATAATATAGCAGTATTGGTTCATTAATTTAACATAGGTACCATACTAATGTAAAACGTTAATAACAATGTAAAACAGGTAGGTATTTAATATGAGAAATCTGTACTATTTTTGTAAGTTTCCTATAAATTGAAAGTATTTTAAGAAAAATGTTTATTTTTTAAGAATTTCTATGAATTAATTAAATATTAATTTTTAATTTTGTTTCAGTTCTAGTGTGGTAATGATATTACTTCTCTTTCTACTGAAGATAGAGATGATAGATAGATATAGATGGATAGATAAATTGATTTGATAGATTTAATTTACTTTATGGACTTTATAGGCAATTTTTGTATCTGGTAAAATGAATTCTTTTTTAATGTAACTGATTTTATAGATCAAATATGGTTATACAGCACAGTTGGTAATAGGATATCACTTGTCCATTAAAAATACAGCATCATAAATTTCCATTCTTCTATAATCTTCACTTTTTCCTCCCCATTTTATTTTACATATTTTCGTTCCAATGCAGTGTAAACTTAAATATAAATTCTTGTAGAAAACCAGCTTAAGTCCACTGACATATATTTGGAATTCTCAGTCACTTTAACATTTACTTAAGGTGAGACTATAGATATATGTAGTAAACATTTGCAAGTATTCTATTCAAAAGGCATTCCATTCTTATTCCCCAAGTTGGCTCAAGGGAGAGTGGCTCTAATTCTATCAATCTAGTTCATATAGGGTCAAAATCAATTATTGGGGTTTTACCATATTGCTAACTATTGAGGTAAGCATGGTCATGTGATACAATTTTTATTAAGGCAACCTGGAGAAAGACTTCTGGGGAACTTTTAGTAAAGATTTCTTCACTGATTGAAGAGAAACATGCACGAAGGAATAGTTTCTGTTCTGATGGGTGTTTTTCTGTCCAATCTGAAGCTTGAAACTATGGCAGCTATGAGGGAAACAACAACATGCTTGAGAAGATGGTCATCTTCTGATGATGCGTTGAGCCTTTCAGTTAATCATTTCTGGAGACAACCCTCCTATCCCTTTGTCAAAAGAGATTATAACTATTTCCTTATTAAGAAAATTTCTCAGGGCTTTCTCTTATTACAGTGATAGGCTCCTTAGGTACCCAAAGTTTCATTTAAGTATCAGATATTTTTAAACTGATTTTCTATGGCACCTAAAGTAAAAACATGTAGACTTTCCCATTTGGTATATATCTATATATTTTCTATGAAGAAAAATATCATGCACGAGGTAGCTCAATTTGTGTGCATTCAAGCTCAACACTCACTAATATTCCATTTGTGCCTTCTGGCTTTTACAAATGGTCTTTTCATTGGATATATTCCAAGTGGAAAAAATAGAATATTTTAGCTCTTTGAAACACACAATGCTTATATCCTCCAAATTTGCATCCAAAGTTACCATAAGTAACCTGAAAAAATTAATCTATAGTCAACCTGTGAAAATTCACGTTTTTCCTCTCCCCCACCTCTGCCTTTATTTTTCTAGGAAAGGAAGGAGAAATACCTGCTAAAATTTTATCTAAATTATTATGAAGTATAATGCTAGACTCAATATTTGAATTTGAACTATTTGGTCTTACAAACAAATATCTTACATATCCTTTAGCTCATTACACTGACATAATATCTCTGAATCACTTTTCAAGTATCAATCTGGCAAGGTAAAGATACTAACATGCACACGCACACCTATTCACACAAACCATTTTATATGCTAGGTTTACATTTATGAGATTATTTTAACAATATGTTGATAAAGTATTTTAAATGATAATTGCATATGTGAAGTTGCCATGACTATAATGTTATCTATATTATAAACTTCAAGAAAAAAATAACACATAACCCTCAATTTCTCTAAATTACAATATACTATCTTTGTAATTTTGTTAGCAACGTTTGAATTAAAGCCCTCAGAATACATAGGTACTAAACATCTTTGTTGGCATTTAATTATTCTTTTTAAAAGCTTTAGTGGGGCGCCTGGGTGGCGCAGTCGGTTAAGCGTCCGACTTCAGCCAGGTCACGATCTCGCGGTCTGTGAGTTCGAGCCCCGCATCGGGCTCTGGGCTGATGGCTCAGAGCCTGGAGCCTGCTTCCGATTCTGTGTCTCCCTCTCTCTCTCTGCCCCTCCCCCGTTCATGCTCTCTCTCTCTCTCTGTCCCCAAAATAAAAATAAAAGTTGAAAAAAAAATTTAAAAGCTTTAGTGATGAATAATTGGCATATAGGAAACTGCATATATATATATATATATATATATATATATATATATGATGTACAATTTGATGTTTTGATCTCTGTATATACCCATAGAACCATTACCACAAACAGGGTAATGAATATATCCATCACATGCTTTCTGATCCATCTTGTTGCCCCAACTCGCCCCATCCTATACTGATGATCTGATTTATGTCACAATAGTTTGGATGTTTAAGAATTCTAATTAAGTTGAGTCACAGGGCTTATTTTTTGTCTGATTTCTTTCACTCAGCATAATTATTTTGCACTCAGCCTACTTAACTATGATGTTGCATATATCTATAGTTCTTTCCTTTTAATGAGTAGTATTCCATTGTATAGTGTAGATATACAATAGTCTCCCCTTGTTTGCAGTTTTGTTTTCAACAGTTTCAGTTACCCAAACAGATGATCCTCCTCCTGACTTGTTGTCAGAGGTCTGTAGCCTTAATAATAAGCTATTAAGTCATAATGCCTACGTCATTCACCTCCTTCATCTCATCACGGAAGCATTTTATCATCTTCCATCATCATGAAAAGAAAAGAAGGGTGAGTACAGCCCAATAAATTATTTTAAGAGAGAGAGGGACCACATTCACATATCCTTTATTATAGTATACAATTATAACTGTTCTATTATATATTAGTTATTGTTTTTACTGTGCCTAATTTACACACTAAATTTTATTAGAGCTATGTATGTATAAAGACAAACAGTAAATTCTGTTTAAGGTTAAGTACTATCCATGGTTTCAGGAATCCCCTGGAGGTCTTGGAGCACATCCCCCACAGATAAAGCAAAGTACTGTAATACAGTCTGTTCATCTGCTCCCACTTGTTAATGAACATTTCAGTTGTTTCCAGTGTTTGGTTATTACAAAAGAAGTCTACTATAAATGTTCATGTACAAGGCTCTATATCAACATAACTATTTTATTTTTCTTGGGTTAATACTTAGGAGTAAAACGACTGAGTCATTTGAGAGGTGAAATTGTCAAACTGTTTTCCAAAATAGATACACCATTTCAAACTGCCACCAGTACTGCTAATGCATGCAGTATGGTATTTCATTGGGCTTTTAGCTTCCATTCTCCTGAACATTAATAATGTTGAGCATTTTTTATCCATGTATCTTCTTTTATGAAATATCTGTTTAGATCGTTTGCCTATTAATTTTTTTCTTATTATAAAGTTTGAGAGTTATTTATGTATTCTGGATACAAGTACTTTATCAGATGTAAGATTTTGCAAACATTTTTTCCCAGTCTGTGGTTCATCTTTTTGTTCCTTTAATATTGTCCCTTGCAGTGATTTTTATGAAGTCCAATTTAACAATTTTTTTCTCATGGATTATGCTTTGGATATTTTATCTAAGAAACCTTTAACTTAAGGTTACACAAATTTTCTATCTTATAGAATATTTATAGTTTTAGTTTTTTACATTTAGGACTATGATCCATTTTGAGTAATTTATTTTTCATTAGCCTATAACATGTTTAATTTTGTGTTTTATAAGTTAACACTTCATGCATAACAGTTGCTTGACCCCAAAATTTCCCCTCAAATACAATGTATTAAAACAACAACCGTTTATTTAGTTTATGAGTTTGCGCCTTGTCAATTTGGCTGGACTTGGTTGAGAAGTTTTTCTAGTGTTTTGGAACTAAGCTTAATCCTGTATTGGTGCTCAGTTGACTGTCAGCAGCATAACCACCTAACAGAGGGCATCAGATTGATGAAACAGGCTTGCTCAGACTTAATGACATGATGGTGGAAAGGTCTCAAATGCAACAAATGAAATGCCTTTCAAAGACTTGCTTGCCTTATGTTTTACACTTTTCCTTTGTCCATGGTATTTCCCATGGCCAACCTCAGAGCTAGTATAGAAGAGTATTACCAAAGGGCAAAGATATAAAGAAACGAATGACTTATGGACATATTTGCATTTTATCTTACCTGCTCTATCTTATCAGAAAGTCCTCTGCATACTCACTGCCCTTAATTTGAACAGAAATGTGTTCCTCTAGGAGGGCATCTAAGTCTGTATTCCAAAACTTGACTCAGGTTCTGACCAACAAGGATGCCAATCTTAGATCATGCTTAACCTCTCCAAATAGTAGTCACGTGTAATGCTAAATGTAATGCTAAATGCTGAAGTTTCTTCACTGAATTAACATTTTGAGTACATTTTATAAATTGTATGGGTTATAATGAAAATACAAGTTTTGCATATAGATATCTGACTGTATCAGCACCATTTGTTCAAAGACTATACTTTTTAAATTAAATTGTCTTATGGCTTTGCAAAAACTAGTTATTTTTTATGAGTGGTTCTAATTCTGGATTCTATTCTTTTCCATTGTTCTGTATATATTTCGACAAGTACCAATCAGTTTTGATTACTGTAGCTTTGTAAGAAGTCTTAAAATCTGGTAGCATTATTTCTCCTACTTTGTTCTTTTTCAAAATTTTTTTGGTTATTCCAGGCCATTGCATTTGCATATGAATTTTTAGAATAAGTTCTCTCATTTCTACAAAAAGTTTGCTGAGACTTTGAATATGATTATAATAAACATATAGCTTAATTTGGGGTGAATTGAAATGTTAACAATGTTCTGTTTTCCAGACAAAAGTCACAGTGTATCTTCAACTTCATCTACACCCAACAAGCCTAATCCTCTCCAATGAGTTGTGACAAAGCATGTGAATTGTTTCCAACCAGAGAGATTTATTAGAGAATCAGTCTTCTGGGTTTTTTGGGGGGACTGATCACATAGGCAGCCTCTGCTTGACATGCACCAAAATTCAAGATTCTCAGAAGGAAAGCAAGTATTTAGCATAAACCGTATTGTTTATACAGACAGTTTAGGTACAGAGAGCAATTTGTATTAGTTAATGGTAGGAACCCCTTTGAAATGTACATTTTCAGACACCAGTCAAGGTCAAATCTTAACAAGCAGCCCTTTTCAAAAATAGTAGGTCAGGTCTATTGTGTGAGTTTTCTCCTTATAAGTGCTGTTGAAAACAATTATATAAAATTAAAGGAAGTCATTCTCCAAATGTACTGAGGTCATAATAAATGGAATCTATAAAAGCCATGCTACTTTCATTTATCTCTTTTATCTGATTTTCATAGGATCCATCCTAGGAAGCATATATCCATATCTTGGCAATCTTAATGAAAAATTTTAGGTAAAATTCCTCTACAGTTCTTAAATCATGATGATGTTTTAAAGATATACATGTTATAAAAAGCTGTTATGCATATGATCAATTATAAATAATAATATATTTTAATGTATTCATGTTATCTCCTCTATACTTCATATTTTTATTTTAACAAGTAAAGGTACACATTTCATAAATCATTCAAAATCTATAAAGTACAGGTGTCTATGACCTGTAGAATACTTTATTCTTGTGCTTACTACAATATTCACAAACCTTAAAATATATATCAATAACTACACTGACATGATTATCTTAAAATAATTTGAGCTTGTCTGAATCCTTCAACTTCAGATGAATATTTTGTTTTACATTATTATTGAATGATATTGTGAAATATAAACACCTCGAAGAACTGTATTGACAAATGTCTCCTCTGCCAAATTGACCTATGATACTCAGTGTTCTACTAGTTGATAATATCCAAATAATAGGAACCTTGTAAATTTGTTAAAATCTTGTAAGTTTAAAAATAAGTATTTCTAAATTTTGTTATTGATAATGTCCCTATTTTAAAATTAAAATTAAACTTTAGGTAGCTAATTCAATTGGAAATTAATATATAATAAAAAGTATTTTAATTTTCCTCCCATACCTTGTTCCTTTCAATTTATTGTTTCCAGTTTATGTGCTTTTTTTTTCTTTCCTCATCAAATCCCTTGCAACATTTGGAAGCGCGCTTTAGATTCCTTTTCTGTCTCATTCTTTCCATGACACTCATAAATAAAACATAAAACTCTTTAACTATTAAACATGTTAAGTTATAGGTGAAATGTCATGTTTGAAAGCAAAGATATCCCTCACCCAACAGATTATTTACTAATTATAAAGGAAAAAATTATTTAAAATGAAGAAATCTAGCAGACATTGCCTTAAACAAGGTACGAAACAACATCATCCATGATGAGACATACGTAATGAACCTCCCTATAAGAGGCACTGAAAAGGGTACAATATCACCTATATGATGTCCCTGCCAAAAAAAAAGATTTCAGCTAGGTTTAATCGTGGTGATATACTATGACTAACACAACTGGGGAAATTCTACATAACAACTAGTCTGGAATTTTCACTATTGTTATAAATGTCATGAGTGACAAAATGGCTGGAAAACTAATATAAGTTAAAAGAGACTAAAAGGACATTACAAATAAATATGATGTGCAAGCCCTAATTAGATCCTGAATTTAAAACTAAAATCTATAAAGCATATTATTTGGATATTTTGGGAAATATGCATCATAGTAAATACTAGTAATATTATCAATTTCATATGTGTAAAAATTACATTGTAGTTATGTAGGAGAACACCTTTGTTCTTGGAGACACAGGCTTAAGTATTTAGGGGTGAAGTATAATGGTTTGAATAATCCAGTAATTCAGCAGCTATAGCATAAATACACATACACACACACACACACACACACACACACACACACACACAAACACACGCAGAAAAATATGGCAAAATGTTAACATTTGGTGAAGCTAGGTAAAGAGTATATGGGTGTTTATTGTACTATTCTTACAAATTACTATAGGTTAAAAAAAATCCAGAATAAAAAACTTTGGTTTGGAAAAAGAAAAAGGCAGTCTATTTATAAAGATCTTTCTTAATAAATATTCTGTCCTTGAAAGATGAATTTTTGATAGTAGACAACTTTTCTAACATCCTAGTTGAAAAAAAAAAAGGAAAAATAAAAAAAAAAAGTTTTCTGTAGCATCATAAAGTTAGAAAATAAATTCTAGCTAGCAAGAATACACACTTAAATTTCAATTAGATGATAGAATATTAATAATGAAAGTTAGGGTGTCTGGGTTTCCTAGTCAGTTGAGAGTGTCACTCTGTTTTGGCTTAGGTCACAATCCCAGGGTCATGGGATCCAGCTGCATGCTCAGTGTGGAGTCTGCTTGAGATTCTCTCTCTGTCCCTCTCTCCTGCCCATGCACTCTCTCTCTCACAAAAAGAAAAAGAAAATGAAAAAAGAAAGAAAGAAAGAAAGAAAGAAAGAAAGAAAGAAAGAAAGAAAGAAAGAAAGAAAGAAAGAAAGAAAAGAAAAGAAAGAAAAAGTTCATCAATTATTTTCTTCATATAAGTTTGTGTTTGAGTTTCAAATTTCATGTAGCCTGTCTTCCAAGTGCACAAATGAATTAAAATATCCCCTTTATATAGGGACTAATAACTATCATTGAATATAAGAGGCTGCAATATAGGTCTTACTGAGGCAAAAAGTAAAAGAACCATATAAATAAAACTTGTTTGGATAATTCAAACCTCAGTCAAATTTAGAACATTCAGAAAGGAAAATAAAACATTATTTTCTCAGAAAGATATCTAAAATTCTCAAAATTTTGCTATTAAATGTAGAACACAGATACTTATTTTTGGATAATTATAATTAAAACTAAAGGTGGTAAAGTTACATAAAGACAGAACAGTAGAGGGGCGCCTGGGTGGCTCAGTCAGTTAAGCAGTTAAGCGGCCGACTTCAGCTCAGGTCATGATCTCACAGTTTGTGAGTTCGAGCCCCCCATCAGGCTCTGTGCTGACAGCTCAGAGCCAGGAGCCTGCTTCAAATTCTGCGTCTCCCTCTCTCTCTGACCCTCCCCCACTCACACCCTGTGTCTGTCTCTCTCTCAAAAATGAATAAACATAAAAAATAAATACAGAACAGTAGAAATAAAATGAAGCCATAATCAAAGAAAAAGAATGACATTATTTAAAACTTAGGATTAAAAATTAATGTTTATGAGTTAATTAAAAATTCTGTGAAATGAGTGATTCCCATTTGTAGAATTTCTACAATTAAAAGTTATTTAAATTTTTAGTAAGTTAGGGTTAAGGAGGATATTAGATATACCAAATAAGTATCCATGGATTTAAAGGTAGATATAAAAATATTATAAATTTTAATACAAATAATTCTCATGGAGAGAACTTCTAGAAGTAAATAAGAAATATTTGTAAAGTTTTACATATCAGGTTTAAATGAAATATTAAATATATTGGGGACATAATCAGTGAATGGAATATATAAAGAAACTACAGATAGGGAGGAGAGAATGATTTGATCAATACAAAGCCCTTGATAATAGTCTCTAAGGGAAAATTGGAGAAGCAAAGGTAAGGAGGAAAAACCATTTCAATAAAAATAGGCAATACTTTTCCAGAACTTTCATATTTAGCAAAGCCAAAAATCTCTAAGCAAAATTAATAAAAATAATTCTAAAAAAACTCACGTCCATTACCATTACTCTATATTATGCATTAACGAGACCCACCAAAGTTGATTCTTTGAAATGATTAAACAATCCACTGAAAATATAGGTTAATTTAACAAAATAAGAATGACAGTAAAAATAAACAATCTATGGCATGAAAAATTTCCAATAATTATAGGCATACACTAATTAAAATAAAATTAAAACTGCAATTTAGAGTAGACTGGGGACACCTGGGTAGCACAGTCAATTAAGCATCTGACTCTTGATCTCAGCCCAGGTCATGATGTCATGGTTTGTGAGTTTGAGCCCCACATCAGGCTCTGTTCTGATGGTGCAGAGCCTGCTTGGGATTCTCTCTCCTCCTCTCTGGCCCTCCCCAACTTGTGCTCTCTCTCTCTTTCAAAATAAATAAAATAAACTCAAAAAAATTTTAAAAATTTAGAGTAGATTAGACTGCAATGATCAATAAAACCAATAAACCAATAAAATTATATACAGTTGAGTACTTGAGTTTATTGAGTATTATTAGCTTAAATATTGAGTTATTATTTGAAACTAATAGTTTTTGGTATAGATTCAGGCACACAGGCTCCTTACACCATGTGCATCCTCCATCCACCAAGGTTTTATGCCATCTTTACTTTGCTGGTAGAAGAGAAAGAGACCATGGATGGAGCACAATCAAGTCATAAATACCTTGGTTTGGTAGTAACCAAAATCCCTCTACTCGTAGTCCATTGACATGTATCCTGATGTTATCATGTGGCCTGGTCCTGTGTTCAGGAAAATGCGTGAAGCTATTTCTTTTTTTTTTTTTATTTAAAAAAATTTTTAACATTTATTTATCTTTGAGATAGAGAGAGAGACAGAGCACGAATGGGGGAGGGTCAAAGAGAGGGAGACATAGAATCCAAAACAGGCTCCAGGCTCTGAGCTGTCAGCACAGAGCCCGATGCAGGGCTCGAACTCACGGACCGTGAGATCATGACCTGAGCCGAAGTCGGCCGCCCAACCGACTGAGCCACCCAGGCGCCCCGCGTGAAGCTATTTCTAGTGAAGAGTAACAGTCTGTGCCACAAAAACTAAGATGGAATAAGCCGTTTGTATGACTTAGAAATACTCACTCGATCCTGAGTGACACATAGAAAATCTGAATGGAAGTAAACCTATTAAAGATGTGTTGAGTTGCCAAACAAAACCTAACCCCAAATAGTTAAGCCCAGAAGGCTTCACAGGAATGTTTTACAAACATTCCACAAAAAGTCCAATTCTTTAATAAATTATTCCAGTAGTTAGAAAAAAGAGGAAATACTCAAGAGCTCATTTTCTGAGGTTAAGAGAACTGACTAAACGGAAAGAAAAATTACAGAAAACTATAACCATGGGTACAGTGAGTTAAAAACAGTATTAGCAATCTACAACACAGGTATATATAAGACATGTACATATACATGTATTCATTATCCACATATAAGTGCTTCATACTAACATACACAAGTGTATTGTCAGAAACTTCATAAATTTTTGCTCTCCTAAGCTTCTAGACATGTTTTTGTGAAACTTTCTTGTGCCTCCTTTTTTTTCCTTAATTCACAACAAAAGGAACAACCATAATTCCTGCTGAAGTGGATACAGACATTTTAGTTGACAAGGCATTTGTACGTACTAGAAGATTTTGAATGTTACGTGAAGTGAGACATGTAAGTTATCGTTCTAAACAGTTTCGTGATTCTGTTCACTTAATGTTTAGGTTGCTTGGAGTTAAAGGAAGACACCATTGAAAACCTTCTTGCTGCAGCGTGCCTTCTTCAGCTCCCTCAAGTAGTAGAAGTGTGCTGCCACTTCCTCATGAAGCTGTTGCACCCATCCAACTGTTTGGGGATCCGAGCCTTCGCAGATGCTCAAGGATGCATTGAATTAATGAAGGTGGCCCACAGCTACACAATGGTAAGGAAATGTACTATTTCCATAATAGAGGCATAGCTGTATTATCAGAGGTTAAAACAATTGCTATCATTGCATTGAATGACTTTTTCATGTTTCAAATGAGTTCTATAGGCTTGGGCACATTTCTATAATGGGGCAAAATGTACTACATAGAATTTTATAATATCAAAGCAAAAAAAGTCTGTTCTTAATGGACTTATTTCTACATTGTGTATAAATCATAAATAAAACCATAAAGCAACTATAGACTATTTAAGATTTTAAAATTGTTTAATCTTTCTTAGTACTCCTGTCATATCTCTTTTTAAACCTACTTCCACAGCTGCCCCTTTTTTCTTCTTTTCTTTCTGATGAAGAGCTACCAGTCTGTACCACAAAAAAAAAAAAAAAAGCAACTTTTTTTTGCCTTTTTCTTACAACATTTCTACTATGGAATAAGTTGTATCAACCAAAATTCAATGTTGAAGCCTACCCACGATGTGACGGTTCTTGGAGACAGGGACTTTTGGTTGTAATTAGGTTTAGATGAAGTCCTAAGAGTGGGTCCCTCATGATGAGATTAGTGCCCTTATAAGGAGAGATACCAGAGAATTTGCCTCCTCTCTCTCTCTACCTTGTGAGGGAACAGTAAGAAGGTGACCACCTATAAATCATGAAGAGAGCCCTCACCAGGAACTCAAATCAGTCTACACCTTCATCTTAGACTTCCCAACTCCTGAATATGGGAAATAAATTCCTGTTCTTTAAGCTACCCAGGCAATAGTATTGTGTTATAGCAGCCCAAGCTGCCAAATGCATTTTCATCATAGCACATTATATTTGGTATGCCTCTGCCTGTATGATTTGTCCAGGGAAAATATCATTACTTAAAGTATATATTATAAAGTATTTATTGGCATAGTACATACTGGATTTCAGAACCTCTGCAAACTCTATAGTAAGGGGAAATATTTAGATGTATAAATGAACTGATCTATTTTTTTTAAGAACTTTGACTTTCTTTACCATTTTATTTATTTATTTATTTATTTATTTATTTATTTATTTATTTATTTTTTACATTGATTTATTTTTGAGAAACAGAGTGAGACAAAGCGTGAGCAGGGGAGGGGCAGAGAGAGAAGGAGACACAGAATCTGAAGCAGGCTCAGGCTCTGAGCAAGAGGTCAGCACAGAGCCTGATGCGGGGCTCAAACTCACAAACAGTGAGATCATGATCTGAGCCAAAGTCGGACTCTCAACCCACTGAGCCACCCAGGCGCCCCTCTTTACCATTTTAATGATGGGTTTAAACTGAGTGAATATCAGTCAGTAAATACTCATAAAGTAATTTAAGTCTATATTTTTCTCATTTTTTCTATATATATGTATTTTAACACCTTTATAGAGATACCAAAAATCACTTGAATTGTACACTTTAAATGTGTGAACTTTGTGATGTGAGATGTTTTTTATGTTATCTCCATTCTAGAATAGAATAATCAGCTACAACAATTCACACTGATCATATTTCATACCCTAGAAAGAACATTCTAAAAGATCTTATTCTAGTGTCTGGCATATAGTAAGCCCTCTAGAAAATGCTAGCCAATTTTGTTATTGTCACTATTAACATTACTAATGATTTGATTGTAATTATTGAAACAACCAATTGTAAAGTATAGAACTTTCCCTTTCAACTCAAGGAAAGAATTTATATGAGGTAAATCTCATTAAGCTTTGTACTTGCTACTTATGAAAAAGTTCTTCTTTTAAGATTCAACATCTTTTCAAATCACAATGACTGTCAGCCATTTAAAAGTCTTCTGATTGTTATTCTTATACAGAATTTTAATCTTATTTTATTTTTCTTCTTTAATCCTTTAAGCCAAGTGGTAAATTAAATGAAAATATACAAATAAAAAGAAAGAGATACATGCTCTGTGATTCTATTGTCAAAATTTTCCTTTGAAATATTCCATGACAAGGCATAGTACCAATATTGAAATGATATGAACCATATAAAATCAATGTAAACAAACAGTTCATCAACCAAAATATCAAAGTCCAACTGCAGTCATTTAATTATGCACATTTCATTACAATTAGGAGTTCTTGGCGTAGCTAAGCCGAAGAACAATATGTGTCCATATCCAGAGGGATAATGGTCCCTTCTGGTCTAGTTTGAAATTATTAATTTAGTAATAAAGATGTTTTTCTTGCAGCTGCTTGTACTGCTCCACAATTTATCACACAATATTAACAATATTTTTTCTTTAGAAAGTTTAAAATGTATATTCTATAGTAAAATATATTTAAACCTGAAATTTACACAAATTTTGTTAATATACTCAACATTCTAAACATCTCTATCTTAATTTATTTTTGAGACTATGAATGGATTATGTATTGTGCCATGTAGGCTGAAATTTAATTTCGTGATTTCAAACATGATTTCAAATTCTTTTGGGAACATGAAGCTCCAATATTCTCGATGCTCATGGGTTACTATTTTTAGTGAATAAAATTTACTGACCTATTGGTCCTACATTACTGTTTTCTCTCATTTCTAACACTTTCAAATGAGTGTTTTACATCTGGTATTATAATTTCTCACCACATCTTTACTTCTGATCCTTGTTCAATCTTGCATATGTCTTCATCCAATCTATTCAATCTGTGCTTTAAGAACAAGCCCATTATGTTATCTTTTTTTTTAGTTGCTTTAATAGCAAATCATACTACTTTTTCTAGTACATCTGGGACTAAATTCTTTATTGGATCTACTATTTATTTGTTTATTTTATAAGTAACATTTTTCCATAAGTTTCTATTTCCTTGCTGAAAGTTTTAGATATCAACTTGACCTTGAACATCCAGATCTTATGGTGCTGGTTATATGCTTTTGCCATTTATATCATTTGGTAACTTTCCTTTGGAAATTTCACCTCTGTATTTGGCTTCAACTATTGATTTTTTGTGGATAATTCCAAAATCTATTCAGGAAGGTGACCCAGCTTGGCAGTGGTTCATGTGCAAGCTACTGGAAAATTTTGATTGCAAGTTCCATATTAGGCAGAAGTGTGAAACTAATTCTAAAACATTAATTTAAACTTTGGCTGCCTGAATATCCAGACAGCAACAAAATAATTGAAGGAAATATGCCCCCTCTAACTATTAGAGTTCATTATGAGAGTTGTGCTTAATTTTGAAAATCATAATTTAAAATCATTAGAGTGACAAATAGAAACAGATGAGAATATCAAGAATAGCATGATTCTATACTCATGTCATATGAAGAGATATTGAAAAAAATTTGGTGCGTATAGCTGAATTACAGTAGGGCATAAAAATAGCTATTTTCACATATTTGACAAAATAGGTTTGTGTCTAATAGTGTTGTGTAAATGTTCCTCATTGTGTTCCATCTTAGTGGTGTAATCTTCTGTTCAAATTAAATGTTATATGAAAGAATAATACTGAGATTAATTTTCTTTGTGCAAAGATGAATGGAGAGTCCAAAGGTCTACTTCAGTCATCTGACCTTTCTTTCTCTGCTGGGCTGTCTATTTCCACTAATCATCACTGCCACTTCCCTCCAAGGTCATCTTGCCTTTTCAGGGACTCCTGGAACTGCATTTCTCTGAAATACTCTCTCCTTTTGGTTCTGGGTTAGAGTTTGTCAATAACGGGCATCCGTGTAAGCTATGGGAGATAAGAGGTGGAAGGTACAACTTCACAAGCAGTTAAAAGCAGAGAGGTGGACAAATGGAAACTTGAAATAACTTCTTAGCAAGCCTTTGAAAGAGATTTACTTCACAACTGTAGACTGAGTCAGTTGATGGGAGCCTTCTGGAGGTTCTTGAGAAACGGAGTGCCTTTGCTGAGTGCTTTTGAAGACAATTCACATAGAACTGAAGGTTGAGACCATTAACATGAATTCTCTGACCTTCACTTGCACAGCACTGTCAATTCACTATCCACAATGTTTCTTACATTGAATAGATTGGCATGTTTTCCTCATCCAACATTTATTTACCTCAAAATAGCAGATTCACACAGTTTTGATATGCATAGTCCTCCTTACCTAACTTCTAAACCATTACCTGGGCATTTTTCCTCAAAAATAAGCAGACCTGACCTCCCTCCTCCTAAACATGTGCTGTGAATTCCCTTCACTTGTACATGATAATGTACATGTACATGTAAATGATCACTTGTACATGATAATGTCTCTGGCCTGGAATCTCTGGAATATAATTCTAAATAACCCCCCAGTTTCCAGTTCAAGTTCATTCATGCCTAAGAAACATCGTAAAACTTTTCATGGTGGGAGCGTGGGTGGCTCAGTCGGTTAAGCATCTGATTCTTAGTTTCGACTCAGGTCTTGATCTCATGATTCGTGAGTTTGAGCCCCACATTGTGCCCTGTGCTGGCAGCATAGAACTTGCTTGGGGTTCTTTTCTCCCTTTGTCTCTGTCTCACTTTTGCTCATGCTTTCTTTCTGTCTCTCCCTTTCAAAAATAAACAAAAAATCTTTAAAAAAAAACCTTTCCATGGCATTCTTTCTCTCCTTTGAAATCTTAGGGTTCCCTTATTTAGGATTATGTGACATTGTCATAAATTTCCCTATGCAATCAGTGACCTTTTCTGTGTTTGTGACTGGTCTTCACAACTGTACTGCAAAATCCTTTATGACAGAATAAGCATTATGTGTTGAAATTTATTTTGTCCTGATGAAGTATCTAGTAAATGGTAATATACTAACATATTCCCTTTGGATATTCTTTTAGGATTGCGATTTTCCCCACTCATGAATTCAGTCATTCAAGAACACACATAGTTTTCCTCTAATTTTCTTTTCAGTCCCATTTCTTACCATATTTTCTCTGTTCATACACTTTCAACCACACTGGTCTTTGTACTGCCTTTTAACTACATCAAGCATCTCACCTAAGGACCTTTCACCTGATGACCTTTGTGTTTGCTCTTGCTTCCCTCTGCCAGAAACACTGTTCTACCAAGTATTTATATCCTTTTCTCCTCTGCCTCGTTCAGATGCCTGCTCAAATGTCACTTCCACGGAGTTCTCATCTCTGAATATTTTATATAATGTGGCACTGCCTTCAAAACTCTCTACACCCTCACACTGTTTTATATCCTTTAGTGTAGTTATTAGTTTCTGGCTTTATATGTTTGATTTTGTTACTGTGTTTTCTTCTCTTCCATTACTGTGGTAGCTTCTTGTTAGCATTTTTTATTACACTTATATACCTTAAGTGCATAGCATTTATTGTTGATTGAATAGTGACAGAGTGACTACTGAATATTTTGTACCCAGACTATACGTCACATTGGGCATACTATGGTAGCTAAAATAGACATAGTTTGCCCTTAGAATAAAAATGAAGATACTTAGTGCAAATAAATTATTCCTATAAATGACATTTATATACATGCATATATATTTGCATCATGCATACATATGGTAACTGCTACAAAGGATAGTGGTAAGATGCTATGGGACAGTGAAAGAGACAAAGCCTTGTTAAACGAGTGTTGCCTTATATGGAGTTGTAAAGGATGAGGCAGGATTCATCAGGTGAAGTGTTGGCTAAAGAACATTCATGATGTGCCAGTGACCTGAGGTGGGAAGGAGCTTATTCTGTTTTGGGAAATTCAAATGTGATTGAATAGTCAGGCAGAAAGGAAGAGAGGTGGATGATGAGGCTGGAGTTTTAGGCAGAGCCGATTTTCCAAGGTTATTGAGAATTTGTTAAGGATTTGGGTTTTTATATCGAGTATAATGGTATATCATTGAAAACATTCTTAAGCAAGTAAAAGCCGAGATTAAATTTAAAGACTAGTTGCCTGACTGCTGTGAGGAAGAGGCCAGAAAAGAAACCAAGAATAAAGACTGGCATTCTATAGAGACCTATATGTGTACACTCACACACATATTGGGTGAGTGAGAAAGAAAAAGAGAAAGTCAGGTAAATCTAAACTTCTGCCATTGTGTCTGGTAGCAAAGCTTCCCACTGCTGGTGCTGAAGGTATACAAGTTAAGTGTATATAGTACATATCAAGCATTGTTCTAGGGTGAAGCATGCTTAGTTAATTTAATCCTTTCAGAACCCCTGCTACATATGCATAATCTCCATTCTAAAAATGACTCAGGGATGTTCAATAATTTCCTGAAGAACAATAGAAAGACCATGCTAGAACGGAGATTTAAGCCAGTACTGTCAAACTAGAAATTAGATGCTTTAAGGGCGCCTGGGTGGCTCAGTCGGTTGAGCGCCCGACTTCAGCTCAGGTCATGATCTTGCGGTCCGTGAGTTCGAGCCCCACGTCGGGCTCTGTGCTGACAGCTCAAAGCCTGGAGCCTGTTTCAGATTCTGTGCCTCCCTCTCTCTGACCCTCCCCTGTTCATGCTCTGTCTCTCCCTGTCTCAAAAATAAATAAAAACGTTAAAAAAAGTAAAAAAAAAAAAGAAATTAGATGCTTTAATACGCTAATGACTACACAGCAATTGAATTTTATTCATTAAATCAAATTAGATTTCTGATGTTCAGAACACTTCAAAACATGGATTACTTTAGACAAATGGATATTGTAAACTTAAAATATAGATGAGAGTACAGAACGCCATGAACATTTTGTTCCTCAGTTTTTGTTTTTGTTTTGTTTTGTTTTCGTTTCCCTGTTCACGTCACTCACTTTCTGCCCAGTGCTACCATCATGGCTCACAGCATTTCCCGATGTTTATGCTAGGGGCGGAAGTGTGGCAATAGGACTGATCAAAGGCTACCATGTTCAATAAATAGCCTTGGAAGATAGACGTCTCAGCACTGCAGCATAGAGCCCTGCCAAGCCAGTGTGAGAATGGCTGCCCTTTCGGTCTGGTCCTCTAAAAATCCTATACATCATTCACTTGTGCTTCAGAACCATTAGAGCAATTCCAGACAAAAAGAACCAACCTTATTTATGCGGTTTCTGTTCATGGTTTTGAAATACCTGACATTTCTCATGGTTTCTAGTTAGAAGCATGCTCTTTTTTTTATCATTACTGATAACTCTTCTAATAACCCATTAATTAGAGTTTTCTTTGGGGGAATCCAAGGAATTTAATTTAATTTTGTTAATTCAATTTTTTTTGGAATTTAATTTTAAATTGCTTTGCTTTTCTAAGTCATCAAAACAAAGTTCCCTTCACCCATATTATCCCCAGGATTATTATGCGATATATTAGTACTAAAATGTGTGTTGAAAGTTATCTTTTTAAAAATGTTGTTCATTACTTCATGTTACTCCTTTTCAGTATCTGAGTAATACATGGTCTGAGTAGTGAGTTTAAGTTAATATACAATTGTCAGGTTGAAAATGAGCAAACTTTGACTTTCAGCATTTCTTTGTAAATTGATAAGAAATGAAGGTTGGATACATTGAGTGGCTTCGATGACAACTGCCACTGAAGGTGGATGATCACAAGTAATGGGGAAGCAGGTGGAAGCTTGCATAGATATGAACTTCCTATTTTAGTTTTTGCTTCTCTTTACTTCCTCTGTGCCTACATTAGGCTCACAACTCTTTACAGGTATTTATTTGTGTCCTAAATCACAGTCGTTGGTACAACCAAGTCCACTAGCTAAGACCGGAAGCTGATTTCAGTGGAAGTTTTAAAAAACTGACTTTTGTGTTCAGTGTCATGTGTGAACAGGATATTCATATGACACTGGATAAACTGATAGAGATGTATAATAAATAGTAGCATTATAACACATAATTATTCACTCATGTGATTGCTGTTTGACTACACAGAACTTTGTAATTGTTAGGGTTCATAAAATAACCACAATTAAATGTGCATTTATGACAGTTTCAAAGACTAATTAAGCATTATTGCAGAGTATCAAATGAAAATTATAAGCCTCTTAAGGGTCCATTTTAGATACCGTCCATTTCTTCTATTCAGATATTCTTCACATATGTTTCCATTTTAGGTTTTTATATCCAAACTGAAGAACATTCTATTTTAAGAAACATATCCTTCTGCTTTCTTGATGTTGATGATGTTGAATATAATTATAATATTCCTCTACTTGAGAAGTATTCTATTCATTTTAAAGATGATTTCATTTGCATATTTTAATTTTATTTTTATTTCTCATACTGAGCTATTTCTAAAACACAAAGATACAGTGCATAGCTGTTAAAATCAAATACACACACAAACACACACACACACATACATGCAGAATCTAGGATTAAAAATGTATTAGGTCTTCTTTATTGTCAGCAGATACAAATGTTTATGGCGTTGCTGTATGTTGAGCTGATGCTGTAACAACAGTAGAACTAACAAAGTATCGAGAAGGAACTAATGTTACAAAATATCCTATAAATACACATACAAAAGATTTTTTTCATGGTAACTTGTAAGTAGTCCCCAAGTGTTGAATTATTTCAATCACTTAATCTATAGAATTCCCTTCTGGAACAAGTAATATTCTTACATTATTAGAATAGTCCTAAAAGAGCTTCTAATGTGATGTCAGCAGAAAGGAAAGCCAGAAACATTTTGGGTACAGTGCCCTTTGCAGTTTGCAAAGTACGGTTCTTCAACAAATTAAATCAATAATATGCTTTTGTTCAAGTGAAAAAAATTCTGATTTTTATGCGTAAATAAAGTTTCACTCTATTATCATAATTTTCACCTCATGAACTATTGTAAAATATTTATATTTTCTGATGAGGTAATGAATCACATACTGTGAAACTAATTTCTTTTTACAGTTCTCTTTTAGATTTTTCTTTCACTGTCATTTTTCAGTTAGGACTATACTTGTACTTAAAGATCTTTAATAGTAAGTTTTTAAAGAGGAATAAAAGGTAAAGGTATCGATTATAGTTCATCAGATGATACATGATACATGATACATCTATCTTTGCTTGAGGGGAAACTCAGTCTGTCCTTTGTATGTAGGGTAGAGTTGAGATGGGGCTGATCATTTCCTAAAAAGAGTGCTTTTAGAAATGTACAACCAGACAAATTTAAGAAAAAAGTAACTTCTTACAGAGTATCAGGCGTTCCTCTCAGACTCCAAGTTAGTCTAAATGTATAATATTATGCAGAGAGCTGGATTACACGTTCCACAAGGTAACAAACTACATCTGACTTATTCACTGCTACATTCTTAGTTCTCAGCAAATAGCACCTTTCTCATTTTATTTTTATTTTTCTAAAGATTTTATTTTTAAATAATCTCTACACCCAACATGGGGCTCAAATTTACAACCTCAAGATAAAGAGTTGTATGCTTTACCAACTGAGTCACCCAGGCGGCCCATACCTTTCTCATTTTAGATACATGATAAATGATATTTGCAAGAAAGGATAAATGAATAATTTCAAATATTAATAATTTGAAAGATGATATTAGAGTTACATAACTTACAATCAGTGAAAAGGTTTTTTTGGAAATAATGAAGGGTAGACTTTCAAAGCAAAATGGACTATTTCATCAATACCAAATCTAAGCAGATTTATTAAAGACTGAGTAAATGTTCCAACAAGATATTATACTATTCTAAACCTTTGTTAAAGACAATTTGCATTTTAATTGGATCTAAGTTAAAAGAATATTAAGAGGTTTCCAAATATATGGATAGAGATGGAATTCAGGTTCTTCTCTAGTTTTATTGGAAAGGAAAAAAGGCTGATCATAAATTTATAAAGTAGTGTTTCTATTTTTACTTCTGGTATATGGATAAGGAAAAATGAGGGTAACAAAATGAGGAGGAGACAGAGCATAACATAAAATGTAGAAGAAGATAATTTTCAAATAAATATATTGCAATTGAAGAAAATTGATGAAGTTAAAATTAGGTTTTATTATATGTAATTGCTGATTAGGACATATATGCATAAATTTGCATGCACAAATAGACATCTGTATGAACGTTGACTGCATATATTAATTCAGAAGAAAGGTTTTATTTTTAAGTAGTAAACTCTATGATAACCCTAGTTTACACTGTTTTGAAAATCTACATTTTTCGCAGATCGTATATATACTTATATTATGGTCATCATTATCATAACTTCTACATTTTAAACTTTGATAAGTTAAAATTTATATATTTTTATAGAATGAGAAAAAGCATAAAGAAAATATAGACAGCAATTAGGATAGTGTCTTCCTTAATAAAGTTTGTCATATATTCTGACAGCACTTTAAGATGCAGTAATATACTTTCTTCCCCTTTGGAAGTAGAATGTGGCAAGTGCATTTACTCAATTATTCAGAAAGATTATGGAGAAGGAAATTGTTAAATATTGAAAACTTGAAAATCCTAACTTTTATCAAAGACTCTGAAAGTTGGTTTTTAAGTAACCAATGATGTGGTAGGTGTTTGAATAGTGTGCTTTCACAGGTAAAAAGCCTTTAGAGATTTGTGATGGTTTAGTTGTCAGCAGACTGAAACATCACTTGACTTAGGAAAGAATATTATTTTACTAGATCATTTAAAATCAAAAGTGGACAGTTGGAGGAGCTCACTTGAAATTCATCACAGTAAATTGACACTCTCTTTTACTTTTGAAGTCATAAAATGCCTTGAGAATTATTTCTTTATTTTATTTCAAGGAGCGAGAAATATGAGTGAAGTATTCCAGCTTAGTACAAATAAAACTTGGTAAGAAACATAAGTTAAAAAACACCAAGATCTTTAAACTTCTCATAGTAAGTGTATCTTTGGCAACCTGGACAATAAAAACAGGAATCACTGAAGCCTCAGGTCCTGGGCCAAAATAAAAGGAATTTTCTGAAAGATCAACAGTTGAAAAACTTACCAACTCCAAGAATCAGCTTGGGTGAATAGAATAACATAGGCCAACCATCAACTCTTCATTCAATGGTATTCTCCGATACCAAATATTAGCAGGGAATAGGTTTATCTTGTTGACTGAAGAACAAAAACTATATAGTAATCTACAGTGCCCTTTGTCTTATTTTTAAAAACCAATATAATGTGTAGCAAAATTAGATTTTGAAAGTTACATAATTCCCTCCAAGTATTAGTTTTGTTGCTATTATTGTTTTAATCCAAACTATGACTAAAATAATATTTTGTACAAATATATTAGCATATCATATTATTAACATTAAATATTGTAACATAAAATTTTAATTAATAATATCTTAGATTTTTTGACATTTCTTGAAGCTTGATTTTTTTTCCTTGAAGTTTATTTTAAAAATAATTTGTGAGAGCATATAACACCACTGGGATTTAAGGAAAATGATCAAAATTTTGCCATAGAAATTGTGGAAGTAATTCCAATTAGATAAGATACTAAACCAGAATATCTCAAGTTTCTCTTTAAAACATGGGCTAGAAGTCCAGGCTGCACTCTTTTATTTATCATTAACTAATTCATTCATTCATTCATTCATTCATCCATCCATTCATTCATTCATTCATTCATTTTAGTCCAGAATATGTTCCCACCCTTGCTCCTTTGATTTTTGACCAACAATTTCATTTTTTAACTACTTTGTTTCAAGTTTCCATTATGTCCCGAATGCTCAAGCTGTGTGAGTTTTAAATGCTTCTTGAACACTAAAAGAAGGTAAAGTATAAGGCAAAAAAAAAAAAAATTGCACTGAAAATTTTAAAACTTGCCTTTTTAAATGTTTAATAAAACTGTATGTTTTTTAGCAATTCACGTGAGATCTGTCTCATTAACCATAAAATGATAAAGTTTATTTCAGATCATACTGGTCCCATATGGTTCCTTGCAGCTTCATGATTTTGCAAATATCTTGTTAAATCTGAAATTCCATGAAATGTAAATACATTTCTAGATAAGGTGGATAAGTGCCATTTTATCATTAATAAGACCTTAGTGGCACTACAAGTAAAACATTATCTGATAACAGTAGAGGACCAACAAGTAACTGTGGAAGAATGGATAAATATTTTCCTGCTTCCAAATATGTTATGTTTTGTAAAAACAACATTATTGAGGTAATAATTCACCAACCATATAATTCAGCAATTTAACGTGTCCAACTCAATGCTCTTTAGTATATTCACGGAATTCTGCCTCCATCACCATAATCAACTTTCAAACAGTTCCATCACTTCATAGAGAAACTCTGTATCTATTACTAACCTTCCCCCCACTGAAATCATACAATATGTAGGCTTTTTAGACTGACTTCTTTTGTGTGGTATAATGTTTTCAAGATTCATTCACATTATAGCATGTGCTAGACTTCATTTCTTTTTATTACCAAATAATATTACATCACATGGATAGATCCTCATTTTATGTATCTGTTCGTCAGTTGATGGACACCTGAGTTGTTTACATTTTGGGACCATTATGAATACTACTTCTATGAACATTTGCATACATGTTTTTGTGTGGACATACTATTTTCATTTCTTTTGAATATGTAACCAGGAATGAAGTGGCTGTATAGTATTTCTATGTTAAAGATTCTGAGGACCTACCAGATTGTTTTTCAGGGTAGCTGCAGCATTTCACATTCCCTACAGGAGTGTCTAAGTTTTCAATTTCTCTGTATCTGGGTCAATAATTTTTTATTAACTTTCTTCTTGATTATAACCACTCTCATGGATGTTAAATGATCTTTTGTGCTTTTGATTTATGTTTCCCTAATCCTAATGAAATTGAACATCTTTTCATGTACTTGTTGGATATTTTTATATTTTCTTTGGAGAAATATCTGTTCTACTCTTCTGCCCATTTTTAATCATGTTGGTTATCTTTTTAATTTTATTTTTTTAAGTTTATTTTAGGGAGAATGAGAGGGAGCATGAGAGAGATGAGTGGAGGAGGGAGGGAGGGAGGGAGGGAGAGAGAGAGAGAGAGAGATCGAGAATCCCAAGCAGGCTCCATCCTGTCAGCAAGGAGCCTGATGCAGGACATGGTCTCACAATTTGTCAAAATCAAGCGTCAGATGCTTACTGACTGAGCGACCCATAGGCCCCTATTTGTTTTTTGGTTTTTGTTTTTTAGTTATAAAAGTTCTTTATATATTAGAGACTTTCCCAGGGCTTGACACAAATGGCTTTATATGCATTAGTGCAACATCCGTGTGAGATAGGTAAAACTGTTGTTCTCATTTTATAGATGAGAAAACCAATATACAAGATAAAATCTTGCCCAAAGCCACCCAGCTAATGAATTGCAGACCCTGAATTTGAACACGCAGCACAAGCAGTAACCACTATGTGTCATTGTCTTAGTTTTTACTTATAAGACTACAATTGTTTTATCACTTTATTGATAAAAATATTATGCAGAGGTGAAGATAACTTTTCAAAAGTGATTTTTAAAAACAGAATTGGTGAAAGTATATATTTTGGCTTTAAGTAAAATAATGCAATTAATGTCAAGCATGGACCATATATGTAAGTACTTTAAGAAGTATAAAGTGCCAGGCTAGTGAAAGGCAGTGTTATATTTTTATCAACACATTTAAGTTTACTTCTAATCTTAGAATATCAGGTGTTCCTCCAACTATTCAAGACTAATTCTCCTACATCTTGATCTCATTCCTCCTCCATTATTATTAGAATTGTTTTATTAAGTATCTTCTTTCATTTTTTTTTTTATTTTTTGCATGGACACAATCCAAAGAAACCATTTTTCTCTCTTTCCACTTCTTCATCTGCAGTATAATCTTCGGGTTACTGTAATAGTTAACTATGAGAAGGCAATGACTCAGCTTAGTTGGCACTGAGGCCTTTAAATAATAATGGGAAGATCAAATTTGGCTGGAGGTTACATTCGAGGGATTTGGGGGTACTTGACATTAAGGACTATGTGTTTATCGTCTATCCACCTGTGTCTTATCCTTTGTCTCCACTATACACTCACAGCTCAAAACACTCTGGCTAATGGAGAGTAGGCAGTCCACAGAATAAGTACAGAAAGGAATTTAGTGGGCTTGTTTGATCTCAGTTTCATGTGGTGTAATCATTCAAAAATATCTTACCCAGAGAGAGAAAGAAAACTTGCTACATGCCATATTAAACAAATTCATAGTGCTAGGGTTCTGTGTGATATAAACAGAAAAAATGGGAGCCTTTCAATGATTCAATAGCCATAAAGAAGGGAGCAGGCTGCAGAAAGGTATCTAAGTTTTAACGCATGCTAAGTGCCCACGGCCTTTACATTCTGGAACAAAATATAGAAACAATGGTTACCTGAGAACTGGGGCAGCTTGACTGTTCCTAAGATACAGGAAATAAGCTCCCCAAATATTATAATAATATTTCCATAACCAGGTAAGAATTGCCTATTTTCAAACAACACTAAACTTGTTATTGAACCTTATTTACTGGTTTACTGCTCCTATACAAGAAGGGAAAGTAGGTAAAAGTGGTAAAGAAATGGGTATGCATTTTCCAAAGTTACAACATCATGCAAATACAAACAAAAAATCATGGGTAAAAACATGAGCCACACAAATGTATATTGAGCATATGCCATATAATTTTCTCATGAATGAGAGTACCAGCAGGGTGGTAAACTAGTTTAAAGAGGCCAAAGTTACTAAGAATAAGAACGCTGAAATAAACTTGAAAGATAGAGACAAAGCTGGTTAATGTCCTACAAGTCATTAAACTTTAAACATTATTGTTTCTCTTTTGCAGAGGGCAGAAATTATTTGCAACTGTCATTATTCTGCAAGTTAACATGTAATTTCACAGAACTTAAGCTCTAATCAATAGGAACGGTAAATCAAACAATGGTATATTGTTCTATTAAATTAAATACTCCTTCAATGGTGACTTTCATGTTCCAATATGACATTAAAATGATACACAGTCATTCATGTATCTTATTTATAAGTGTCACATAATATTGCTTAGCTACAGAGAGCAGAAATGACAAGCAATTACAATTGCTTCACAATTTCACCAAAATAATATTAATAATTATAACAGATTACTATAAGCCATACAATATTCTAAGTATTATATATTAACTATTTTATTCCTAACAGTGCTATGAGATAGGGAGTATCTTTATGGTCAAAGAAAAGTTAATTAACTCACTGAATTGTAACTTATTCATGGATACATGGAGCCAGAATTCAAATTAGCAGAACTAGCTTCAAAGTCTGTAATTTTAACCATTGCACTAAATTGTCTCTCACTAACTCTCCCTCTTTACATCCTGATTCCTCCTCAACTATTTTGGTGCCATAAGAGCATCTCCCTTCCCATCAGCACCTCCTAGAAGCACCTCAAAGAGCAAGATAATAACACTAACAACAATAGTGATGATGATAATGATGATGATGATGATGATGATGAGATGATGATGATGATGATGATACTGTTTAAAAACTGTCATTTCAAAAAGTAATATAATAAACAAAAGCATCTTAGAATGTAATTTTTAATTGATCTGTAGTTGACACTTAACAATTTAAAGTTTGTCTTCACAATATCAACGCAAGAGCCCTAGCACTTGCCCTCCAAACCAGATCATCACCCCTAAGCAACTCCAGCATAGAAATTCTTGAACCCCGATTGCAGTATGCATTCAGTCTCCACTAAGACATAGGCAAGCCATGGTCCAAATTGACCAGTCACCCTGGAGTTTAAAAAATCCAGTTGTACTTTTCTCTCCCAGTTTTCTGCAGTGTTAAACTCTGTTGAACACTTTCTTCTTTAAAGTGCCTCCTACCTTGAACTTTGCGGCAGCGTTCATTACTCTTTTCCTTTCTCTCTTACCATTTACTGAACCCGACTTCGTCCCTTCTGCCTAGAGTTCACTACTCTGTTACATCTCTCATCTGTTCTTACCTAAGATGTTGAATTAGCTTCTTTTTCTCCCCATCTAATTCATTTTAAAATGTAATATTATAATGTAATATTTTTGTAATATTTTTAATTCATTTGTAATGTTTTCAAATATTTTATTTTTAAATGTTTATTCATCTTAAATGGGTTATTTCGTAAAACTTAAAACTTAGAATATATATTAATGTTATAAAGTATAACACTCAAATAACTTTCCATGATAGTGGTATGTAACTTAAAAATCAAACGTCTTCTTACTTACACTTAAGTACACTTCTACCTGCGCAATCCCTGAAATCTTTTCTACCTGTTGTTCCTTCATTGGTAAATTCTATTTTTTGAGGACAGTAAGAATTTTGTGTTTTAAATACATGTGTCCTTTATCATGTACTTACCACACATGTATGTATCCCTAAATATATATTGTTTGTTTTTGCTTGTTCTAGAGCTTCATAAAAATTGTATTAAATCATGGTTTTCAGTGGAGATCAAATAGCATTTTATTATTTAGTTTTTTATTTTTCATAAATTTAATGTTTGTTTACTTTTGAGAGAGAGAGAAACAAGAGTGTGAGTGGGGGAGGGGTAGAGAGAGGGGGACACATAATCTGAAGTGGGCTCCAGGCTCTGGCTCTGAGCTACCAGTACAGAGCCTAATGTGGGGCTCAAACTCATGAACTGTGAGATCACGACCTGATCCTAAGTCAGATGCTTAACCAACTGAGCCACCCAGATGCCCCTATTATTTACTTTCCTTAAGTTAGGTGGTTAACTTTCCTAAATCCAAATGTGATTCAATCTATTTCCAGGTGAACATTCTTGAGTGATTTCCCCATTAGTAAGTATAAACTGTTAACATACACTGGATTTATAATCTGGTGGCCACCTACTTTTCCAGTCCTGTTACCAGATTTCCCCATAACTCTGCCATTCTGCCATACTCAATACCTGCAGCTCCACCCCATTCCATGAAATTTCACCACCTTGTGCCCTCACACATCATTCTCTTTCTACCCAAGTCTTTTACTTTTCCCATATGTGTTCACAAAATTTTAATTTAATTTTTAACCCTAAAATATAACAAGTAAAATGTTCCCTTAAATATCCCCAAGCCACCCTAAAAACTTTTACTAAGCTTTTATGTGACCTTGTCCTTGCATTGGTTATAGAACTTATTACATTTTATGTGTCTTATTTATTCCTAATCTTCATGAGACATTAATTTTTTAAAAGCTAGTAGCTATTGGTCTCCCTTACCTAAAACTTGAAAATATATTGTTTTGATTGAATGTTTGAATAAATGAATGAATAATAGAGTAAACTTATGAATGAGGAAAAAGGGAGAATAAAGTCTCACCCAATATTTGAGGAAAGGCAGAATGATAACAGGGTTAGGATTTAGAGGCTGTCTTCACACTGAGTTTGAAATGATCAAGTTTCATCAAATAAGGTGGACAGAAACTTAAGAGAGATCAGTTGCATGGATTTGGAATACTATAAAATAGTTTCAAAAATAATTACAAGCTTAGATTAATTCGACTATACTGACCCTCAGTCCACATACAACAACATTAATATAGCAAATGCTTATTTGAAACATCTAAGGCATTGCTGTGCAAGACTGAGATCCCCTGAACGGAACTCCATTACTGCACTCACATTGACGGATGGGGATTATAGGATTATATCTGCATTAATAGATTTCCCACAAGACACATGCATTGTAAACCATGTTGCAGACGATAAGGGTGACTTGACCTGCTGTGACTTTATTTATCAGATTTCTAGTAAAGTGTTTGATGATGTTTCCTTTTACTGAAGGAAGAAGTTTTTAATTGATTCCTAAGGAAATTATTGCAGTTGCAGCCCTGCTTTAGTTTTTTTACTGGCTAGATTTTCTTATGGAAAAGAAATATATGTCCCCTGTTATTTGGTCAGTAAGATCATTTACATTTTAACATACAGAAGCCTCATTATCTGCCAAGTTGGTGCTGAAACAGCATGAGGTGTTAATTGTTATGCAGAAATAGAGTTTATGAATATGCTAAAATGGGATGGGGTTAACATTTATGACTGCTTATGTATTTGTATATTAAATGTTCTTATTTATTTCATGTGCAACCTTTACTTTATGAGGGCATACAGAGGAGAATTAATGTTTGTGAGGTATTTTGTGTCAGACATAATATGTGAACAAACAGGTATGTTTGCTGACCTCTCTTTCTCCTAAGAATATTTGAGACTGAAAAATTCAATGAATCAGAACCTTTTCATTCACTGTTACCCTTTGTTCTGTGACCATGTTTAGTATAAAAAGCCATATGTATATACATCTCCATAATGTAAAGAGCTCAAGAGAGTCATAAATTTATGTAAAATCTAATATTTTCTAAGAACATATCAAAAAAAAACACAAATACCCTAGAAAACCCATTATGCCTTACATATTACTCATCAACTTAGCTTTCTTAATTGTTTTCAACCAAAGGAAAATTTCACATTACTTTTTTACCCCCTTTTCCATTTTTATATGTGCGAAGTAACATTGCCTAATCCTTCATGGTGACATTGCTTTAGGAATGTCAGTTTCATTATACCATTTCATTGAGTACTGCCTGAATATCTTCTAAAATAACACTGTAAACTACAAAAGGACTAATGCTTTATATCTTTACACATTTATTTACTTTCTTAATTTTCTGTTAAAATGGGTTAACCTGGGATTCACTTATTGTCTTCCAAAATTTAGAGATTGACAAGCTCACATACGTTTTCAATGGGTGGGAATTCTGGTAAAGAGAGTAAACGCTGTTTTTGTAACTCCATTCACAAAACTCTCCAAAATGGATGTAAACACACAGAATAGAGGAGAAAATTCACCTGCATTTGAGCTAGTGAATTATAATAACTCAATAATGTAAGCTCTGAAGAAAAAAAAAAAGGCTGCCAAATCAAGTAAACATTAGGCCCAATATAAAAGGGAGGCACCAAGTTGGCATACCTCTTCTTCAATTTATATCATCATGCAAGCAGGCAGGTTGTGTGGGGCGGTGGGTTCTACTCTGGAGAATATGAAAAGACATGGCTGAGGCATAAGAAAAATGAGGGCACGCCAATGATGTTTCATCAGCTAAATTAAAATGGTGGAAGAAGCAGAGCTGAAAGAAACTTACTTACTCACTTACTTACTTATTTACTTATTTTTTTATTTATTGGATCAGGTATAACCTAAGTGATTGATTGATTGATTGATTGATTGATTGAACCAGGTATAACCTAACTTATTTATTTATTTATTTATTTATTTATTTATTTATTTATTTATTGGACCAGGTATAACCTAACTTATTTATTTATTTACTTATTTATTTATTGGACCAGGTATAACCTTACTTACTTACTTATTGATTGATTGACTGATTGGACCAGATATAACCTAAACTTGAGGGTGGGCCAGGGACAAATAGAGAACAGAAATATCTGAGTCCATTGTTTTGGACAGAGGCTCTGAAGACTGCTTCAGGTTGCCCTGGCTTGCTCCTGCCCCCTGGGTTGAAGTCTCAGGACACTCTCCTGAACTTACTATTAGACCTTCCTCCAGAGCTGGCCCTGGCTGTGTGATATGGGATTCCATCTATTTGTAGAGAAAATTGGTGTCACTAATGTACCCAAAAATGGATTTTTCTACCACCTGTCTTATTTATCTGTTCCACTCAAGCAACTTCACAGCGGAACAAAAAAACACAAATCAACAATCTAACCAATGCAGTTTAAAGTCCATGGATAGAATGCAGAGTATGCCAGGTAAAAAAAAAAAAAAAAAAAAAAAAAAAAAAAAAAAAAAAAAAAAAAAAAAAAAAAAAGCAATCAGTTAAGGAAAATTGAAAATTGACAGCATCTGTTCTGGACACATATCAGTCCCAGATAAAAATGTTTCCTTTTGATAGTAATCATCATCATCATGTGTAACAACAAGCACAAATATTACAAATAAATGAAGGACATAAATATTCCACATAAAATACACAGATGCTCTGAAAGAGTAGTCTACGTAGTATAGAAAAGGGAGTAAAATTTTCAGAGCTCTTTTCATTCAGCGTAACATTGAAGAGTAGAACAGCCAGCCTTCAGATACTTGCTACTCCTGGGGAAAAATGCCAAATTAGTCCACGATGGTCCACAAGTTTGGTCTTTTCTTCTGATTTCGTGATCCAGAAACATACTACTGAGACACAGAAATTGTATTTCCAAAAATTCATAGAGGTACAAAATATTGCTCAGAATTTTGAAGAATTTGTATGTTTGATTAAGGAGTATGTGAGGAGTAGTTTCTGAAAACAAGCTGGAAAATTAGTAGATGATCAACTCTGAAGGGATTCTGTTATCATAATAAAAAAACTTGAATATTTCTCCTATAATTGAATGGGAGACTTTGACAGCTTTTAGTTATAAGAATTCTACAAATTGTGGTACAAAGATGAGGGAAAGGAGAATGTAGTTTATAGATTACAGGAAGGGCACACTAGAAGGGAGAATTGCTCTAGGCCACTGCAATAATCTCTTTAGGAGATGGCTGTATTCAGACTCTTAGAAAGGAGGATTTTGGAAATGTTGCGGAGGCAGAAAGCACCTGATGAGATTAGACACTAAGTCCAGTTGAACCTGACCTTTAATTACATTGCATTGTTGTGGCTGACTCTAAACTATATTAGGTTTGTGGTTTCATGAAAGGAGTCCAGTTATCAAGAACATCTTCAATTAGCTGACATAAACTGATCTTATAAGGATATCCTTTTGTGAAGTGCTAGCAAAGCAAAGAAGGCAAATAAATAAATAATAAAGAAAGAAAGAAAGAAAGAAAGAAAGAAAGAAAGAAAGAAAGAAAGAAAGAAAGAAAGTCATCTACTTTGCTGCTACCTCATGCAACATTCAGTTTCATGGCCAGTCAAAAATAAACAGTGCATATAGAAGTCCAGCTTATATGAGACAAAATGCAAGTGGCATTTTGTGAGAAAATGTTTAAAATATGTAATAAAAAAAGATTAACCTTAATAATATAAACCAGATTTACAAATTACTTAGTAAATGAGTCAACCAATTAAAAATGTGGCAAAACATAAAAACCAAGGCACATAGTACATAGCACTAAAGCCAAAATTTAGTGCTAATTAAGTAAAAGAAAATTAAAGTAAAAACATGCTATTTTACTTTTCTCCTATAAGGTTATCAAAAATAAATCAACAGAATTTAAGTCTAGTAACAGTCATTATCAAGAAGGTGAGGTAAAATACAATATTCCTATCATTGTTAAGAATGTAAATTCTGAAGTTGGCCATGCTGATCAAAATAGCAACTGTGGGGTGTCCCACAATAAATTGATCCCAATTTTAGGATTCAGTGCTACAGAAATACAAGTATAAGTCCAGATGTATGGACAATAAAGTATACATCACATACCTTAGTAAAGTAAATCACTGAAATGACTAAACTATCTATAAGCCTCACATGTGAAGTCATAATGTTATACCAAAGGAAAAATAAAAATTTTGCAGAAAACTATATAGCAGACAAAAGGATTTGCATATACATATATTTGTATGCCTTGATTTTATGGTGTGAATCCATACCTATACAGAAGGAGAAAGAGAGAGCACAGCAAAATTATACTGCAAACTTTTTAATTCCTCTATGTTTGCTGTTAACTGTGTTCCGTATTTAGGTGCTTTCATGTTAGGTGCGTAAATATTTATAATGGTTATACCTTCTTGTTGGATTACCCCCCTGTTACAACTGTCATACCTTCTTGTTGGATTATTACATAGTGTGCTTCTTTGTCTTTTGTTACAGTTTTTGTTTTAAAGTCCATCTTGTCTGACATAAGTATTGCTACTCCAGCTTTCTTTTGACATTCATTTGCATGATAGATGTTTCTTCATCCCCTCACTTTCAATCAATCTGCAGGTGTTTTTAGGTCTAAAATGAGTGTCTTGTAGGCAGCAGATAGATGGGTCTTGTTTTTTGTTTGTTTTTTCCTTTTTTTCCTTTTTTATCCATTCTGTCTCCCTATGTCTTTTAATCAGAGTATTTAGTATGTTTACATTCATAGTAGTTATTGATAGATATGTCTTTATTGCCATTTTATTACCTGTTTTGTGATGATTTCTGAAGATTTTCTCTGATCCTTTCTTATCTTTCTTTCATGGTTTGCTGGTTTTCTTTAGTGACTGAGCCACCCAGCCACTCCCTGTCTTTCATTTGGAACAAATTCCTCAGTCTTCTCATTTTGTCTAAGTCTCTGTGTCTGCTTCTTGTGTTAGGAAAGTCAACTATGTCACCTGTTCTAGAGGGTAATAGCATTATGAAGAAGAGGTTCTATAGTGCCCTGAAGTGTAGTGCCCCCTGTTCCCCAGGACCTGGCGCTTGAGGAAGTGTCTACACTGAATGCTACATGGGCTCTGTTGTTGGTTCCGGCCATTTTATCCTTCAGGCCAGTCTGCAGAGGCTTGCTTTACCTGTTGTGGGCAGTGTTTGGTCCCTTACCCTTACCATTCAGGTGTTCTTGTGAAATGAGACCTTGTCATCACTGCTGCCAGAACTGAGGCTCTGCAAAACTCCTGGTTAGGAGATGTGATGTGAGAAGAAGTTTGGGCTGGTCCTCTGGCAGAGGGGGCCCACCTTGCTGGGACAGAGGCAATCATGACTGGGAAGTGTGGTTCTTCCAGAGCACCAGAGACAGGGCTTGGTATACGCAAGTTAGGTTCCTGTAGGTGGCTCTGTGTTTATGCTGAGCAGCAGCGAAGGGGATTGGCACCTGCCAGTTGCTCTCTTCCCGCAGGGGTCTCTGTGAATGCTGCCTCTTTGGAACACGTTTTGAGATGAGCAAATAACCTTCCCACCATGTACCCCAGACACTCTTTAGATTGTTCTTTCCATGCTTTATGTTTGCAGGCTATTTGCCCTACTTTCTGTCCTCCTGGACAATGCCTCTGGGCTCTACTTGAGCCAAGCCTGCTGACCTATAGAACTCTAGGTTTTAAGACCCACTGGTTGCAAGAACTCATGAAATTCTTGCTTTCCAAGCCAATTGCTATGACGATTCCTTTTCCCTTGGTGAGCTCCCCTGTGTGCTAGTGATTCTCTTGCCCTTTTCTGTGACTTCACCTCCCTCCCTACCACAGCAGCAGCTGTCCGTTTCTCCTCCAAACCATGTCTGATTTCCCATCTTCCTTGAAGTGGCCTCTTCTCTACCTTTAGGTGTAGAGTTTGTTTTGCCAGCCTTCAGGTTGATTTCTGGGGTATTTAGGATATTTTGATAGTTATTTAGTTCTGTTCATGGGATTAGGCCAGCCTAAGGTCTCCTATTCTATGGCTATCTTCCCCTCTGATAGATTTCTTTAAATATATTTTTAAACTTCATATGAAATTCTTTATCTGTGGTAGATTGGCCATTCACTACGTGGTTGCAAACATTGGAAATTTGTAAATTTTGGAGGCCAAGGCCAGGCATCTTGCCATCCAGGCATCTTGTTACAGATGGTGAGGCAACGTTAAACATGACAATATTTTTTTCTAGTACAAAAAGTTTTCAGTGCAGTGGGATTTGCCAGACTATATGGAGACCACAAAGGAGGGGATTCTGGCCTAAGGAACTTAAGAAGGACTTCACAGTTAATTTAATACCTGATCTGAGGCTTGGGAAAGGAAAACCAGAACAATAAAAATGGGTAAAAGATATAGTAACATATTAATTAATGATAATTTCTGGATTTAATGCATTGCTTTTACTAGCTTCATAAAATGAATTTCATATACTCAGAGTTCTTTATAATGCAATTTTTTGGTTTAGCCTCATTACATAGTTGTATCTTAAAATAGAGACTTTTATACCATTAAAAAGATTCTCAATTTTTTTTTCCAAGATACAAAATGTCATTCATGGAATGAATAGGAACATTTTTTATGATCTATATAATTAATATTTGATAAATTATTGGGAAAACATTTTGATGTTTTCAGTAATGAGAAAAGATCTGGACTTTAAGATTTTTTTAACTCTCCCCAGTAGAAAAACAATAATGACTGCAAAGTCTGAATATGTTATGCTTTAATAATTATGTAATTTTTTATATATTTTGTGACCTTTGTTTTCTTTACTGGAGGTATTTGCTGTTTAACCTCCCTTATATTGTGATTTTGAAAGAAAATTCTTTGGAATAATATTATGTGAAATATTTTACAACTGGATTATATTTTCACTCCAGAAATATTATTTATATGGATGTAGATCCACTTGGAATAAATTCTCTGTGCATCTCAAGGTGTGCTTATTCTGCACAAATTCTGCCATAAATTAGAGGCAGTTAAGATTTCCTCTGGGCTAAAATATGACAAATAAGCATCTAACTTACAGTTTTATTCCCCTTTCTTTTCTTGTCTTTCTTTCTCTCTCTCTTTTGAACATCCAATGAAATACTTTTAATATATAATTCTATTATATATCTATATAATATTACTTGTATATAATGTAAGTTAATAAAGAGTTGTCATAATTTAGTTGAAGCCACATGTGAGAACCAGGATTTACTTAAATATAATGAGTACTTTTATCAATAGGTATAATGTAAGTGTATTAATATTCAAGATTATTTTAAGCAATATTTTGAATGTATAGAGAATATATAGTCTAAGAAAGGACAAATACTCTATTTTAACACTAAAATGATAGGCAAAATATTGCAGTCAAATCTACATTATTTGATCAATTTGGAAGAAACATTGGTAAATAGGAACTCACTTATTATATTGTTTGGCCCTTATTTACCAAAGGAAACAAAAACAGTATAAACCAACATCCCTTATAATTTTGGAAATTGATGTCTAAATCAGTACTAATTATTAATATGCATTACTTTTGGTTACTGTGTAAGTGCATAAGATATATTTGTTGAAAACATGTAATAACACATAAAATGTATATATTATATATTTCATTTTATCTGTCAACAAAGAATTTCTTTCTTTAGTGAGAGAGAAAGAGGCACAGGGAGAGAGAGAGAGAGAGTGAGAGTGAGAGAGAGAGAGAGAGAGAGAGAGAGAGAGAGAATCTCAAGCAAGCTCCACGCTTAGCATGGAGCCTGATGTCGGGCTAGATCCCCCGACCCTGGGTTCATGACCTGAGCCAAAATCAAGAGTCAAGCACTCAACTTACTGAGCCAACCCAGGTGCCCCCAAGATTTTTTTTATTTCAGTGAAAGTGTTTTTCATATTTGTACTCAAATTCTTCCCATACATAACTATGTAATTGTTATACTTCCCAGTTTATAGAATTGACTGGAATGTTGAATCAGGTCAGAGATAGAAAGCATAAATGCCTAACAAACAAATTCTTTTGTCAACTCTTCTCAAATACCATTTCTTCACCATATTCAGATATAAATGACAACACTAATAATTGATAATTACACTTTAACCTGCAGCTTCTCATTCTCCTGACTCTCTGAACATGTTTCTCAATGTCTTTCCTTGGCTACTCTCACCCTCCCCCTGCCCTTGACCCCTAGGATTCTGGTCTTTCTTCTCTTCTCTTACTATTCTCTACTCTTTCAGTATATCCATGGTCTATGTTTTCAATAATTATTCACAAACCACAACTCCTATCCTGAGACCTCACCTCCTATCCTGAAATCCCTTCAAATTTTCCACGTCTCCATTTTGTTTTATTATAATCTACCCTGCATCCTGCTAATATGATCTTTTTTATGTAAAAAGATGGGCATTCTGTGAATTGGTCTTCTATTCCCTATAGGATAAAGCCCTAACTCCTCACAAGGCACCCAAGCACTCTTTAACACTCCATTTCATTAAATCAACATGTCTCTGGTTATATCCACTTCCTCTACCCTCTCCAAATTTTCCCAAAGAATCTGTATTATCTACATTGCAGCTAACTTTCTTACAACATTGTTAGTTGTGCACAATGAAGAATTGTCCATTTCCATCCATGATTTTCAGATGTCTAACCAAGCATTAATGTAAGTGGGACAGCTATTCAGAATTATCTGAAACCAAGAGTAAAATTTACATATAAACAAAATATTTTCAGTATTTTATATGAATTAAATATTCCCAAGGATTTTTGAAGAATGTAATTACCATGTAAATAGAAGAAATAATGTAAATATCATCCATTCAGAATATTACCAGAGGTGTTTGCCATTTTGGAAATTTGCTATGCCAATGTCAACACTGCTCGCAGTATTTTAATTGCCAGTATAGCACACTTATTTGTAGTTTTATGAGCGATCTCGAATTTTGTAAAATGATACAAGTTTAATTTGTATTTAATTTAATACTTCAAAAGGTCAAATTCCTTTAAAAATGAAGAGCTATCAGGTAAATATTCAAAATTGTGTTATAGAGCTTTGCCCACAAATATTAGCCATCAATGGGCCCATATAGTCAATTGTGTCAACTCTTTTGTTGTTGTTGTTTATCTGTTTGTTTGTTTAATGAGGTAAAGATTATATCAATGCTTTATGAAGAAATATATGCTAGAGATTACAAAGATAATCTAAACTTCTGAGATTTAAGGGAAAGTTTAAAGATCATTGATAGTATTATTGATGTGAAAATAAATGTTTAAATCAGAGCAATAACCTCATTTCTTGTAGCATTAGACAAACGATTTAAAAATGTGGTAATATGCTAATATTCTTACCAGCTGAGAAAGCTTGCTAATTTTACCTGAAATCCAAATGAAATATATATATTTTTAGTCCATCAAGAGTTTTACTGCTTTAGGTAGACTTGATAAAATGGATCAAGGTGTCCAAAGTATGTGTAACCACTACAATCAAATGAATTTTCATTACAAATGAAGAAAGTATCATGTAAAAATCAAGATAGAAATTTTACCTTTTTGTTAGCTTTCTATTTCAGTGCCAAAAAGAATGAAAGAATAATAAATACACCATATTTAAAAGGTTTTGTATCCAAAATAAAGTAAAGGCTATAAAATTATAATTCTAAGATCATAGTTTTTTTCTCATTATTAAAAATGTATTAATTCCAGAAACTTAGAAAATCTAAAACTAAGCCTAAATAATCAAAGGAAACAACTCAAAATATCACTATAAGATGATTACTTTTAAATATTTCATTCTAATCCTGTTTCCCTGCATATTAATTTAAAAATACAGCCCTTGATCAATTTGGTCTTGAAGGGGAAAAAAAAAATAAAATAAAATAAAATAAGATTTTTCTCACAAATGTCCCTGTCAATCTACTTTGTGAATTCCTTTTCCTTGACCCACTGAATAAAATAATAAACAGGAATTGCGGCTCTTCTGATGATTTTTAGCTGATAAAAATTTCCCCAGGAATCGTGAGTCACAGAAATAGCTTCATTTCTATAATTAAAATGCCCAGTCTTGTTAAATACTTATTAGGTGAATCATGTGAAACCTCGGTGACTGCTTAATAAGTGGGAAATTCTCCTGGGATGTTAAGAAGGAAAGGAAACACATAGTGTATTTACCTATTAAAAATTCACTATGTGAGGTCACTTTGCTGATCAAAATTCTTATGCCAGTTATTTTAGTTCCTTGGGAGATTTTGGTACACAGGGTTGATTTGGGGACATCAATTGATTAGTGTGACAATCATGTTAAATGAATCTCTGGGTTGCTGTGATAGCGTAAATTTGTTAAACTTGGTAAATTTATTTCAGTGTTCTACTCCTAACTATTTATCAGCTATTATTTTGGCAAGGAGATACCCGATATGTGATTAAGAACATGGACTTTGTAAGCAGAATGCCTGTATTTTTTAATATAATCACTTTGGAAAACTGTTCAAGGCAAGAAGTCTTATTGTGACTCACTTTTCTCACCTATTAAAGGGAATGAATAATCATACTACCCACCTCACCAAGTTGAATATTAAATAATATATTCAGTATCTTAAGAATATGAAGCAGGAAATCCCAAGTTCATCACAGTTTGCAATCATCTCAAATGACAGGAGTTAATCAGCAGGAATCTGATACTTTTGTACAGGCTGGGCTAATTGAAATCAAAGGCTTGTTAACTTTTCAACATAAAGGCTTGTGACGGAATGAAAATCAATAAATGTTTTAAAACAAATGATAGGGAGAAATCGTCATATCCAATTTTTAATATTAATAACTACATATGATATCTAACCAGCCTCAGCATTTGGCCAATTTATTCACTTATTTATTTTTTAATGTTTATTTATTTTTGAGAGAAAAAGAAAAACAGACAGAGTGTGAGTGGGGAAGGGGCAGAGAGAGAGAGGGAGACACAGAATCTGAAGCAGGCTCCAGGTTCTGGGCTGTCAGCACACAGCCTGATGAGGGGCTCAACCCCATGAACCCTGAGATCATGACCTGAGCCGAAGTCGGATGCCTAACCAACTGAGCTACCCAGGCTTCCCAGCCCAGTGTTTGGTCAATTTAGAACATAAACAGAAGAAAGATCACCCCCAAGTTACAGTGCATGGTATTCTCCTTCACATGTATTTTTATTTTTTTTAATATTTTTTTAACGTTTATTTATTTTTGAGACAGAGAGAGACAGAGCATGAATGGGGGAGGGTCAGAGAGAGAGGGAGACACAGAATCTGAAGCAGGCTCCAGGTTCTGAGCCATCAACCCAGAGCCCGACGCGGGGCTCCAACTCATGGACCACGAGATGGTGACATGAGTTGAAGTCGGACGCTTAACTGACTGAGCCACCCAGGCGCCCCTCACATGTATTTTTAAAAACCGAGTTAAAAATTAAAGTTTAGTGATTAAAATTTATGAAAATCAAAGAGCACTCCCATATTATCAGCACTGTTACTACAAGTAAGCACATGATCTGCACACCACACTTGAAAAATCAACCTTTAGATTCTATTCACGTTCTGCTGTATTAGGCAAGGCCATTGCTTGGAGTCTTCTGATGAACATTATATAAACTTGAAACCAAACGAACCCAAATATTGTTTTTGTGTGTTTTATGTGGTTTAAAGGTATGAAACAAACTGAATTTACTCAACATAGAAAGAATGTAAGAAAAGTAATTTTAACTGTTCTCTCAATTTCTTTCTTCTGGATAACCATGAGGTAGTCAGTTTTATTTTCTCTAGTTATTTCAGGAAGGCATTTCATTATTGCAGAAACTATAGCTATGGGAGCTATCACAGAGAACAGAGTAACTACAAACCATCGGTGATAAGTCTTCCCCCCAAGTTAAATAAATTGTATTATGATAATTGATACAAATCCAATATAGTTCAGCAGCATTTTATTTAAGCCATACTGAGAGACAAAATAACTTAGAGATTAAGTGTGAGTTCCTGGAGCTAGAAATAAAACCCTGTGCAGCCCTTCTCAACCACACACAAGCTGTGTAAACTTAGAATATTTTACTCTCTGTGCTTGAGTTTCCTCAAAAGGTGAATATGGATGGCCAAAGAGGTTTCTACTTTTTAGAGCAATTTTGAGAATCAAAGTGTAAACTCACAGCTACTTAATTTTGTATGGAGTTCTGTCCTTGTATGGTACCAGGACTGGTAGGAATAAGATGCATGGAGAATGATCTGAATTCAATTTAAAGCTTTTTGTAATGGTTGGTGTCAATTCCTTCAATTGGTAGAAAGTTCCTTCTGATGGGAAGAATGAGGAATGTTGGAGACTTAAGGATACTGAAGAGGGGTTTGCAAGATAGGAATCTAGCTGAAATACGTATACATTCCTCTAATATTCAGATTCCATTATTCTTAAGGTGAGAACATTCCTAATGATTATTTCAGCTTTGTCTAATAATGCCCTGGTTGAGACTCATAAAATTTAAACGAGGTAACTTTGTAAGGGATTTTTCTGCTTTCATATTTCTCGACCTCAGCAAAGTTTTAACCTCTAACCTTAATGAATTTTTCTCATGAAATAATGAATATAGAATTATTGTCATAAATCTTTTATAGAGTCTCTTTTTAGTGTTCAATTTAAGAATAAAAAAATATCTGTTTTACGTATCAATATAAAACCTCATAGCAGTTATATTTGCTTTATAAAAACTAAACTAAAAGTGATATTTCCAAATAATTTCCAGTATGCCTCCTTAAATATAGAGGGCATACAGTAAGCATTCTTTTTTTTTAAGTTTTTATTTAAATTCCAGTTAGTTAACATAGAGTGGAATATTAGTTTCAGGCATATAGTATAGCGATTCAATGCTTCCATACATCACTGAGTGCTCATCACAGATATTAGTAAGCATTCCTTTAAATGTGCATGAGAAATTTAAGAAATAATGTCATGATAATTGATACAAGTCCACTATGGTTCAGTTGAATGTTTCAATCTGTATTTTCTTTAATACTGTGTTTCTTGGATTCAGCTGCTCTATCTATCCATTTTATTTTTCTCATGGTCTGTGTACTTTCATTTTTATTTACTCTCTATCCTTTGGAATTCTACATATATCCAATAATAAAATCTCAAGACTAAAATCCAAAGATTCATTTTAATATACTGACAAGTTCATTTTTTGAACTTTTGGTTAAAGTGATCACAATCATTCTTCTTTATAGGAATTATCTTTTTTAATGATCTCATTTGCTTCTGCCTTTTCCTTACCCTTATTTAAATTTTGAGTTCTCTTATGATTGTATTCAGTTTCTCAACAGGTTCCTCCCTCTACTTTGTAAGAGAGTCCAAACAAGTTTTTATTAAAAAAAAAAAAAAAGGAGAAGAAGAAGAAAAAGAAGAAAAAGAAAGAAAGAAAGAAAGAAAGAAAGAAAGAAAGAAAGAAAGAAAGAAAGAAAGAAAAAAGAAAGAGAAAGAAAGAAAGAAAGAAAGAAAGAAAGAAAGAAAGAAAGAAAGAAAGAAAGAAAGAAAAGAAACATAACAAAAAAAATGTTAAACACCTAGCTTGTTCCAGGTTTGAGACAATTATCAAGGATTTAGTCAAGTAGATGAGTCTTATGCTGTAAAACTATGGTATCAAACTTTTTCTTTCCAGCACTGTAGTTCTCCAAATAGTCTTCTGCTTCTGTTAGTACTAAATTGATTATCCAGACTCTGAATTCTTACAATCAAGCTTTTACACCCACCACTTGGCTGAAAGTCCTTTTTTTTTTTAATGTTTATTAATAAGAGATAGAAAGAGAGAAGGAGAAAGAGAGTAGAGGAGGGGCAGAGAGAGAGGGAGACATAGAAACCAAAGCAGGCACCAGGCTCTGATCTGTCTGCACAGAGCCCAATGCAAGGCTTGAACTCAGGAACTGTGAGATCATGGCCTGAATGCTTACCTAACTGAGCCACCCAGGCACCTCTGAAAGTGATTTTTAATGATACTAATGGAAAATCAATGGGCTTGTTCTGTTTTCATTCTCCTTCAACTTTCTGTATTTTTCAGTGTATGAATTCAACTGTCTTAAAGTTTTCCTTTGCTTGCTTTCTCTGTTTCATGAATATCTCTCTCTTCCTTTTCCTTAAATCAGTAATGTTGGCCAAACTATACAAGTTCTTTGACTCTCTACCAATTAAAATGACTCCAGATCCAATCTGCCCAAAACCTAACTTTTCATGAACTTATATTTCTACATTTCTGCTAAATAGTATCCATATATTATACCTTATTATTTCAAAAGCAATGAATCTTGTAAAAACTCTTTGTACATTAATAGATGTTAAGTCTTTCTTGACCACATTAATTTCTGCTGAAGGTTCATCAATGTATTTGTCAACCAGACTGCAAATTGATATTAAAATTTAGGTTGACATTCAGCCTCTTTCACCTAACCCCGCTCTGCTTAGTCTACCTTTATTCTTTTGCTCTCCCCAGATATACCATCTGTTTACCCTTGACCAGGATTGTCATTGTCCCCCAAACATCTCATACATGTTTTTGTTTTTCAATTTTTCTATAACTCTTCATTATTATGTTTATTAGCTAACTCATTCCTGGAAATTTATCTACCTACCCTAGTTCTTGATAATATAATCCCATCCCAAACAAAGTTAAGTACAAGGAAGAATGGTTTGAAGATATATAATTATAGGTTTAAATTAACCACTTATCAAGGTTTGTATCCTTGGATAAGTCTCCTAATCTCTATGAGCCTCATTGTTTATACACAAAAAATAACACCAAATAAGATAGTATGAGTAAAGTACCTTTCATAGTAAAATAAATATTAGTTACATTTATATTATGTATATTGCATTATTTATATAATATTATTTATATTATCCTTGACATTTGCTAATGACATGCATTTTTTCATGGGTGATATGGTAAGACCAATGAATGTCATGTTCCGGAGTCCTTTTTTGTACTGCCTTTGTCATAAAATAGGTTCCTTTTCTCCAGGAAATTTTGTCAGTCATAATTTTGCCAGTCACACTGTATCATTGGATCAGGAATTCTCTAAGAGATTGGTGCTGAGAAGCCAAAGATGTAAACCTATGCCCAGAGTATGTATCTATTCCAGAAAATAATCCACTTTTCCACCAGATGGCTAGCTTGTCTTCTTCAAAGAATTGCGCCATATTAGGAATTATCAATAATATAATTAGATCAGCTTTGTTGAAGGGGAGTTCATGTTTTCATATCCATATATAACTTCTATGCTTGCTACCATGGTCATCTTTTTGTGGGCCCATTGTAACACTGAGATGGCATAGAAAATAATATACCTGATGTCCATGGTACAAGTTATACTGGGTACCTGACCATTGAGAGCCCCCTCTGTAATGAATGTATTGCTGGGCACTTAAGAAAGATTTTTACTTTATGATCACTTGAGTATATCTATTGACATAAGGGTACTCCAGATCTCCTTGTCACTGATCTTTCTCTGTTGTTCCTTTCAGGCTTCTCAATAGCCAGTCAAGCTATTTGCTCGTGCTCAGAAGTTTATGTGTGACTTAAACTATTTCTCTCTTCCAACAAAGTAGGCATCTAAGTGAAATGTTCACAGATTTGCCTATTAAAAAATATACTTTCATCACTGTCCTGGCTAGCACTGATATACCATGCCATCCCTTTTCTAAACTAGGACTGAATTGTTTCATTTTCCATAAGTTTATTGTAAAAAAACCTTGGGACCATACATACTAGTTGAGGAACAGGCATTCACTTATTAGTGCCTTTTAGACCTGCTCAAGCCTGGTTTAAATGCAATGCTTCCATTGTGAAATTGCACTGTACAATGGATTGTTTCTATGATTACTTCTCATTATTATCAAATGGATTTAATAATACCAAAACAATTTTCGTAGTCCCTGGATGTTCCATGGTAAGATCCTCAATCATCACTTGAGCCCAACAGTGTTCCAGGAGCTGTTTGCTCAAACAGAGAACAATTCTTGATTGCAGAGGGTAGTACTGAGAAGTTCAAACCATAATTTTACCACTGAGACTTGATAGATTCTCTTCCCAACTTCTTACCCACCATGGCTACTTCCAGAGCAAAATAATGTCTAGTCACATTGTATAAATGGAGGAAAGCTTACAGAATAACTGGGCCTTACAAACACTAGCCCCATTAGAAACTGCTAGCCTGCTGAACCAACCAACATATAGATTTGAATCGTATTCCTATGTCCTTTATAAAATTCAGAGGAACATGGGGCATCTGAGTGGCTCAGTTGGTTAAATGTCAGGCACTTGACTTTGGCTCAGGTCATGATTTCATGGTTCATGGGTTTGAGCCTTGCATTGGGTTCTGTGCTGGCAGCACAGAGCATGCTTGGGATTCCCTGTCTCCCTCTCTCTCTGACCCTCCCCTACTTGTGCTATTTCTGTCTCTTTCAAAGTAAATAAATAAATTTTAAAAATATTCAGAGGAACTTAATACATATTGTGCCTTATTTTCACTGGTTAGATGAGTGAAGGACAATGACTTGCTATCTAGAGAAGTTCTCCTGCTACTCTAGACTGTAAGATCATTGTAAAGTCCACAGATGAAGCAGATCCTTGAAACCTCATGGGATTTAGCGCTTGCCTTCCAGGATGCATGAGTCTTACTAGGTTATCCAAAATACCTTTCACTTACTAGCCACTAACCCCAATTAGGGCGCTGATATCATCAATAAAGTGGCTACCTGTGATGCTTTTTGGAATGTCAGGATAGGTAAGGTTTTTGTAGACTCTATTATGACAGAAAATAGTTCTATTATAACAGGAGTCCTATGATTATGAAAATGTACTGCCACCTATGTTACGGAGAAACAAACTTCTTTTGTTCTTTCCTGATGATGAGAATTGAGAAGAAAGTATTTCTCGAATCAGTAGCTGGATGATAATACCCCTTGACATTATATACAGGAGGGTTGTGCCACACCAGGGAGCACTACCTAGGCCTGGTGCCAGGCCTGAGGGGATGCACTCCTCCTCCTTCCAATCATTCCTGAATCTGATTTATGTTTCCTTCCTCTGGACAACACTAGGTACTCTTTGAAGATTAGATACAAAGTGCAAATATGTAATTTTGGTGCTTCTGCATATGACTTCAATTCTCTACTATTAACATTTAAATCTAGCATTGTACAACATAAAGATGTAGAGTAAAATTCACCCTAGTAGTTTAAAATGTTAACTTTTCTTTGTTTAGACTGACATTAAATAGCAAATAAAAAGCACCAAGACAAATTAAAAGGGATAGAGTGGAAGAAAAGAAAAAGCTTTCTATGTACCTTTAAAATCATTTTTTCATGCTCCTTGAAAAAGAGACTCTGCATTCACTTTGCATTGTGCCTCACAAATCATGTAGCCAGCCCTGCTTCCAGGACATTCTGATACATGCAAAAACTTGAGAACCAGTCTTCTAACACATCAGGGAATCAATGAGAGAGCTCTGCCAGCTGTTAGCATATCTTAATTACACATTTATATCTAAGAAGATAATCACAGGAAAGGTCTATAGAACCATTGTACCCACACCGAGGCAAAATTTCATTTGCATGCAGCTTCTATAGGCCCCACTATACCCAAAACAACCATTATGGCATTTCAGTGTCACCACAAATCTCTTATCAGTCCTCAAATGTATCCCGTTTCTTTTTCTCAGTGCCCATCTATACTAGCAAAGGCTGCAGATCCATCGGGGGAAGGATCAGAGGGAAATTCTTTGTATATACTGGTTGTGGTATGCTTCTCAAGGGCTCTCATTTCCCCCTTAAATTAGTAGATTCTGAATCTGTGGACTTGTTTTGATCTAGAAATTGTATGGACTAGCATTTGTCATTACAGTGGATAATATCCACTTTCATATCACCAGCTACCAACTTTTCTAACTCCCCAAATGAAGCAATATCCTGAGTGAAAAGCCATCCATCTAACCTCAACATACTTGAAGATCAATTCCATAGATTCTCATGGATCAAAGAAAACTATGGCATTCAGGTCTTCCTACTCTTTATTTTTATTATATCCATCTTGCTTCTGATAATTAACTGCTGCCATCTAGATTCTTCCATTCTGGAATATCAGTAATTCCAGTGGCACTGAACTCCAGGAAGATGATAGGGCCTCCCACTCCTAACCCCAGCCTTCTTAACATTATGGTTCCCTCTTCAGCATTATCTTTGGGCCCTCCCAAGAGGGCATAAGAGTATAAAATGAAGGGATTTTCTGTTCTTTCACATAATCCATTTTAATATTTCCACCTCCTTCTGATTTCTGTTTTCTTCCTCAATAATACGCTAATACAGTTCTAGCATCGCCAATTTATTTACAGTAGGGCATAATCATATACAGACTTCAGGGTAGCTTCCATTTTCACTACTAAAATCAACTCTTAGCCGGTATGTTGAATCCCAAATAATGAGTGAGTGGCCCACATAGTCTTATCTTTATTCCTACATTCCTCCATGTTGGCTTCATACCAAGATCAATTCCAAAACATATTCCTTCCTGCTTTCTTCATACCCTTAACCAGATCCTGTAACTGCGTTGCTGTGGATGTTACTTCTTCCTGCATCAGAGTTTTTACTTCTCTACCCAAATGGTACCAAGACTTGACTCTGGTTTTTAACCTAGAGGCAATGATAGTTGGTGAGGAAAGGAATTGAGATCAACCAAACACCTTTGGCATTACTGTTTTTTGGTTATATTTGATAAGGTTTTTATGTATTATTTTTTTCTGTTTGTGTAGCAAAAGAGAAGGGACTGTTGTGCAATCTAGAGGGGAAGGGTTCAGAAAAATTAGGGTTCAGGATTTTCAGGGTTGCCTCTCCCTATATTTATCTCAATTGACAAGTTCCCATTCTTTCCCTGTCACTTATATGGGTCATTCTTCTTTGAAATAAGATTTTATCATCTATCTACAACTTACAACTGTAGGACCTTCCACACCTCACTTTAACCCTCATTACTTTAATTTCTTCATATGTAGACATTAGATATTATAATCTATATGTTTCATACCTTATTTACCAGCCTATGATAAGTTACAATTTCTCTTTCTCTCATTATCTAGTGTTAGAGACATCTATATCAAAATATTTCTCTAAATATAATTTTTTTTGCTTTATTTTATAGTCAATCCAGATATTATTATGAATTTAGTGGAATCCCATAAAAATTACTAGAATGTCGATGGTAATACATACAGATGGCAATTCAACTACAAGCATTACACATAGCTCCAAACTTGTAATATGACCAGTCATGTTGCAAATAATTTTTAAATTTGTGATAACAGCAAAGCTACAGTAAATATTTAAATTTACCATTGCGCATTAACAGCTTTAGGGCATATCAAGTGGATAAAATATGGTCTTTGATATAAAAAATGCTTGATAGAAAACTATATAACTTTTGTAATGTTTATTATTTTTGAGAGAGAGTGATAGAGAGAGAGAGAGAGAGAGAGCATGTGCACAAGCAGGGGAGTAGCAGAGAGAGAGATGGATAAAGAATCCTGAGAAGTCTCTGTGCTGTCAGCACAGAGCCGGAAGAGGCACTCTAACTCACGAACCATCTTGAGATCATGACCTGAGACAAAATCAAGAATCTAACGATTAACTGACTGAGCCACCCAAGAACCCCAAACACTATATAACTTTTTATATAAATTGTATTATTTATATATATATAATATATATAATATTATATGCATATATATTATATATATATATATATATATATATATATATAATTTTAACAAGACATTTTAAGTCAGTCTTTGTCGAGTAACAGCAAATGGAATCATGGGGAATCATATGAGGAGAACTTACCACTACCATAATGCCTTGCCTGATCCCACTCCTACCAGACCTCTTACCCCTCACTTCCCTTCCCCCCTGCCTTGGGATGCTATTATAAGACCTATTATAAGAGTAGTCACAGAATTAAGAGTTGTATTTATGGCTAGTGTCCTAATACATGGAAGCTAGAGGGAATCAAAACACAATAAAGATACTAAATACTAACTAAAAAAATATTGGATTGGTGGCAAACCTATATATATCAAGCAACCAGATGTCAAATTATTCAGTTAGGAGAATACTCCAAACTGAGAATAGTTGAGCCTTTATTCATATCCTCTGACAGTGAAAACAAGAGGTAAAACCTTGTGCTTGCTCCCCCCAAAAAACATTTTTTTCCATAAAGCATGACACTGGGTAAGGGTCAGGTGGATTGGCACAGACAAGAGAATCTGTTCCACTGCCAAGATGCCTCTAGCAGAAGACTCCTGCTAATTTATGGAGTACTGAGTAGAGGAGAAAGTGAGGGGAAAGGGCTAGGAGTGCAAAGGTACAGAGTCAAGGTAGATTGAAGTGCCTCAGCTGAGTCTCCTGATCAGGAGACCTCTTAATGGGGGAGCCTAAGCTATGAATGCAGATACCTGTATGAGCATGGCCAGCCTTGGGGATGTGAGTCTTGACTACAACTTTCTTCAGAAACTGTACTGCCTTAGCTGTGTAACAAGTCTGGTATGGAAGGGAAGCTTTCCTTTGTGAGTCCTGCCAGCCAAAGCCTTGCCATTGCCTATGATTGGGCCTGAAAAATCACATATAGGATTTGTTCCTGGAGCTGGACTCCTCAATTCCATCTCTTGGTCCTTGAGAGCCTGAGCAAGAAGCATGGGCTACCCATCATGGGCTTGAATGAGCCAAAACTGAGAGGCTGTGATCAGAGCTGGTTAATCTAAGATAACAAACAACAAGGGGCATAATCAAAATCACCCCAAGGAGGACAGTAAGGTGTCCTTATTGGAAGATTGGAAGAGTGAATGTAGCCATGATTCCCAACTATTACCAAGGAAAAGGTGTGCCACATCCATTAGGATCTATTCTAGATAGCCAGAAGCCCTATGGACTTTGTAATTGACTCTTTTACTTTATTAGTTTCATTGATCCATATACATGAGATGTTAGCAAAAACACAATAGGGTAAGGATGAGTATCGGGAGGAAAATCTGCTATGTTAAGGGAAAAAAACAAAAACAAAACAAAAATAGCCTTGATGGTGGATGTGTGCTTTGTTTCAGATGTTCTGGTTACTCCCACCTGTCACAGGAATTTGTGGAATTTTAGAGATACATTTCACTACTGCTTTGCCAGAGTTCAGTTTGCAGCAATGCTTTGAGTCAAGATAAATAAGGTTGTGGCACTTGAGATACCAGAAAGATCCATAGACAAATATCCACTTGTGGTATGTAATGAAACAACAATCAAATGTTTATCTGTAGGATCAAGACGTTATCATATACTCAATAGCCACTCAAATTCAGAGCAGTGGCCACTGCCTGGAACAGGTGTCTCTGTAAATTCAATGAAATGGAAGTCACATGGGGTACCCATAGGAGAAAGAGAAGAGAATTGAGACCCTCCCCCCTTCCACTCTAATATGTAGCACTCAGGCTGAAGGTACTCATATACTATCAGTTCAAAACTGGAGGGAATCCTCCACATCAACAGTAAAATGAACACTCTGTCCTATCCATGATCAGGAATACCACATTTGATCCAAGCCTAAAGGTAGTCAACCCAAGTCTTCTGGCTAAGATCTTCTTAGGAAGAAAAGACAAATCTATTTTAGATGCTGATATCCATCCCTTGGGGTTACCAAGAACACAGTAGCAGGGCCACTGTAAGGAACAATGTTTGAACTAGAGATCTCAAGTTGATAGCCATTCTTTTCAAGGTTTCTATAGGTAAAACTTTAAGCTCTACACCTGAAGGGAAAATGGAAAAGGAGATTACTGTCTCTATCTCTCGCATTTTAATAGCCATCCTGATTGCCCATCTATTTGAATTTTTGTAAAGACGCTAAAGAGGATGGAAGACTTTTGCAGAGTCCCCCGTAAAGTCCAAGGTGTCAATAGCTGTAAAAATGGGGTGTACAATTGAAATAAGGGGACAGACAGCCTGGTCAAACATGCAGGGCAAATGGGAAGTACTATTTTATATAGTTACTGCATTGCTCCCGACTACTCACCTGAAATTCATGGTCCAGGCTGGGGTTTTCTTGTTCCTTCCCATCAGCCCTTTATACCTTACTGCTATTTTCCATTAAAACACTTAACCTCCCCTGTGGCTTGTGAATGATACACAGCATCTTGAGTATATCATATGCCCTGTGATTAGGCCTACTGGGGTATAAGTTGGGCTGCAAATTTCAGGGCTGGTATTAGATGCAATGTATTTAGGAAACCCAAATGAGAAATAAATATTATCTTATAGCGCCCACATAGTGTGGCCTAAGTCAGTGGAATGTATAGGCAGGAATGACCAGACCAAACCTGGAGAAAGTTTCACACTACATTCAAGATCCAGTAGAACCTCCTCCATATGGGGTGACAGACCCAACATTCTTCCTGAAAAGATCTTCCTGGCCCATTGGCTCAAAGAATCTGTCCCTGAGTAGAATTATTACTTTTGGCCAGAGTCTGGTAGGTGATTCATCTTTTCCATGCTGTTCTGGCAGCTTTTGACAGAAGAGGCAGTCCATAGGCTCAGTTTGGGATGTTGTCTGAATTTCCATGCGATATCCTCCATGGATCCCAGCACATCTGTTTGTTCTGGGGAAAAAAATAATTCATTCTCTATGTTTACATGACAAATATGGCCTGCCCATTGGTTATGTTCTCTTTTTTCTATGTGAGAAACTTTCTTGTGAGCATCTACATGGTTAACAAAAAGATACAATTGTATCTAAATCTCTGGTCCCCACAGAGAGGTGAGAAGGCCTGTTTTATATGCCAGTGTGAGGCTTGTCACTGACCTTACCATACAACCAGACCATTAGCCATAGCCCATGATTCAGTAAAACTAACATGGCACATTTGCTGTGGTGGCCTGGATAGCCATCTGTACCCCATGAAGCTCTGGTCATTGTGCCACAGGTCTTTTCTCACAATCTTCAAGGGACAGATCTCTTAGGTTGGATGGTAGCCACACCTCATTCCATCTCAGTAGAACTTAATTGGAAAGAGCCATCAGAGAAGCTCAGCAGATAGTGAGCAAATGACTCATAGTTGTGAAGTAGTTTTACTACCAGAAATCCCAATCATGTCATAGATCTTAACAGAGGACTCAATTTGTCTGATACAGGAAGCTCATGAGTCTCTTCTAGTGAAGTGGAAATAGTACATACAGGGCAGGGTGACACCTGGCCTGGCTAGAATCTTGCGTCTTCATGAGTTGGTCTCAGGAGTGCCCACCTACCTCTTAGGCATAGCTGCAGAGAAGCCACTGTCTCCACTGGCCCAATGGGAACTCAAGTATAGAGACCTCCTGGATCATGCATGGGCCTGGTCTCTGACAGCTCACTGGGAATACTTAGCCTCACTAAGTTTAACAAGATTACCTCCTTCATTTTGACAGCAGACTCAGTCTCAAAGTTTTCATGAGGCTGCTAGATGAAGCCATTTGAAAGGGCTGTCCACACTTTTTCACTAAAGCCATAAGCCTGAATATCCACTGAATTTCCAGAAGTCTGTCTTTGCCTGGCACTCGCTGAAGGCTAACCTAGAGCTCCATCTGATACACCTCGGTGTGTGAGGGGTCCATCACCAAAGGACCATGAGCAATAGCCAGGAGCTGCTTTCCTACTTTTTTAGAGCCCCTTTGTTGGATTCCTCTCTTTGTAAAAATTCCCTGGTTACTTAATCAAATACTAATCTAGGTATTGCTGTGAAGATACTTTGCAGATGGAATTGAGGTAACTAATTGAGTTCAATATAGAGTGGTTATCTAGGATTATTCAAGCATAATGGCATGAGTGCCTAAATGTAGAAGAGGAAGCCAGAAGAGTCAGTCACAGAGATGTGGCAGAATAAGGAAGAAGAGACATGAGGCAGAAGGAGAGGCAGGAGAGATTTGAAATGTAGGGATTCAGCCTGCTTTTGCTGTATTTAAAGATGGAGGAAGGGACATGCTCAGTAATGCAGGAAGCTGAGAATGACCTTCAGGCAACAGCCAAGAAGGCAATGGGGATCTCTGTCCCACAACCACATAGAACTGAATTCTATGAATGCGCTTCAAACAGATTCACTCTCAAAGACCGAAAGTGAAGGAGCCTTGCCAACATTTTAATTTTGGCTTTGTGAAATCTGAAATAGCACACCAACAGAGCCACACCTTGCCTGGACTACAGAATTGTGAGATCATAAAGTCATAAATGGGTGTTTCTTTAAGCCGCAACATTTGTGGTTATTTGTTACAGGAGCAAGAGTAAACAAATATACAAGTTTATCATTCTTTTTACTTTAAATAGACAGAAAAAAGATTATTTAATAGCTTTATCAAATGTAAAAATGTATATTTAGCTTTTGTTTTAGAAATAATGAATAGTTACTTCATATAGAAACTTTGGGATGCCAATGTATATAGCCTATGAGAAGTATGAACATCTAACTTTTCAGAGTAAAATACTTGTCTCTTTTTACTACATTTTATTTATAAAATATAATAATATTCCATGGACTTAGTTTGGCACCAACTTTCATATGTAATGCATTGTATGTAAACATATATGTTGTAATGTAGCTAATGGCTATTTTATTTGCTGAGAGATAAATTAATGGCATGCACTAAATTATTATTTGGCAAACTGGAGGAAAATTTATTATACATTTACATAACTACTAAAGGGATTATCTTCTTTCTTCCAATTGTTTTACATAAAGTATTCTCTTTCGTTAATTTCCATTTTACAGTTTTCTTGGGAAGAATTTTTATAGCTTGCTTTTGATTTTTACTTGATTTTTTGACAATGATTACGATTATGTCTGTTGTTTAAAATTTTTTTATAGATGTTAAATATAAGATAATATACTGTTCTGTAATTTTTAACATTGGTTTAAAGCAGCTAGTAAATTAGTCCACCCCAGAAGGGAAATAGTCTAAATACTTTTATTAAGCAATAAATGCATGCACAATTATAATTAAAATTTTACATGCTTCTGTAGAGACCATTTAAACCTTAAGATTGCAAAATTGTAATGTATTCTTTGTTCCAGAATGTTAATGCTGTTCTTAACTGCAAACTAATCAATGTGGTTATGTAAGCAACTTCCATACTCACTCTTCCGTTTTGTTCTAAACATACTTTTTACCCCAACTGTCAGGCTATTTTAGATTATGCATATAACAGTCTTTCCTGATGCATCATTTATGTTTACACGCATAAGAACAAAAGACTATATAAATACAGGTTGACAAAACAATCCTTTTTCGGTCCTGAAAAAAATTGTTTTCTGTTAAGATAAGGGATAAACTTTCTTTCAATTTTCTGTAAGCACAGAATGAGCACTACCTGATAAAATACACATTTTTATGCACCAAAGTAGATTCGTACAGCCAATTTTCTGCAAGATGTCCTTGCAAGGAAGACAGAAATACTATCTTATGTTAAAATTCTGTTTTTCTAGAAAAGTTGTAGAGGATCATTATTTTAATGTTTTTATGAGGCATTGTAACTCCTTTAAGAAAAAGTTTATGTGATCAGGTGTTCTGGGCATTTTGCTACAGTGAAAAGAAACAGCTTTGAATTCATAGGTATGCTGTTACCACCAGATTTAATTGGCAATATTACCATTTCTCCCGTGGGCTGGCACAAATATGTGCCTCTTATAAAGATTGTGCAGAGATTTTCATGTTCCTCTTTTTTTTTCATCTGCTACCTTTCTCAGTGATTTCTATAAGACACCCAAAAGAAACTTGGCAAATACTAATGGAAAGCAATTTACGAAGGGAGGGGGGAAAGATAGGTTTGGGCTCTACCAAGGAGTATATGTACCTAATATTAAGTTACAAAAATCAATACTACTACTCTAATAATTTATACACACATAATTACAGTGTTTCACAATTTGCAAAGTAATTAATATGTTTTGGAACAATTACTTTTCCATTAAACCAAAAAAAAAAAAAAAAAAAGGAAGTAGAACTGTTTAGCTGCCTGGGCTATTCCTGGTAGTGATGTTTATAAGTGATTTGTATATGCTCCCTTCTCCCTTTTCCTACATATTAGTAGATAATATATCACATATTTAAGTTTGAATAATTATCTCCAGTATCAAAAGCAAACCAAATTATTACAAGGGTTGAAGAATCCCATGAAGATACTTGCATTTCATTTGTATAACATTGTAAAGTTTAGGAATTATTTCCTTCTAAGATCAATGTGCTAGAAAGCAAATTAGAAAAGGTTTATAGGCTAGGTGTTTTTACAGAGCCCATTTTCTAGGTGAGAAGATGGTATCTTAGAATAATTAAGTGACTTTTCCTGAGAAATCTTGACTAGAGAGTATTAGAAAAGCATGTTCTCCAATCCTTCCTGTTGAATAATTATCGCTTTTTCCACTATAATTTCCAAGTTATCTTAACTCTTTAGCAATATTTTTTCAGAAAAGACTTCCAGTCATAGACTCATATATTTTTTAAGGAATTTAAAATAATGAAACTATCTTTTGTCTGATACAATAATCTTGAAAGATGACCATCAGAAATCATTTCTGATAATGGATGCAATTTTAGAATTATTATAAAAGGCTTCTATTTAACATTGATATTCTAATATTTGGGGGGGGGGAGTTACAACCAGTTAAGTAACCACACTTAATAAAGGGAAAATAATTAATAATGAAAATGCAACCATTCCCTGTAGTTTTGCAGATTTGGATCTTGATAGTTTATCTGTAGCTAAAGAAAACTCAGAAGAGGATCCATATACAGGTGTGGACATTAATGCGTAATGCTATTATTAAGGAAGGGTTTGATATATAATTTTTTGAATAGAATTTATTGTCAAATTGGTTTCCATACAACACCCAGTGCTCATCCCAACAAATGTCTTCCTCAATGCCCATCACCCACAGTCATTTCCAAAGCACTGACAAAATTGGTAAGAAAAACACTGTCGATTATATACATTGACAACTCTTTGAATATTTCTTTTCCTTGTTTTATTTGAATAACAAAAATTATATATCTACCTATACATATACATATATATGATTGAAATTAGATTTTATGCAATGATTGTTTAATATTTATGTTGCCTTTATTTGGAAAATGTCTTTGGGAAAGTTTAAAAAGTTATATGTAAATGAACAACACAGAGTCTGTAAGAATATATTTTTAAATTTTTTAATGTTTATTTATTTTGAGAGAGAGACAGAGTGTGAGTGGGGGAGGAGCAGAGAGAAAGGGAGACACAGAATCCAAAGCAGGCTCCAGGCTCAGCACAGAGCCAGATGCAGGGTCCGAACCCACGAGTCATGAGATCATGACCTGAACCAAAGTCAGACGCTCAACCAACTGAGCCACCCAGGCACCCCCTGTAAGAATATTTTTTATTTTCGTTTTATTTGTTTTATTTGTTCTCATTTCTGAAGGAATAAAGAAAAGAATGCAGGTATTTCAAAGTAAATTCAGCAAAGATGGTATCTTCTGCTCTAGCATAGCTTCTTGGTTTTGAAGATTAGGATCCCTTAGAAAGATTAAACAATGATAGTTCTGTAGCCTTTAAAAGTCATAAGAGAGAAAAATATAATCCTCACTATTTGAAATGCTGATCAATAGACTAAAAAATAGATTTGCCTTGGAATTAATGTAAGAATATTATAAGAAGGCAGTTTTTGGGGCGCCTGGGTGGCGCAGTCGGTAAGCGCCCGACTTCAGCCAGGTCACGATCTCGCGGTCTGTGAGTTCGAGCCCCGCATCGGGCTCTGGGCTGATGGCTCAGAGCCTGGAGCCTGTTTCCAATTCTGTGTCTCCCTCTCTCTCTGACCCTCCCCCGTTCATGCTCTGTCTCTCTCTGTCCCAAAAATAAATAAACGTTGAAAAAAAAAAAAAAAGAAGGCAGTTTTTACTTCAAAACGAGGGCAATTTTCCGGGGCGCCTGGGTGACTCAGTTGGTTAAGCATCCAACTTCAGCTTAGGTCATGATCTCGTGGTTCATGGGTTTGAGCCCCATGTAGGGGTCTGTGCTGACTGCTCAGAGCCTGGAGCCTGCCTTGGATTCTGTGTCTTCCTCTCTCTCTTCCCCTCCCCAACTTATGCTCTCTTTCCCTCTCTCCTTCTCTCTCTCTCTCTGTCTCTCAAAAACAAATTAACATTAACAAAAAAAAAAATGTTTAAATGAGGGCAATTTTCTGCCAGAGCTATTCAGCAATGATATGGGCTTTCTTATAGGGTAATGTGTTTCCAATCATTGAAAATCCTCACTCGGTGGACAGTGCACAGAAAAGTACATAGACTATACATTAAACTAAGTAGCTTCAAAGGTTGTTTCCAATTTGAGATTATCTGAGGTCATAGGAATTCCTGATGCTGGGGGCACCTGGGTGGCTCAATGGGTTAAGTGTCCAACTTCAGCTCAGGTCATGATCTCACTCATGGTGTTGAGCCCTATGTCAGGCTTTGTGCTGACAGCTTGGAGCCTAGAGCCTACTTCAGATTCTGTGTCTCCCTCTCTCTCTGCCCCTCTTCTGCTTATATTCTGTCTTTCTCAAAAATAAGCATTATTTTTTTAAAATATAATTCTCCATGCTCGATAATGATATGAGAATTAGATCACATGACAGCAACATGTCTTTGGTGCTCTGTGAATCTGTGATTCCATGAGAAATATTTCCTTGTCTTGGGAATTGCTATTCCAGAGAGGAAAGGTGTGTATATTTCCTAACTCACACTCCTCCTTGACCTCATTTACTTCGCTTGTATTCTTATAATTTTGACTCCATTAAATTCTCCATTTTTTCTCTCTCGTCATAAAGTATCTTATAATATCATATTTTCCTTCTCATTAAAAAGTACGTTCTTTAGGAGCCAGAACTTTTATTTTTTAGTCTTAGTATTCTTTAGCATTGCGAATATACTAGGCAGAGAAAAAAAAAAAACACTCGATAAAATTTTGTTGACTACATAATCAGTAAAGAAAATAGGGAAGATACAGAAATGTGAATGTAGACAATACAGCTAACAATAGGAGGCTAAAGTGAAGGGTAGGCACAGATATGGAATGGTAATGGCTGATGCATATATAACACTTACTAAGTATGAGCTACTTCTCTAAGAGAAGTAAACATAATTTAATCCTGACTCTTAATTCTCACAACAATGCTATACAGTGGATACCATTTTTATCCCATTTACGCACAATGAATCCAACTTTTTAATCACACAACCAGTGGATAGCAAGGGTTGGGATCTAAATCCTGACCATCTCTCCAAGTCAGTAGTAATATGTGACTCTCCATAATCACCATGCCACATCATGGAACTCAGTTATATCAAAAAGAGGTGGAAACAAAGTTCAGGTGAGCATTTAAGAATCAAGGTGCACATGTGTTGCATAGTTCAAAGTAAGACAGGAAATCTAAACTAGATGAACAAAGAAGAAGCAGAAGGAGAACTTAGTCAAAGGATAGATAGCCAGATAATATAATAGGACAAGAGACTGAGTACCTAATCCCAGACCTATTGTGACTAACGAAATGACTGTGTATGAGCCCCTCCAGCCTCAACATTCTCACCTGTAAAATAACAAGGTGTTATTTATCTCTTAATGAGTCTCTATTCCCTTTGAACTCTAACGTAGTATTCAAAGAGTTCAGAGAGCAACTTTGACACTGGGATTAAAAATTAAAAATTCAGGCAAGGAATGTAATCAAAAGCCAAGGTTTTAACTTGAAAGGGTTAGTCTTGACACCAGTATATCAGTGTAGTAACTTCAAGGTAGCTGATGTAAGAAGCCCTTGATAATTGGAAGAGATATGTCTCCCCGCCCTGCACTTCTAGAAGGTTTAAATTCTAGAGGCAGTAGAAAGGGAAAGAGGGAGAGGGAGAGGGAGAGGGAGAGGGAGAGGGAGAGAGAACAAGAGAGAGAGATCTGGATCCTAATAGTAGAACACTTTTTCCTGACCCTGACAATCTTTTAGGTAATTGGAAACCTGATATTTCTTAAAGGCATCAATCTATAAAATAAAGAGCCTAGAAATTATAATTTAAAAGATTGAGAATAGTTTCTTAGGTTTATGTAAGGGTTTTTAATGTAACTATTTTTTTTTTACTTTCTCTTATTTATTATTTTCCTGCGGCTGCCTTAACAAAGTATTGAAAGCTGAGTAGCTTAAAACAACAGAAATTTAGGGGTGCCTGGGTGGCGCAGTCGGTTAAGCGTCCGACTTCAGCCAGGTCACGATCTCGTGGTCTGTGAGTTTGAGCCCCGCGTCAGGCTCTGGGCTGATGGCTCGGAGCCTGGAGCCTGTTTCCGATTCTGTGTCTCCCTCTCTCTCTGCCCCTCCCCCATTCATGCTGGGTCTCTCTCTGTCCCAAAAATAAATAAACGTTGAAAAAAAAAAACAGAAATTTATTCTCTTATAGCTCTCGAGGCTAAAAGTCTGAAATAAAGATGTCAGCAGATCCATACTCTCCTTGAAAGTTCAAGAGGAGAATTCACCCTTGACTTTTCCAAATTCTGGTGGTTCCTAGCAATCCTTGGGATTCCTTGGCTAGTGACAGCATGACTTTTATCTCCACCCTCACATGGCCTTCTTCCCTCTGGATCACCTCTGTCTTTACGTGGTGTTCTCACTGTATGTCTGTTTCTGTCTTTTAGGATACCAGTAATTGGTTTAGGGACCACTCTAATCCAGTATGGCTTTATTTTAACTTTAGCTACTTACATCTGCAATGACCCTATTTCCAAACCTCACATGAGCTTTCAAGTGGATATGAAGTTTGAGGAGACCCTACTCAATCTGGTGGTGCATCATGTAACTTCTGCTTCAATTCAGAATTTAGACCAAACATTTGCAATTTCATATCTATGTAATAAGCCTCAGCCAGAGGATGTAGCCAATTCTCAGGCTCACCTTTCAGTTTTTCATTTATTTGATAGTTTGAGTCTCCTAATAATTCATCTTTTTAAGCAGTAACATTTTAGATGGACAATGAATTCTATAGCCTCTGGTGATTTGGAACCAAGCCAGAGATTCTGTGGTGGTCTGGCAAAGGATTAACCTTTCCAATATAATGCTTAAAAAAGCAATTAGGAGGTTCTTCTAAGTGGGGTGCCTGGGTGGCTCAGTCAGTTTAGCATCCAACTCTTGATTTTGGCTCAGGTCATGATCCCAGGGTTGTGTGATCTAGCCCCCGTCAGCCCGCTGAACACTGGGCTTGGAGCCTACTTGAGATTCTCTCTCTCCTTCTGCCCCTCTCTCTGGCTAGTGCGCACGCTCTCTCTCTTTCTAAAAATTTTTAAAAATGAAAACAAATAATACTCATAAAAGAAAAGAAAGTTATTCTAACTGACCTCTGATCACAAAGTGCAAGATGGTAAAACATAAGTTTTAACTCAGTAGACATGCATAACAGTGGTTTCTATGAGTTAACCATAATAGTGTACCATGTATATAGTGTACTACTACATTGGGAGTAGCTGCTGATGAAGTAAACAATGTTAAAGTTTATGTTAAAGTTATTTGAACATTAATAAAATATTTTACTACAATTAAATACTCATAATTTTAACTACATCAATAACTAGCATATGATAATTGAATAGATTTACTTATATTATTTTGACCTAATATTACCATTAATTGTTAACTGACTTTCAGAATTACGTCAAAAAATTAATTTCTACTGGAACTTCAAATCAATTACTAATTATTGATATATAACCAATAATGAGCTAAGGGAAGACAATAATATAATTAAGGGAGAGAAGAAAATTAATATTAGAAAATATTTGTATCACATTCATGAAATAATTAAATAAAAATGGTGAGGAAATTCTGTTCAAAATAAAAAAATTATAATTTTTATAGTTAGCCAAATTATTTAAATATTATGAAGTAGAAAAAGTAGATACTAAAATTAAGTCTTGCTCTAATTAATTAAGATTATTCGTGTCTTATGTAGTGGCAACTTAAGTTTGGTGCTAAAATCTTCTTTATAATAAATATTTCAATCTATGTGTAAAAGTTGTGTGTATATATTACTATTTAATGGAGAGACTGTCAAATCTTTAAGTGTATTCCATTATATGGTCTAAAGTAAACTTTCAATATTATTTCTTTCTCATTCTCAATGAAATTGACATTCCAAATATGGCAATTTATACCATATTACCTTCTATTATGTCTTTGTTTATATGCTTTCCTCTAGTTGTAATACTATATCTTTCCATTTCCCATTTTCTAGTTTACATTCCTAGCTATATTCTAGGCCCATTTGAGAAACCTGCTTGACAGGTCATTTTCTAAGCACTGCATGTTTTATAGGTGTCTCATGTGTGGTATGCTTTTTGATGCACATCCATTTTGTTCTCCTTACTACAGTTATCCGGGACCATATATTATGTGTTCAGTAAATCCATATAGAATGAATTATTGAATAAGTTTAAAGTAAAGTTATTGCACAAAAGGTAAATAGGCCAAAGAATTTTGATGCCTTTCATTACTTGATCTTCTCTGACAAGGAGTTAGCTAAGGTGCACAAGCAATGTATGGAAACTAGTGTGAATTTGTATTCTTTTCTTCTTCAGTGAATAGAACACAATGAAATCAAAACAATTACCAGAAGCTAGAATAAGCAAAAACAAAAACAAAAACAAAAAAAACAAAAAACAAAATACCAGGAAACTATTAGGCAGTGTATCATGAAAAGGGGACTTGATGGAGAAAACAAAAAAAGAGCAAAGAGAACTTCAGAACTCTAAAATATGTAAAGGAAAAATAATAAACAACATACTACACAGTGTGACAGATCCAATAATATCTGCTACTAGCTCTTAATGTCCAGTTTATTTATTGCAGTTTTTTCAAACCTGGCTTGTTCTCAAAAATGTAGTATGCCTTGCAAAGACATAAAATTATAAAAATATATTCTAAATCAGATTCAGGAATAAAAGAAAAAAATTCTGCTGTAGTGATGTTAAATGACACCTATTGGAGCATCTGAAAAAGAAATCAAACTATAAAAGGCTATAGCCTTCCTATGAGATAGATTTCAATTTAACTCTAAGTTTTCTAAAGGCGAAATAAAAAGAGAAATCTGATCAATTTCATAATTTACAACATCCATAGTAAAAGCAAACCAATTTACTCAGGAGAAGTGCAATTATTCCTGCTACTAAAACCTGTAGGAAATTTCTCCCAAGGGTCATCATAAAGAGACACTGTAAAATATAACAAAATATGCCTTAAACAATGTCTTTGATAGACACCACTAAGAGTTTCATAGAACTGCTTTTTTATGGCACCCTTTACTGTATACTGCTGGTTTAGCTATACAATTCTGTGTGTAGTTTAATAGAGGCATAGATTTTTCAGTAACTCGAAAAATAGATGGACAAAAACATCTTTCAAAGATTTCAAAGACATCTTGATCTCATTTTTTATCAAGTTCTTTAGAGAAATTTGGTGGCAGTATTTCTCAGAACACTCTATTGGTTACTTCGGTAAATAGTTATTGGACATCAATAATTTACATAGTACTACATTAGGCACAGAGGAAACACCGGGGACAAAAATTTGCAGGAAATCAGCTATTCTGTGATGTCAATTAAATGTATATAAATATGAAAAATGACCTGAATGAAAGTAAAAGTTGACATGCTTTTGTGACAGCTGAAGGCATTTCAAGCCTTGGATTCAGTTCCAAGGATATACTCTTAATATAGGTTAGGTCTGACTTAGAAAATGTGTTTGGATTTGCTCTGACATACATGGTAATGGGCACTTGCTGAATCTCCTACTCAGCTTTAGGATAATCATAATGCCTTTTGGGGAAGAGATCTAGTCCCATCTCTTTTATATATTTTTTCTATAATAGGCATGTATTGAGATTTCTACCAAAACTGTGATTTGAGAATCCTTACTTATATCTTTGTTGGAGTTGAGACACGGAGGAAGGTGGAACAGAAGAGGCAACCAGTCAGATATGTCTTCCCTAACCATACATCAGCCCCTGAAGCCTGTCTGCTAAAATACAAAGTTTTTGACAAGTCGTTTTAAAAATGTGTTTGAAAAAACTGCACTGTTCTGTACTCATTCCAAGATTTTATTCTTCTCTACAAAGATCATCAACACAGCAATTCAATAAATATATACTATTCACCTGCTATGTTCCAGGATCTAGATATACAAGGTTAATTGTCAAGGTGTTTGTCTCAAGGAGCTTCCAGTTTGTGATAAGACCCCCTAAGTACACTGAAAATTAGGCCACAGTTTGGTAACTGCTGTCTCAGATATAAATACCACGCACTGCAGAGGCATGATGGATGGGCAGCCAGATCAAATGCAAGCAGACAGAGGGCTCGAGAAGCCCATATATAGCAAGTAGATTTGGAATTGAGTCTTGAAAATGACAGAAATTAGGAAAACAACATGGATGAAAGTCATTTAAAGTGATAGAGGGAGAGAGGGAGGACATGTCAATCAGGATGGAAATTGAAAGAAGAGTAAGTAATTTTTGTGACTGGAACACAAATAAGGTGAAGCTGTGTAGGCTTAGAACAGAAGGAGGTCAGACCAGAAAAAACTGGTGTGGTTAGCCAAGAGATTTGAACCAAAAAACAAAAGTAGACCGAAGCAAACCAAGCAAAACTTCAGAGTAATGGCATACATTTTATGTTTTAGACAGATTCTATCATTATTATAGGGGCTGCAGTAAAGAAGCTAAGAATAGAGTCAGGCAGAGTAATTAGAAGGTTATGGCAGCAATCTGGAAGAAAATAAATGGGGATCTAAATTAAGCCAGAGAAATTGTGATGAGAGGAGGGAGGCATGAGAGATAATAAAAGGGTGGAACATACGTGCTTTTGTGACTTCTCTGGCCTATTTGTGCTATATTTGTTTTTTTTGTTTTTTGGGAGTTTTTTGTATGTTTTGGGGTTTTTTTGCTTCTAAATAAACAATGATGCATCTTATAGTGTCATTTACTCTCTATGTAGTTTCCTTCTCACTTTCTGATTCATGAATAGGTAGTCAAGCTTTAAAAAATCTGAAATGCTATTCTCTTCGTATTCACCAAATCTTACATAGCAGGTCCACTTGAAACTTGAACATTTAATCACTTAGTACATTCTGCCTGCATAACAAAGCTCAACATTATAATCCTCCAGTTATTACAAGATCTATGCTGTCTCTGATACATTTACACTTCAATTACAATTACAATGCTTTCATTTTAACAGCTTCTAGTTTCTGAAGGATTAAGTCTCAAGGATTATGTTATAATGAGAACAAAGGTTATTGACGACTTTTCTCATTTCTTTCTGAGATGCTTTGCTAGCTAAATCAAAGTGAAGCCAAATTTATGCCAAGATGTTTTCTCCCTGCAGGAAAACATAATGGAAGTTATGAGAAATCAAGAGTTTTTACTGCTTCCAGCTGAGGAGCTCCATAAACTCCTGGCCAGCGATGATGTAAATGTCCCTGATGAAGAAACCATCTTCCATGCATTAATGATGTGGGTCAAGTATGACATGCAGAGGAGATGCAATGATTTGAGTATGCTTCTTGCCTTTATAAGACTGCCACTGCTTCCGCCACAGGTAATTGCATGTGATGCTGATTAATGGCTACTATGTGTTGAAAAATCCTACGTTGAAAGTAACATCAAAATATAAATAAAAGGATAATAACAACTTAAAATAGGAAATAATACCCATAAAGCATTTGGTAACATAGTCATGTTCAATTAATATGTATATAGCAAATGCGTGCACGCGCGTGCACACGCGCGCGCGCGCACACACACACACACACACACACACACTTGAAGGCAGAAAGTCCAACCATTTCCCAAACTAAGTTTTATGCCCCTCCATTACCATTTTCTTACAACTGTTCAATTATTAAAGAAAAAGGAGCATCACACCCCGTTCATTATTATTCCTCACAATTTTGTTTTTATTTTTAATCAAATACTCTTTTCAGGAAAATTTGGTGATGGAAAATGATGATGATAGGTCTGAATTCCATCTCTGCCACATATTTACTCATGTTCATATAACTATGAGAATGTCACTTAATGTCTCTGATATTCAATTCCTTTATATATAGAATAAAATTGTGCTATCGCACAAAAATTTTGAGAGGATAAAATTAGATAAATAGTATCTAGAAGATGTTTAAAACTTTGCAATTAATTCCCTGGTTCCCTATTTTGACAATCTAGCCATCTGCCTATATTCTATATAATTTATTTATCTAGCCTAAGGTGTAATAATATGATCATTTTCTGATGAAAATACATCCTTGAAGTACATTTTAAGGCTCAATGCATGAGATATCAAACCTCTATAGATGGATAAGACATATACTGACGGGGTACATACTTATGAAACAACAGCCTTTGGCAGTTGGGATTGTGAAATCTTTAATAATTGGAGCTAAGGAGAATCCATACACCAAGTGAACCAATCACCTCCTTTGATTGATGAGTTATGTAAGACACAGGTGAATTGATAAGAACAAGTTTATTCAGTTCATAAGAAGAAGAGTATTTTTCTCTGATTTGGAGTCTTGTGCTTTAAACTAATTTGTAATGTTGCAAAATTATCTATGTGCAGCAATGTTAACATGTGGTTTCTGTCTTCTCAGGCTATCCAAAATAAGCTTGAAGGTAGCTCTTACCTCCGCAATGTTAGATAAAATTGTGTTGTGTATACATTTCTTTTCTGGTAGCTGTGGGGGGGCTGTAACATTCACCTGATCCTTCTTTTGGATCCATACAACCCTCAACACTTTCACTAATACATATATTGCTAAGAATGTAATACAGGGAATTAGGGCACTAGGAAAGAATGACAGGCCAAATATAACATGCTAATACGTGAAGTGAGAGGTATGGTCGTATATTAAAATTGGAAAGTTAAAAAAAAACCACTGTGTCAAAATTGGGATAACAAATCAAACTTAATACAGTAATAATTGTTTTTCATCTGGCTGCTGAAATGAATAAAGTAATAAAAAGAGAGAAAAAGAATTTATGGAAATCCTGCCTAAGCAAATTATATAAGATTATCCTAATACCAGGATTTTAAAAGGGAGACAAATGCATTTAGGTAACTAAACAAAGAATAAACTGTGAAGCCAAGCACTGGATTTGTCTGCATCTTCCACCCTAGGTTCTGACACAAGATATTCTTTGAAGCCTGGGGATCTTCTCTCAGGATAGAAATGGCCAGTGATCACTATTAGCCAAAAATATCATACTCATCTGTCATCAAAAATGGGAGATGCTTTTACCTATACATCTGTCTATACTATTCCATCAGAATAGACATGTACATCCTATTAGCTTATTTGTTCCTAAGGCTACACATTAAAATTATAGTTTTAATTCTAATTGGTTCAGCTGATTCACCTTAATAAATTAAACTATTTATTAACATTAGAAATTAAGATATATATTTTTGATGTAACTCACTAGTAAAAGACTTTTAAGTATACTCTTATTACAGTGTCTAATAGGTATAAATATAGCATATATCTATTCTCTATTCCTCATTTCTCAAACTAGGGCCATTCCAAACTAACTTTATATATAATTTCAAGATAGATGTGCAAGAAGAAAGAGTAAAACACATTTTCTTTTCATAAAATGTTTCTGGATATAGGAGGAGCTATCACTTCTTAACTAACAGAATTACATGTCATGATAAGCACTTTCCATATATTTCTAACCTTCAATACACAACTGCAAGGTAGATGTTATTAATTATATTTTACAGAGAGAAAACAGGTTGAAAGAGGTTAAGTGACCTTGTCAAAGGCCATAGAGCTAGTGAGAAATCCAGACTTCTTGCAAACCTGAGCTGTGATGTAGTTCTACTGAGTGTACGTTGCTTCTTTGTTTGCTTTCAAAAATGGAAGACCATAAAAAATCACCTGAATACAGCAGTTTTGAATATTCCTACAAAAAGACTGGTGAAGGAAGAAGAGCAGGGGAATAGGAAATAACATGCTTTTATTTCTTTCTTTAGTTACCAAAAATAATACACTTTATCTCATTTAATTTCTTCATTATCCCATGTAGTAAATATTATTATTACCATTTGACAAATGAAGAAACTGAGAATGGGAATGATAGCTGTCTTCCTATGGAGTTGTAGAGGTCAGATTGTGCTCTGGATGTATCTGATTATTCCACTGAGGAGAAATGAGTGTAGTATTTTTCTGTTGGCTTCATATTTAACTCAATCTCCGACAGAGGTTAAAAAAAAAGAGTTTAATCAAATCTAGGATTTTCTAGCCTTTTACATGAACTTTCAAAGAAACTAAGCATCTTAGGGTCTTTAAGAAAAGCCATTATGATGATCAGGAAACATTTTTTCTTGATCCTGGAGCCATTAAATGTATGTTTACACCTATTATGTATTGCTTATACACCAACACTCTCCTCTCTTCCCTCCTCCCTCTCTCTCAATATATATGTTTATTATATATATATATATGTATATATACATGTTTATTATATACATAATTTACATATCTATTAAAGATTAAATATATGTGCTTATTATATACATAAACCTTTATTTAATCTTTAATAGTTATATAAAATGCAATATTATATTTTAAAGTACTAGCAATATTTAAAAGAAGGAAAATCTCCATTTTTCTAGTGAGGTAAGAATTTATTTTCAAAGGGAAAGAGTAAATGGGCTAATTTTTTAAGGAGACCTGAGAGAAGAATTTGTACGATAATTCCTGTGATGTAAATGACAGGTTTCAGGTAAGTGAGAGAACGATGCTCGGAAGACCTGCTGGGAGCTACATATAATATTGTGAAGCAAAACACAACAAGTACTGACCAAGGCAAAAGTAGAAAACCAAGATTTAGAGATGTCTAAAACAAAATGAAATAAATATAGAAAAAAATATATGCTTCTGGTATAAAGCTAAACTAAATAACTGGGAGTATTTTTACAGCCTTGACTTTCTAGTTTCTATTTAGTAAGTGCATGGAAAAATTTCTAGAGCTTAAACAAAAAGTAAAAATAAAGACATTGAGAGAGACTTCATCAACAAAGAAAACATGTTAAAAGATTGACTGCTGTCAAGTAAATCTAGATTATTACTACACTAATAGTCTTCTCTTATGCTTGTGAGCCAATTGACCAACCTGCCTTAGGTGGATTTCAATTTAATTATTTATCACAATCTGCACTCTTATAGATATTTTTCCATCATGTGTATCTGTGTTTAGTTATTTCTTAAGTTCACAAGAGAAAATCTGTTCTGATATTCTCTTTTATTTATAAATTAATGTATGTTATTATAAAGTATAAATTATGTTAATTTGGTATACAAATATATAATAAAGATATAAATTTTGGTAGACAAATTTTGGTATGGATTTTAGTTAAGCACAGTGGTAGACACCATGAGCTTCAGAAGAGAATAAAGAAGAGACATAAAAAGACTCAGAAGTGAAATGTCTATTTTATCTTGTATTGAAATATAATAGTTATTGCTGAAATAAATTCAGTTGGCTTTGCTATAGAAAGGAACTGAGGAAAAGGCAAAATGAAAGAAATACATAATTGAGTTATAGTCTAATAGTGAGTGACTTCTATTATCTTTTAACATTATATTTTAAATAAGGGAGAAGTAGAATTTTCCATAAGAGTTTCTATATTTTTCTGGACTGCCCAGAAGTTTAAAAATTTCAACAGAATTGGAAAAGGTATGGAAATTTCATTTTAGAGAGTGAATGTGTATGTGTGTGTTGTGCGTGTATGCATTGATTTACTTTTTTTCTATATTTTCTTTTATAAAGATGCAACAAAAGAATATGTTCCTATGCAATAACATGTTTTAACACTATGAAACTATTGTTTCCACTCGTTTTAACTGATTTCATAAGATATAAACTTGTAATACGTACATAAATATTTATTTCTTATATACCTGTTTTAAAAGTACAAAAACTATCCAATTTTTGGTGTGTTCCCTTCTAATGATTGGTTTGGAAATTTAAATCATGTTATTCCAAAAATGAAAGCATTGCAATTCTATATATACTCAAGTCAAAATATCTTCCAAAAAACTCAGTTTTATCACAGTCAGAGATTATTTAGAAGGTTAGACATATACAAATAAACTATGTTTCCTATTTGGAATTGGTATTGTTTCTCTTTTGAGATGACAAGGATAAAGATTTCTTATAACTTACTAACCAGACACCTACTGACTTTTAAAAGAAATATGTAGCTCTGTGTGTGTGTGTGTGTGTGTGTGTGTGTGTGTATGTGTGTGTTTATGTACATAAACACTTTCGGTAGCAAAATGTGAAAGAAAAAAAAACCATATGAAGTGGAATAACAAATGATTGCCTAAGCTTAGAAGAAAATGGCTTATTTTAATAATAAAAAATAACAAAATAACAAGGAAACCAAAAGTGTATCTTAAGGAAACAGATACTACTTCTATTTTATAAGAATACATATTTCTATGCAAAGCTGTAATTAATTTATTCCAAAAGATTCTTTATGTAATAATAGCAATATGAGAAGGGAAAGGTCATCAACATTTTTTACTCCATTGGAAATGTGACAGTTGATCAGATACCAGTGGTATAGATTCTGCTGTCTATAAAAATTATAGCCACCACTAAAAATCCTAATGAAAAGCAAGCAAAGTGACAAAGAACAAATCAATATAACAAGAGCATTCATAAATCACAATGTAAGATATACCGAGTAGATTATACTCCTGAGTAATTTATATGTTTTGTTTGGTTTTACTTCTCCAAAGGAAGCATTGATAAACCACCTGATAATTCCAACAATTCTCCAAGTTTGTCAGCATAAATGTTCAGTATTTAGTGTATTATATATCTTACTTTTACAAAGGAAAAGAAAAGAAAAAAACTTTTAACTCTTACAAAGGAGTAAGGCAAAAGGAATTAATCAAACACATTAACAATGCATTTCCGGTCTTTGTTACTCTTCAATTTGTTTTTGTTCTATTTTGTTTGGGTTTTTTTTTTCTCTCTCTCTCTCTCTCTGATCTGCTTGCTGTCTGATTAATTAATGATTATACCAGACATCATCAAAGAAATAGTCTTCTCCACAAAACTAGACTGTAATAGTTTTTAAAAGTGTAGAATAATGTTATTCTCTGAAAGAAACTTGGGAAACAGTGTTTTTAAAACAGAAATGCTCAGACAATATATGCCTCTAAAATCTTACCGGAAATACCATTTAGTTTCATGATCATCTATCACATGATGGCATTCACAGTTCAAGTTATAATATGAAGAAAATACAATAATTTTTTATTTCATCATTTTTTGTAAGTGAGTTATAATGTAAAAACAACAACAACAACAAAAGATATGCACAAGCACAGACTCAAACTTACACATATTACTCTTTTTGGTCACAAGGGTAGAGAAATTGGAACCTAATCTGAAAGACTTTTTTTTGTTACAGTGCTGAAAGCCTCTGTGCTTTTGTCAAGGGCTGATCTCAATGCTTGTGGTTTGTATCCCATCTTTATTGCCATTGAAATTTCACTACTTCAGTGACCCCTTTTATATTTTATATTATTAATTCGTTCCGTATCGGATCATTGGTATTAACTCATGTAGATTTGTTGTTTCGCATATATTAAACAAAACTCATATTCCTACCTACGGTTTCAATTCTGTTTCCTTTTCAAGCAAAATATGTAATTATTATTTATAGTTGTAATAAATCTAATTATTAATAATCATCATTCTCTCTTCAATCCACTGTAATCAATCCTTTGAACAATTTAAAATCACCGCAAACCTCCATGCTGTAATATTCTGCCTATCTCATTTGTTTCTATCTTATACTTGGCTTCCCAGCGACGTTTGACAGAATTGATCTGGCCACTCTTACCCAATTGTTATTCCTAATTTTTTTGTACTCTGTGATGTTGCAATGCCCCAGGACACCATGTGCTCTGCATAAAGAATAATATTTACTTCTGTACTTTTAAATACTTTATAGGAGTCAATTGTAAGTTCCAAATTTATATATTTAGCTCTAAACTTTTCCTGAGAGATAGATTCAAATACCTGGTTAACTACTTGATATCTCTAATTAGATATCCAAGAGCCATCCAAAACTTCACATACTGGAAGAATTGAAGATCCCAAGACTTTCCCCCTGCTCCCGTACTCTCAGTAAATAGCACTACCAACCATCTAGTTGCTTAGGCTTAAATTCTAGCATCACTTTTAATTCTTAACTTTGCATTGCATTTAACATTCAGTTCTTTAGGAAGTCCTTTTTGACTGTATTCTAAGCTATATCCTTAGTCTGTTCTTTTTTTTTTTTTTTTTTTTTTTGGCCTCGCTACAGCCCCATCCTAAAATAAGCCACCACCATCCTTCTCCTGCACAATTGGAATAGTATCCTACCTGTTACTCGAACTTTTATGCTTAACTATGGCAGTAATTTCCAACAACAGAACTCTTGAAGTGTGAATACATTAATCTCAAATTTAAGATTTATACTCTTAGGACAAAATGCTAATATCCTTGCCCTGCAAAGTCTACATCGTCTATTTCATGATTACAAACTCCCTGACCCAATCTCTCCCCAGCACTTAGTATACTCTAGGTACACTGATACTGCTTCTGTTTCTGGCACAGGTCAAGTTTATTTCTTCTATAGCATATCTGTGCCAGCTGATGCTGGGGGCTAGAAGCAGTGGCTTGCCAGTGGAAGAGGATGGTGATGATAGGAATATCTTCTCAGGTGCAAGCAATGAAAGGGGAGGCATAGTTTGTAGATTATTAAAGACAATAATAAAATGGCCAAAAGTCAGCCCACTTTTGTTATTACTAGACCTTGACAATTCTTTAAAATGCCATTAATAACATACTCCTACCTGCTGGGATGAACTGCCCACCACACCCCTTTTCTGAACGAGTACTACCTAGAAGATGTTTACATTCATCATAGCATGGCTGACTCTTTCTAATTAATCACATGCCACATCAAATGTGCCCTGTTCTTAGCACTTTCACCTACTATTTTCTTGAGTTTTAATCTGTTTTTATCTCTTTCCTTATAAATATATTTTTCAGAAAACCAGACTTGAAGCTCTTGTTCACAAAATTCCTGGCATAATGAGTACTCAAAAAGTATTCATTGAGTCAACAAATGAAAACATTTTCTAGGTCTTAGGAAATGTAGTTTCATTTAACCGTATGTTGATATATGACTTATCTGAAATGAGAGAGAAATCTACAAGAGTGTGTTATGATGGAGCTAACAGTGGCTACTAAGGATGAAGTCATAAAGAGCACATTGATTCAGACTTTACTGAAAATCCTTTATTGAATGGACAATAGGAAAGCAAATTAAATAGAATATGCTCCCTCATTTCTTTGCTTTATTAGATATATCCATAGAACATAAATTCATTAGAATTCCTCTGCTTTAATGATACATTTAAAAATAAGTTGGCTATAAGAAAAAAATGTCCCATTTTCATTGCTAGCATAATATATCAGAAAACAAAGTCCATTCCATGGGGAAAAAAAACCCTTGAACTTCAGTTAGTTCATAAGCATTTTTGTACATATTAAATAATATACATAACATTTACCAAGAGGCCACACAGTGTGAGAACAATTATTTTCTTCAATTAAACATTAAAGAAGAATTTCATTTTTTATTCATGCCTATTTTATATAACAATGATAAAATTAAAGGACATAATAATTTGTAGGAGGACTAACAAAAATTGTGGAATGTTTGGAATGAAGCAAAAGCCATTTAAATCATTAAAATATTTCTAGCTATTTTAATTTAGGATTTAGGGAACTCAGTTAACTCATGAAGCTACTTTAATATTTTAGTAACTGAAGTTTATAGAAATAAAATCTGAAGATTAAAATATGATCCTTAAACTAAAGAATATTCTTAATTTGGGGGCAAATATCATAGGTAAATCTACAGTAGAGGAAATTACCTTGATCCAATTATAAGATTATTTTATTTTGATCAGTAATTTATTTGGGATATAGATAAAATACATATATTCCTGCATCCCCTGTCCACACTGCTATTTTTATAAAATATTTTTGCTTGTTACTCTTTGAGGAAAAGCAAGGCAGCCTGTGTGGCTGAAACAGAGTCATCCAGGGAGTGAGTTGTTGGAGGAATTTAGAGAAGGTGAAGATCGAAATCATTGAATAACTTGTAAGCAATTGCAAGGACTTTGGTACTTCCTTCGAGTGTGATGGAAGCCATTGCAGAGTTTTAAGCAGAAAAGAACTTCATCTCATGTACACAGTTGAATGGACTATCTAGTTGCTGTGTAGAGAGTATACTACAGGGAAACAAGAGTAGAAAATGGAAGCCAGTTAGGAGGTGATAGCAATAGCAGAGGTGAGATATTTGAGAAGTCACATAAGAGTAATAAGGTAGTAACAATGAAGATAGTGAGAAGTGTTCTCATTCTAGTTATATTTGTAAGTACAGCTGTTTATATGGGAGAATAAGAGATAAGAGAGGAATCAGAAATGATCCCAGGTTTTTTGGCTTGAGCCCCAATGAGGAAGGATATTATGGAATACTGACTTTAAGATTTCTATTAAGCCTTTAAGTGGAAATGTTGAATAGGCAGTTGAATGCATCATTTAGGTGTTGTGGAGGTACACTAGGAGGTATAAATTAGGAAACCGTTGGCATATAGATATAATTTAAAGCCATGATATGAGATAGTATTACCTAAGAAGTCAGAATAGATAAATAAGTACAGAGAACTCAGAATCACGTCTGGGCATCGAAACATTACAAAATTAGAGATAGAAAGAACCTGGTAACTGAAATCAAGACACTAGTCAAATAGTATATAAGTCAACGGAGCTTGCTGGCAGAAATTTCATAAAATAAACCATCAGAGAGGACCGAGTGATAACCTGTACCAAATGCTGCTGAGAGATCAAATAGAATGATGTACGTTAATTGATTTTTAATTGATTTTAAGTCAATCTTTGACAAGATTAATTTCTGTGGAATAGAGCTAAGCAAATGTGGGAAAACTAGCATTTAAAATAGTAAATACATAGGATGTTTAAAACTGCAAAATTGAAAAAAAAATAGTCTGTAAGTGGCTGGGTTTATCAGCCAGGATGCAATGAAGAGAAACAAAAACAAAGTGAAATTTTAACATGGAAAATTTATTTAAAAAATCACTAAGTATAACAAGGATTTGGAGTAAGGAAGCATTAGAAACTAAAAAGCTAAAGGAACTCTAAAGAATATAGAAATAGCAGATTTCTGAGGTATACTTCAGAGACATTGCTGTTTTAGGTCTAGACCACTACAATAAAGTGAATATCAGTAAAGTGAGTCCAATGAATTTTTTGGTTTCCCAGTGTATATAAAAGTTATGTTTACATTTATAAAAGTATAGCCCATTAAGTATGCAATAGAATTATGTCTAAGAAAAACAATGTACATACTTATTTTAGAAAAAAACTTTACTACTAAAAAAATGATAACCTTCATTTGAGCTTTCAGTGAGTCATGTTCTTTTTGATGGTAGAGAGTCTTGCCTCCATGTTGATAGCTGCTGACTGATCAGGGTGGTAGTTGCTGAAGGCTGGGGTGACTGGGGCAATTTCTTGAAACAAGACAACAATGAAGTTTACTGTATTGATTGACTTTCCCTTTCACAAATGATTTCTCTGCAGCAAGCAATGATGCCTGATAGCATTTTACTCACAGAGATTTCTTTCAAAACTGGAGTCAATCCTCTGAAGCCCTGCCACTGCTTTATCCACAAAGTTAATGTAATATTCCAAATTCTTTATTTTAACAGTCTCCACAGCATCTTCACCAGGAGTAGATTCCATCTCAAGAAACCACTTTGTTCGTCCATAAGAATAACCACTCATCCATTCAAGTTTTATTGTGACCTTTCAGAAATTCAGTCACATCTTCAGGCTCTACTTCTAGTTCTAGTTCTATTGCTATTTCTACCACATCTTTAGTTACTTCCTCCAGTGAAGTCTTAAACCTTTAATTTGTAATAAACACAATATCTGCAAAGCACAGTAAATCAAAGTCCTATAAAACAAGGTATTCTTGTATAAGGAGCAGCTACTTACTGCTTTGGGGCTGAGACAGAGCACCCACGGAAGCACCCCACCTGAGATTCAGACCTCCTTGAAGACAGTGCAGCCATGGCTAACTAAATGGCAGGCAAGTCATTGTGCTGTAGCAGTGGTAGAATTTTCTAGAAATCTGTCCTTTAGAACTTACTAGAAATCTTCCCTCTAGGTATCCCAAAAGAGACAACCTGCTACAAAATCACCTGGGGAGACTTCTGGGATAATTTTCTAGGTTCTCCTGGCCATCATGCTCTGCAGGAGGCAAGCACTAGAGAAACTGCATTCATTGCAGAAATCTGGTGAATAGGCATACTCAAACCAGGAAGCAAAATCTTTCTCCCTAGTGTCTCTCCAGTGTCCTCTACTGACAATGCTTACCATAGTGCTAGCTGGCAAAGAAAAAAAAAAACCTTAACGGGCCATTTCATCATCCATTTTCACAAAACAGTTGAAAAAGATCATTTTGGAGCTGAGGGTCAATAAATTGATAAAGAAAACAAACAAAATATATTGATAAACACCAAACTGAAGGAGAGGAATCAGGCATGTTTACATACTCACAGGTGTGATTCTGAAGACAGGAAATTTGATGATGTAAGACAGAGGGAAGAACTGTTGTAATATTTTATCTAAATGTGCTAGGGTAGGTAGGATTTCATGCATAAGTGGGTAGATTGACTTTAGAAAAGAGGATTGGAAATTATCTATGTGAACAGGAGAAAAGCAAAAACATGTGCATGCAAGTTTTGGTAGTTGAGTAGATGCAGTGGTATAAATGAGTGTTTGATATTTTTGAGTTCAACATTAATTCAGTGTTTGTTCATGGAAAGTTTAATTTCATTGGACCTCAGTTTTCACTTCAGGACAAGAAGATAGAAATATTTTTTTCTGTCAGTAACATTGTGTGAATGAAATTAATTTTTTTCCCTAAGAATTGATGCCTACTCAATAAATACTTGACAGTTTTATGGAGAATTAAGATATGTATGTCTTTCCATCTGAAAAAAAAATAATTTTTACAATGCTTGAAACCTCTCATGAGCCTTTCAGTCATTCAATATGTATTAAAATAAAACAGACAAACAAACAAACAAAAAAAAAAAAAGCTTAAAGAACTTTTTGCTCATCAAATAAATGGCCTTTAGTGAAATATAGATTCCTTCCACTGGAGTCATTTTTTCCTGAGAGTCATCATTCACAGCTTTTAAATGACAAAAATCCTATGACTTAAAAAAATAGATAAACTGTTTAAAATTACTTTGCAAGCTTGTATAATTTAAATCATTCCTAAGAGGAAAGGAAGCAAACTATATACTGTGTGAATGAATCACAAGTGAATTGAATTTTATCACACAAGTACTGAAATGACTATGACTGTAATTTTAATTTCCAAGAGTATCAAATAAATAAAATAGTTTATTATTATAATGACTCTGAAAATGGAAAAAATACCCCCAAGAGAAGAGCAATTTAACATTAATGACTATCCAGAGAATCAGGCAAAAGCACTCTTTTCCATTCTAATTAGATGGCAAATACTTATAGGTCACCCAGAATATAAGTTGTTACTTTAATAATATTCAAAAAGTAACAGTGCACTGCTAATGTTAAAAAATGGTAAATACTTATATATTATTTTGCATAACTATTCGGAATTTTTTGGAGTGATGTTATTTTTTTCAAAATATAAAGATAAATTATCTTAGAATAATCTTATTGGTGCTGAGTACCATGCAATTTCATATTCCAACCATTAAGAAAATGGTGCACATGTTAATTTAATATTTCCCACAAATACATCAAATTTTCCAATTCAAGACTCCTGATAAATTAGAGAAAAGTTTATTTACTTTCCATATATTCAATTTTAAGTTAATGAAAACAATTAAGAGTTTGCTATTATCAGTAATTGTTGTTAGTCTTCTATAGTTTAACCCCATCAAGTAGAACTCATTAAGTGGGTATATTACTTTTCTCTTTTTTTTTTCTTTTTAATCTGAACAATAATTGGTGAAACTGTGTGATTTTTTTTTAAGTTTTGTTAATTTGTAGTTTACTCTAATATCTCTTACCCACACTATTGCCTTCCTTATCAAGCCAATTCAGATCAGTTTAGAATTTATATTTCCATAATTACCAGGGAAAATATGTGAATGATCACACAATGCCATACTAAAATGTGTATCTACCTTACTTTCACAGAATTTTTCGGGGGGAGGAAAGACCTTCAAAACCAGCCCCCTAATATTTTGCAAGTAGAAATTCAGGCTGTGAGAATTAAAGCAGACTACTTTAGATATTTTAAATTTAAAAACTCACAGAGGCATGTGCAATGGAACTTAAGAATTCTAATTCTCAAAAAAATTTTTTCCACCTATGAGAACAAGCTTTCAAACAAAAAAAATATTTTAACTTTTACTTAGCATTTAGCAGTTTTTGAGGTATTAACTGACATCATGACACCGAGAGCAGAAAAGACAACATAGATCCTGAACATTTCAATTTTTCCTGTTATATCTGAAGTAGAAAGTTAGATAATTTTAACTACAAAGTCTAATTTTATTGTAATTCAAAGGAAACATTTTCCTGAATGAATAACTAATATAGAATTTGATTTCACGTATGGGGCGCTAGGGTTGCTCAGTCGGAACACCGTGTGACTCTTGATCCAGGGTTGGGGGATCTAACCTAACCATGTCAGGTTTAGAGATCGCTTTTAAAAAATCTTTACAAAAGTAAATAAAAAATTACAAAATAAAATACTCAGGCATACTTCTGAGCACTTGTTTTTTCACCAAAGAAATTTTATCTTTATTTGGCATGGAATAATGATTTAATAAATAGACGTTTAAAGAATCAAAATTCAATTGTTGATTTTAAAGCAAAATATTTATTTTTCTTTTGAAGAACATTTAAAAAATAAATATCATGTTAACTGAAAAATAGCTTTTAAAAGTATTATATAAATCATGTTCTGTTATTAATCTCTTTCCTGATGTAGTTTGCATATTATGTTTCTCATTTTCCTGGTGTGAAAAAAAGATCTCATGAGCCATGAGATCATGTCCTGAGGAGAGATCAAGAGTCAGATGCTCAACCGACTGAGCCACCCAGGTATCCCTGGGTGGTTATTATTTTTTAAAGTTTTGGAATTCTTAATGGCAAAGGTTAATGAACAATAGATTTTCATTTAGAGTAAATTATCCCAAGTTATAAACACAAATTATAAAATGTGTTTATAATTTTAAAAATTGGCACATTTTTATGAGTGTCTCTGCCACAAAGTAGCTTGCAAAATTTGCTTTGCTGAGCTGGAAAAGCAGCATATTCAGTGAATTCAATAAGCTGACCTATAAAGACCTGGAAATAGAGTCATAAATAATAATGAGTGTGTTATTCTCAATTCAGTCAGCTATGGGGGTTTTCCAAACCATTAAACAACTTCCCAATTTGCTACAAATCAGCATAAGTGTTATACTCTTTTCAAAAAGAAGCTAGAATAAAAGATGGCAAGTATATGGTAAGAATTTAGGGAGTGATGAATATTTAATCGAAAGGAACACGTGAAATCTAGTTTCAGTGAGTAGTCACTCATAATATTCAGCTATTATAAAAATAAAAGATGAGATTTTATCCTGACCATTAGATTTGACCTCATCCTAATATTTGTGCTAATACTCATTATTTTCTGTGTATGCTAAAATATATGTAGAATTGGGCACATACATAAGTTATGCCTGAAATATAAAGATCTAGTTGAATGGTAAATACACATTTCATCTGATTGGTCAAATTTTTTTTAAGTTTAAATACTTATTTTGAGAGAGAGAGAGAGAGACTGGGAAAGACAGAATCCCAGACTCTGCGTTGTAAGCACAGAGCTTGATGTGGGGTTCAAGTCCACAAACTGTGAGAGCATGGCCTGATCTCAGATCAAGAGTCAGATGCTTAACTAACTGGGCCACCCAGGCACCCCGTGATTGATCAATTTTTTAGGAGACAGGAATGGCATCTTGTCCTGATGTCATGTCCAGAAACAAGGACTAGATATGTGTTAGATCTTCAAATAAATTCCTTATTAACAGCTATTGTCTTCTTCATGTGTCACCAAATTTTGGAATTTTTTGTTTTTATTTTGATTTTGTGTGTGTGTGTGTGTGTGTGTGTGTGTTGTTTGTTTGTTTTGTTTTTTGGTAAATGTGATTCTTTAAAAAATGTTCTAAACCTTTTCTTTCCATGTATATTTTCAATAACTTTAGATTAGTCTTTTTTTTTTCTTTTTTGCAGTGGACTCAATGATAACTGTCCAACTCTAGTGACATCTTTCCCCATCTGTATCTGCTCTTCACAATGCCTCCAGGGTGAATTTTTCAAAACACATATTCATTTTATTGATATGTTGATATGTTGATTAACAGTAAATCATATACACATACAACAGGGAAAACAGCAAAGATCTAAACTGCTACCATTAATAAAACACTAGAATCAATCATTCGGTGAAAATCAGTCTAGAAATCTCTTCACTTATTCATTCACTCACTCACTCATTTCATGAAGACTTTCTAAGTGCCGCCTGTATCGAGTGGTGCTGACTCAAACAGACTGCTCTTTACTCTAATGCAGCCACATTTTAACAAGAAGCGGAGGACAGAATGAAGGGCTGGCAACAACCATCAAATGAACTATGCCTTCCTTAAAACTCAGATGGTGAAAATAATTATGAATTAAAGTAAACAAGACAAGGTGAGAGAGTGCTTGGGGTTGCCAATTTAGGTAGGCCAGAGAAGTCCTTTATGAGAAAGTGACTTTGAGCAGAGACAAAAAAATAAATGAGGGAAAAACCAAATAGATATCAGACAAGAGTGTTCCAGGAAGAAGGAACAGCAATGAGGCCAAGGTAAATAGAATTCTTTGGACAAGGTAGCAGGTGTGTGGAAGATGAGGTCAGAAGTGTTCAGGAAATAGGTAATACAGGGCTTAGATGGTCATAAGGAGTTTAGCTTTTATGTCAATTACTATGGAAAGTCACTGAGGGATTTTGAACAGAGAAGACACATGCTCTGTTGTTTCTTCTTATTTTTTATTATGGAAAAATTCAAATGTATTCAAAAGTAGAGAGTAACTCTATCTTAAAAGGATCATTCTAGCTAGTGTATGAAAAATAAACTATATGATGGCGCAATAGCTAAGATCCCAGCAGGAGATAAAATATACCAAAAATGGTTCATATGAAGAGATGTTAATGAAGGCACTACTTACAGAGATGTGGCCAGTGTTCAGAAAATGCACAAAGTAGGTTGAGGACTCCGGGCCCCTGAACCAAGGTGATAATGGAGAAAACCATATTACATACTTCAGAAAGATCAGAACTATAACAGAGTGGCTGCCCTACTTGAGCTGTAGTCATAAGAGGACATGGCTACAGCCACGTTTTGCAGGGAAAAGGGAAGAAAACACTCATTTTTATTTCCACCATCTAACTTTCTGCTTGTAATCCCATTGGCTGGACTTGGCCAAAAGCAAGTCAGCAACGGAGCCATGTGATGTAGTTCCAGAATGTTTAGCCTCTCAAGGAACTAAACTGGACAGAGAACAGTGCAAATTGAATGACAGGGAAACAAATGAAAACAATCAGCACTAAAAGGACAGACTGGAAGCAGATACACTAGTTAGGAGGTTTTATTATAGTCCAGGGAGGATGTTAGCTTGTCCCAAAGTTGTAAATATATTATAGAATATCTTGAAGGTTAAACTAAAAGTATGACCAGTGGATTTGATGTGTTAAGTGAGAGAAAAAAAGGATTCATAAGGACATTTGATTATATGATTACATAAGCATAATCTGATTATACTATTACATGGCTTTATATATAAGGATGGAAGTTTGGGTGGATGGATGGGGATTAAAATATATAAAAGATATAAGAGAAAGAAAGATTTTACTAAGAATAGAGTCTCAGGACGCCTGGGTGGTTCAGTCGTTTAAGTGTATGACTTCGGCTCAGGCCATGATCTCATGGTTCATGAGTTCAAGCCCCACATCGGGCTCTGTGCTGACAGCTCAGATCCTGGAGCCTGCTTCAGATTCTGTGTCTCCCTCTCTTTTTCTGCCCCTCCCCCACTCACGTGTGTGCGCTCACTCTCTCTCTCAAAAATAAATAAAAACATTTAAAAAAATAAAAAGAATCTCAATGAATAGCATATTTTGAATAAATATCATTAGTCTGGATTCTGCTTGACTTCCTTTTATTCCTCTGAACCTCTGACCTTTTTCTTGAAATATTCTTTATTCTTTTCTGTGCCTGGCAAACAGGTACTTGTCTTTATTGATTCAATTTAAAGGAGACACTCTGTTGTAAGTATTTATCTACCACATAATACTTGGTTAAGCATGCCTTCCTATTTCCTAGAGTACTTTGTCCATATTTCTTGTACCATTTGACCACCTTCACCCATTTCACCCACCACCTGTCCCCTGCCTCTAGCAACTACTAATCTGTTCTCTGCAACTATGAGTTTGGGGTGTGTGTGTGTGTGTGTGTGTGTATTAGAAGATCCCACATATAAGTAAAATAATATAGTATTTGTCTTTGTCTTTGTGACTCATTTCATTTACCATAATGCCCTCCATAAGGTCCATCCATGTTGTCACAAATGGCAGGATTTCCTTCTTTCATAGAAGGATAGAATAATAATCCTACATATATACATATACATAGAATATACATATATACATATGTACATATGTATGTATACATATAATACATATACATATACATATGTATACATGTATACATATGTACATATATACATATGTACATAGAATAATAATCCTACATATATACATATCACATTTTCTTTATCCATCCATCCATCCCTCAACGGACACTTAGGTTGTTCCCATGTCTCAGCTATTGTAAATAATGCTAATGCTGTGAGACCGTGAGAGTGCACATATACATTCAAGTCAGTGTTTTATTTTCTTTAGATAAACACCCAGAAGAATTGTCGGATCAAGTGAATACCACTTTAAAAAATTATCTTCTTGTGCATTAAGTTGATTAATGTAGCTTGTTGACATGACTTTCAACTGTTATACAAGTCCAGGAGGGTTATTTGTAAGGAAAAGAAGAAGAGTGATTGGTTCAATGATTCCTGTTTTGGAAAAATCAACCATCTGAAAATTAGGATGTTGGATAAAGATATAAAAGGCTTCTCAACACAACAAAAATACTTTTTTATTTAGCTGTAAGTACTAGGAAATAATAAGCATACGTTCCATTATATTATAAAATACATGTGACTCCAATATAATATAAATTATGTTGTAAATTATTTAAATTAGGAACTGATACATTACTTTTGCATACTCCAAAGTACCTGACATGGGGCTTGACACATTCCAATTATTTTAATGTCCTTAATATTTATATTAATAAGGCTATATTTTCCCTTATCCCTGAAGTTTGTTCAGTCGAGGTGTTTGAACAACTCATTTCATACCCAAACTTTAGAAACTCTACAGGCAGAGTGTATGCCCAGCAGAATTAGCTTTACTTGGGAGAATTATTTTAATCCCTTATTGACTTGCAAGATGCATCCACCTTGATGTTTTCACAGGAACATATCTCACTGATGATGATCAAAAGAGGTATGTTGGACTTTGATCAGAGTAAATCTAAAGAAAGCTGGAAATCTGCAAATATGCAGTGATTAAAATTCTTTCTCCATCTTCTCTTTGTGGAATGAGGGAGGTGAAATACTGACTGATACCTTATAATTAGTGTGAGAGAAATCGAAAAGTTTTTATTTAAGATAATTGAGACAATGCTAAAGCAAAACAAAAATTTCATACTGTGCCTACATTATTATAGAAATTTTAAAAAATCTAATTTTCCAGAGTAAACTGAATGCAGTCCTTTCAATTGCCTTCCTGAATATCTGTGTTAACATCTGGGAGTGTTTGCTTCTTACCATCAGCATCAACTTCTCTGAGACAGAATATGGGAGGAGCAGGGGAAGAATTTTCAATCTTTCTTGTAGCACCAGATGTTCTTTATAAGCCTAAGATAGTTACTTCCTTTTTGATATCATGTGTAGGTCACTGGTACATTTATCTCTCTCAAGGGAAAGTATACTTTAGAGTGACGCTTACACTTAGTGCATTGTACTTGTTAACTACAGTTAGTATGGGGACATTGTGTCTTAACTCAGAGAAATTTCTTACAAGAAAAACTTACAGAAATGCAAATAACACTGAATAACACAATACATTTTATTCTTTCAAGAGCATATTACTTATTGCAAGATGTTTTGAAATCAGGTTGTGATTTGAGTACCTCATTTGAGTAGAGTTCATCAATTTCAGGCAAAAACAGCTAGGAATGAAATGTAATCATTCCTATAAGATATTAGTGAAACCATCCAACTAGTAATAATTAAATGTTTTTAACTACTTTTTCCCTAGGAGATTTGTCTTTTTATCTTGGTATCTAGCAGATACATGAGTTCTACAGGAAAAGATGATCCAGAATGTTAGCGTAAATTAGAGCTTGAGATATTGTCCAGGCCAGGAAAGGTCTATAATAGAGACTAGACATATAGGAGCGGGCTAAACATCTTCAGAAAGGAAGAGGGAGTTTAGGAAAAGGAAACATCAAGGAAAATAGAAATATCTATTAATTTTATTCTTAGAAAGCATACATTTTATTAATGTATCAAAAATATCAAACACTTGATAATGTTATGTATAATATCTATGAAGAAAAGTATTGGTTCTTAAGCATCTCTCTGTCATGCAGGCAATGACACAGACATAGCCCAATACCTATTTAACATGTGGACAATTACTACATCACACAGCTCAAAAGTTAAGAATACCTTCATTAAATCCAATGCTATAGATAAAGAAATCTATCTTTCATAAGTCTCGCGGTGTCCTCAAAAAGCACAAATGTGCAATATACATTCTTCCCAATTTGAGTCTGTGCCTGATTCCTCACAGAGATGGCTTTCTAACTGCTATGATCTGTTATTTCCCAATCAGAATTTTTTGTGTCTGTGTGTGTGTGTGTGTGCGTGTGTGTGTGTGTGTGAAAGAGCTAAAAGAAGCAAAAATGCAATAATGGTTTCTCATGAGAAATCTCCATACATTTTAACATGTCCTTTTCCAATTATCTTTTTGCAAAATAAGATGACAACAGAATTTTAGAAAGTTATACGCCTCCAGATTTTACCTTTAAAATTCAAATAAATACAGTTAATATTTAAGAATGAAACAGCTACATACAGAACCATAATAGCAAGATAAAAACAGTGTATTTTTCTGCTGGCAATTACTAAGTACAAGCAATAGAGTACTAAATAATGAAATAAGGAAATTACAGATCAAGTCTAAGTCCTAAGGAAATTCATTTGTATATGAAAAGATAGAGGAAGTTTTTTTCATTGAAAACACAGATAAAACAAGAACGCTCAACTGAGACTCAGGTAGTTCCAAGGTGAAAAATCACATTAAAGATGCAATAAAGAAAAAGCTCAAGTCGGGGCAGCAAATAGAACAGCGTTATCAAAGCGGAAGGTTGGTCTGGAAGTACAGTGAGATATGAGCCTGAACTAAGTGGAAATACTTAAGAAATACTTCCAATTGTAATGCAAGGAACGAAAACAAGACAATAAGACAGTAAATGGTGAATGCATATGTTTTAGGACACGATGTAGGAGTAGTCTGGATTCTGCATATGATTTCTTATGTCACATACAAGAATTAAAATTTTTAATCTTTCTCAAAAATTCAGAAAAGAGTTCATATCAACAAGCAAAGTGGCTTTCGGAAAGGGAAGAGAATAGCGGAATGGAAGGATCTCAGGCAGTACTGTAATAATCAACAATATTTAATGACTCTTTGGAGTGGGCTTGAGTGAGAAGATAAACTTTTCTAAATACAATTATCAATGGATTAAAGATTGAATTATCGAGGGATCTCAGTAAAGAAAACACATTTGGGGATATTTTTTATTCATATACTGTATTTTCCAAAAGTTTGAATCAGCTTAAATAGTAGTTTAAACAGATGTACAGGTAAAGAAATACTGTCATCCATCAATAAGAGATAGAAGGCATGAGTCAATACAGAAAGAAGAATGGTAATGGTAAAGAATAAGTTCAGATTTAAATGAGTGAGTTTGAATTGTTAGTGGAACATCCAAGCTCAATGTTCCTTAGTGACAAGTCAAATCACCTTACATAATGTTCAAGAGCCCAAATTATTTGTGTAATGGAGTTTTGCTATTGACTATGACTAGAAATAAGCAAGCCATCAGCTGAATAAAAGATAAATTATTTAGAAATGTAGATATTTGGTTGGTTGTTAAGCAAAGATGTTTCTGAAAGAGCATAAATATTTGTTTTTTTTTTCTAATGCTTATTTTATTTTTGAGAGAGAGGAAGCATAAGCTGGGGAGGGGCAGAGAGAGAGGAAGGTAGAGGATCCGAAGCAGGCTCCTCACTGGCAGCAGAGAGCCAAATGCAGGCTAGAACTCACAAATATCAAGATTAAGACCTGAGCCGAAGTCAGACGCTTAATTAACTGAGCCACCTGGTGCTCCAAGACCATAAATATTTGTACAATTAATTTATGCATGTAATTTGCAATGATATTGAATATATCTCTGCCTATACATTATCTGTTTTCAAACTTCAATGCTATAAATGTTATTTAAAATAAATTAATAGTCTAATCAGAGTAAATATTCAATCACTTAAATAGTTACTGAGCAATTCCTAGGAGCCTATAACCTTGCTAGTTGTACCCAACAAGAGGTAGCAGACATTTTTTCCTGATTTCTTACAAGTTTATGACTAGCATGCATCTGAAGCCCTTGAATGACTACACAGATGGCAACTGATTAAAGTCCAATATGATCAATAAAAACAAATTGTGTCAGTTGTGGCCTCAGCCACTTAATTAGGTAGTACTCATGGAAGTAATAGAATGTACACCAAACTCTGATAATTGTGTCTATTTTAGTAGAAGACCTAGAGGGAAAAGACATTACCAATATTATTTTTTAAAAAGGTGAGATCCAGTCAGATGAGAAGAAAGAGGTCTGAAGAGCTAAAGTATGAAATCCAGAAAAATATACATAAGGCATCTTAGAGAGTGATGGAATAGCTAAAAGACAGTTGTATTACACAATTTTTGTCCTGCTAGTCTAAGAAGGCTGAATAATATCCTGGAAATAATAATAAACTAATGCATGCTGTAGAATATAGCTAGATATGAGTAAATTAACAAAAGTGTTCTAAGGGGCGGGGAGGAAGGTAGACTTGAATAGAATAGATTGGTGGTGAGAGAGACTGAAGGCAAACAGGTGCCTATTACAGCACTTGGCACAAAATAGGTTCTGACTGAATATTGAATGAATGAATGAATGAATGAACGAATGAAAGGTCCAGAGGTTACCTAGAATGCAATGAAATTTTTCTGGATGAAGATGATGTTCATGCAGGGCACAGAATCACTTATTTCAGTTTTTTGAAATTTTGAGCTTTCAAACTACCTATGGAAAAGCAAATCCATGTTAAATAACTAATAATCATAAATTATAGCAGCATAAAACCCATCTCATTTGTCACTAATAAAAACTATCATTTGAGTTAATTTTATGAGCTCTACTTGTGATCATGTCATTATTCTTCTCTATTTGTACTGTCAGCCTAGCCAATTATTTTTCATCTTAAGGCAATCAAATATTCAGAATTGAAAATATCCTGTATTCAGAATAAAATTAATTAACCTGATCCTTATTTTGTAGATGGTTTCCTCTCATTCCTCAAATACTTGAGCAAGAATTATTCAGATGTAACTGATGTAAGCTTTAGTGTGTCAGTAATTTGTGTTTTCCTTTTGAAATGACAGCACAGGAGGAGACATAGAAGCTGTACTGTATCTGCTTTCTCATTTATTTTAAAATATAAATAATATTTTCAAGTAGTTTAGCCAGAATAGTGATTATGCTTGCAGAAAAGATGAGAAGGTATTTCCATCTCTTAATATGTCATGATTCTATCCTTTGCCAAAATTCTTTTCAACAGATATAAATGGGATTTTAAATGTAATATAAGGATCTCTCTACTCATATCAATGAGTTTCTTTCAGGCAGAAGATTGATATTCCGGCTATAGTTGAGCTAGTTACTCTTACACAAGCTTAGGCTGTTCCAGTCACAGCAGATACTCAAATAATAGCTGATGAAGCGTTGTTGGCATTGGTGCACCAACTAACTTCTATTGCCAAGCTTTCATGTAATTGTCCATTTTCTTCCCTCTATGTCTTCGAAAATCTATCTGAAAGGGAGGAAATCTGCAGAAAATCTCTCTGGCATGAGACAGTTTATATTTTCCCTTGCAAAGTGGAACAACTCGACCTACGAGCTTCACTATTTCTTAGGTTGCTACAAAGTTTTCTGATAACTTACTCTCCCCTCTCACCAGCACCTTATATTGACTATTAAACAAGCACGGGGCTTATTCACCACTAAGTGTGCCTATTAAATCATTGTTTCTCCATCTTATAAACTGCTTAATAAAAACACCTGAAAATTTATTTGTATCAGACCTATTTATAAGATATTGCAGTAGAAAATCATTTACTTTCTTGCAGCTTACAGTATATCATAATATTTTATCATTCATCCTATTCATTTTGTCAAGCAATAAACTTGAAAGACTGTAGGAGACTGTCACTTGTTCTCTAAGGACTGTCACTTTTAATGGAATCAATTTTGGTTTATAGATTCAGATAACGTGAATAGATTTTCTTTAGCACAACCTCTGGTAGCAAAACAAAAGTTTGAAATATTATGAAATAACATGAGATATATGGAGTTTTGTCACACTGTTATGAATGTGAGAATGTTTTCATAACCTTGGTAGCCAAAGGACGCAGTGTTAGAAGAGTTAATACTTCCTTTGGTCCATAGGAAGTTTAAATTTATCTTTCTTTGGTTGTTTCTTCAACATTGCATTCCATATTCCAGTGCACTCCCTGACCAGATAGAAGGTATAGATGTATTTGCTAAGTTTTGTATAGATCCTGTTAGTCACCTTGCCTTTCAAAGTATGTCTTCATTCATGCAGTTATTACTCTCCCTTTTTCTAGCCATTAACATCATAAGAACACATTACTGTAAATTATATCTCCTAATTGGCATTATTTTATGGTATTTTAAAAAGTCTAAGCATAATGCAAATTTTTATAATATAAATATTTTGACTTTTACTACAAAATTAGAGGAGTATGCCCTGTATGTAATAAGAGTAGGTCATGAAGCACAAATAAATCTATGCATCTGATTTTGTTTGCTTATTATATGAGACAGTTATTTATAATGTTAAGGAAATATCCATACATGTGATTTAGTGTAAAGAATCATGACAAATATTCTAACCAAGAGATTAATTTCTTTGACATATAAAGTTAAAATATGCAGAGAGGAGACAACTTTTTTCTGCATCATATTATAATTATTCTATTTTCTTATTTGAAGGCTGGCAAAACAATGCAAACTCTAGGTACTTAAATAATGCATTCCATTTTCATGAAACCATACTTTTAGAGTCATAATTTGAATTTGTTGAAGGCATTTAAAATGAATTCATATAATACTCTTGGAAAAGTGCAGTTGAGGAGTGTCTATGTGTAAACATATGGGATTAAACATTCATCAATATTTTCATGTTGCTAGACATGTGGCTATTTTAAGCATGTTGTTCAATTCCTCAAACCATCAACAATCAAATTATTTGTGCTTTAATTACAAATGTAATGGTCATTTTAAATAAACATTGTTTTAAAAATTGAATTTGTATTTTCCCCCAAAGTGTAATTAGTAATAAAGCCAATGGAACTTTGAGTATGCAAAAAGAAATTAATAATGTTTTAATATACACATTGTAAAAATATATCTAATCAAAATTCATGACATTTCTGGCAACTGTAATGTTGTAACAAGTTATTTTGAGAATGCTAGCTATTAATAGATAGATTATTCTGATTTTTCATAGTAGTCAATCTGACTATCATACATGTTTCTTGACCACGTTCTATTCTGCAGCTACAGGCTTACCATTAACTTGCAGATCATTACTTCATCACAAGGAAAACCTACCAAGGTTGTTTGGAGATAAGACTTATTTGCAAAGTGGCAGCTTAGCTGACACAGATCCAAGGATCAACCCATTAGATTTTTATGTAATGTTAATTGTCAATATACCCTATGTTGCCCTTCCTTTTTAGTCTCAGGATATTTTCATTTCTCAAATTACTTCTAGATGACAAAATATTTTGAAATGTTATTGTTTGTAGAGAGTAAAATCTTTTCTTGAGGTGTAATACACAATTAATTTATAATGATGTAGTCAATGATTGTTCTCAGTGTAAGAATATACTAACAATGCAGATTTTGTGAAATGTCCTAAAAACTTTTTAAATTATAAAATAAATTATATTATGATTTTCCTTGTTTAGGGGGAGTATTGATAGGTAGTAATCTGAGGAATAGATTAATTTGTAGACAATTATTGTACAAATTCTTTCTTTTTTTAAAAACTTTTTTTAATGTTTATTTTTGTGAGACAGAGAGAGAGAGAGAGAGAGAGAGAAAGCATGAGTGGACGAGGGGCAGAGAGAGAGGGAGACACAGAATCCAAAGCAGGCTCAAGACTCTAAGCTGTCAGCACAGAGCCCAACACGGGGCTTGAACCCATGAACAGTGAGATCATGACCTGAGCTGAAGTTGGACGCCTAACCAACTGAGCCACCCAGGCACCCCTATTGTACAAATTCTTATATAAACATGAGTATGTTTCTAAGTAGTACACAATTATTGAAATACATTGATATATTTTCTAAATTTGACAAAGATGGTATTTCACAATAGGGTAGGATTCATTAAAAATGGAAGAATATGAAAAAAAAACCATTTTTCATTTTATAGGGAAGAGTAAGTGGTGTTAATTTTGGATTAATTTAGGAAATCTAAAGATAGTTCAAGTTTAAAAGACAGCTTAACCATTATATTATTCTGAATTTGTGTCTTAATTTGAGATGAAATAATAATGCTAAAAAGTGTTGTCAGAGGACATAGTCAGAGACACATAGTATTCATAAGCAATAATTACAAGTCATAATTTGAAAATACACAATAATAAAGTAAAAGTGATTATGAAGAATTCAATTTTTTAAATATTTATTTATTTTGATAGAGAGTGCACATGTGTGGGGGAGAGGCAGAGAGAGAGAGGGAGAGAGAGAACTCCAAGGAGGCTCCACACTCAGCACAGACCCCAGCATGGAACTGTATGTCACCACCATGAGATCATGACCTGAGCCAAATTCAAAAGTCAGACACTTAACTGACTGAGCCACCCAGGTGCCGCTCAATTTCTTTTAAAATAAAAAACTTTGTCAAATGATTAGAGGCATGCCACAATTAAGAAAATTTAAACAATGTTTTGTTAATAAAAGGAAAAAACTAAGTACAGGATACCTTAGTTATTTTATAGAAATAAATTACAAGTTTTAGTTTTATTTTGTATGTCTTCCTTGTTATACTTTGAAATGAACAATTTATAATATTTTATAATATTTTTAAACCCAAATCTTATATTTATTAAAATATTGAACATTATTTTTACATGGTGATAAAATTAAAAAAGAAGGCATAGAGATATTTTTAAACTAAAACTAATCCACTATAATTAGTTAAGAGTCATTTGCATATTGGAAATAGTCTATGAACTCTTTTTTAATGCAAATGACACTTTGTACTCATATGTTAAAATTTGTAAATATTTTCATCTATGTCATGAATCCATTTATCTAAAACCTAAGCCTCAAATTTCCAGTTAAACTTTTTGATTATGAGTTATATTTTTCCAAGACACAAACACAGAAATGAAGCACTATCTTTTGAATGTGCTTCTTTTTTTCCCCTTTTATTTGGTATTTAACTGTTTATCTGGATAAGATATTCCTAGAGTGTGCTCCTAATAAAGAAAGTTTCTTATGGTCAACTAACCCCATGTTTCTCCAAAACAGTGAAAAAGGGAGAGAAGAATTTATGGGAGCCAACTTCAGCAACATATACATTTATCACTGGAAAAGCTAATTGTTTTCCTTTTAAAGAAAGGAAAAGGCTTAGATGTAGAAAAATATTCTTTGATACAGAGGTGACCAAAAGCTATATCAAAATACTTTTTTTCCATTTACTTTATAAAGACCATTAGGGTCTTGTTAGAAATAGATATTCTCTTTGCCGGTCAAAACAAATTTTTTTTTTAATTACTGAAAGAGAAAAACAGTAGTCCTTTTAAAACATCCATTAGAGATATTCTATCCTATTCCATACCATTAAATTTATTTTTTTGTTTTTCTTGTTTAGTGTTTAAAATGAAGGTGGATAGGAAGTCAACACTAAGATTTCAGTGTACAAAAAGTGCAATGTAGCCAAGAATTTAATTGAACACCTTCTTTCAATATTCCAAAGCATCAGGAAACTAATATATTACATTCCTTATTCACTCCCAGGACTTTTATGTTACCTTTCCTACATGTCATATAAGTTATCTTATTTGTTTTATATTCTTCCTGTCATCTCCAACAATTTATGTGTCATGTGATGGCTAAATAAATTTACTTAATTAAGGTTAAAATTATAGTGTTAAAATTAATTAATTATATGCTGCCATCATATACTAACTTATTCACTCAGTACATATTTGAGTACAGATATTGTCAAGTTTCTTACTGATGGGTAAGAAAAGGTCAGTGAGTCAAATTAAATTTTCAACTTATTAATTTTTCTAAATATGTGTGACAGATTTAACTGTCATTTGAAATGAAATATTGATTCATTAGGAAAGAGAAAGTGATACTGAAATAGTAAAAGAAAGAAAGAAAAAAGAAAAAGAAAAAAGAAAGAAAGAAAGAAAAAAGAAAGAAAGAAAGAAAGAAAGAAAGAAAGAAAGAAAGAAAGAAAGAAAGAAAGAAAGAGAAGATAAAGAACAACAGAGGAAGAAGAAAGTAAGAGAGACAATGGATGTGTTCAAAGAAATGTACACAGAAGCATTTGGGGGAATGAAACTCTGGTGTAGCAAAAGAAAAACATAGTATAGCTTCAAACAGCTGGTCTTACTCTATCCCTCCTTCAGGTGCTAGATTTTTGGTATAAAAGTTCTTAGTTTCACTGTTGGAAACTCTGCCTACTATACGACTTTCCAACTGCTTGCAAACTTAAAGAGATAAAGAGAATTGTTTTCATTTTTATTGATTTTTTGTATTCGAAAGGATTTTAAACTATACCTGAGATATCTTAAAATAAATATATGTTTATGAAGATTATTAATGCAATTTGTTGAAGGTTATTTTTTAATTTCTTTTCCCACACAGCCTTATGGCCAACAGAGGCAACTATATTCAATTTATAATCAGGTTTCATAAGAGGAAAGAGAATGGAAAAGTGATTTCTAGAAGTTTCTTTACAACCCATGTAATTAAATGACAATAAATAGTATTGAATAGAAAATAAAATCCATTCTGTTTCTCATGGAAGCCTTCCATTTTACTCATATTTTCTGTCAATGTAATTACATTTTGCATTTTTCTCAATATAGGGGTAAAATCATAGGCATTAGGCTTCTAATTTTAACTACTGATGTCATACTCATTCCTATACAAAATATTATTAACAGTAATTGTGTATTATTCACAGATATTGGCTGACTTAGAAAACCATGCATTATTTAAGAATGATCTGGAATGTCAAAAACTGATTCTGGAAGCAATGAAATATCATCTATTGCCAGAAAGAAGAACTTTAATGCAAAGTCCAAGAACTAAACCTAGAAAATCTACAGTTGGAACTCTGTATGCTGTAGGAGGAATGGATAACAACAAAGGTATACAATTCTTTGTTTCTTGGGGGGTTGTTTGTTTTGTTTGTTTTTACATTTCTTGATCTATATATAATACAACCTGTATCAGACCATGTCACAATTTTAATATTGCAATCTGTATAATACCAATAAACCTCACATGCTTTACACATTAAGATTTAATATTAAGGGGAAAATTAAAAGAACATCTCTTATTTTCAGCTGTAGTTGCTGCTTTTGCTTTTTATTCATCTTTAAATCCTTTATCTCTTGTGCATTATGTGCCAGGCTTCATATGAAATGAAAAGGGGACTTAAAACACTTACTTACAAACACAGGCCAAATAATTGATTGGATATATTGACAACTATATTTCAATTCTAAGTAAAAGAAATATAACACTCCAGGTACATGCTTGCTAAAAGAAATATTATGAAGAAGAGAGTTTCTGTTTTTGATGCATTTGGAATCTTACACAGAAGCCTGGCAAATAAATAGACAACTATAAACAAATGTAATGACTGTTGACAGTTATATTTTATAAATTTAACTGTGATTACCAATTTTGCTGTTCAAAGGGAAATGAATGATTCATTTAAAAGTTGAACACATACATTTTAAGGTCTCATTCTTTTCTGTAATTAGTGGAAAAAGATCAATGAATATTTGTCTTCTTCAGCTTATTTTATGTTGTGAGTTCACAAGACAAATAACGTAACTGTCATATGTTTGTATTTGGTAAGTGATATAATTATCCACCATACATTTAATATACACGTAAAAGTTGGCAACGACAGAGTGTGGTCACATGTTCAATCTCTATTAAATATATTTGTTATTAAAGAATTAGAGGGAAGCAACAAAACTTATTTCCACCATTGTGAATTGAGATCCCAAAACAGCAGCTAAAGGGAAATAATTTAGGGAAGACACATATTCCCATATTTTGTCTGTCATGAAGATATCTTGTGGCTGGCTGTTAGATGGTGTTCACTTGTTTATTTTTTGACAAGTTTAATTTCTGTTTACTGGGACATTGATTTTTCATAGCCATCACATTAAATGAGCACTAGGTAATTTATATTTATATATGCATATATATGAGTACACATATATGTATATGTGGTGGTTTTATGATGTTTCAAATTTTAAAGTCAAATGAGTGATTATTTTTTTAAAGAACACTGTGTTAGAGGTGTCTGGGTGGCTCAGTCAGGTGAGCATCTGATTCTTGATTTTGGCTCAGGTAATGATCCCAGGGTCTTGAGAGGCTGCCCCGAGTTGGGCTCTGCACTGGACATTGAGCCCACTTAAGATTCTCTCTCCTTCTCCCTCTGCTCCTTCCCTGCTCGCTCTCTCTCTCTCTTAAAATAAATAAATAAATAAATAAATAAATAAATAAATAAATAAATAAATAAATAAATAATAAAGAACACTGTATTCTACAGAAAGAGTGCCCATACAAGAACCATTCCACTTGAAAATATGCACACATTGGGGCGCCTGGGTGGCGCAGTCGGTTAAGCGTCTGACTTCAGCCAGGTCACGATCTCGCCGTCCGGGAGTTCAAGCCCCGCATCAGGCTCTGGGCTGATGGCTCAGAGCCTGGAGCTTGTTTCCAATTCTGTGTCTCCCTCTCTCTCTGCCCCTCCCCCATTCATGCTCTGTCTCTCTCTGTCCCAAAAATAAATAAACGTTGAAAAAAAAATTTTTTTAAAAAGAAAATATGCACACAATATTTTTTTTTTCTAAAGAAGAAGAATACAAAGAAGAGGAGGAGCAGGGGAGGGGGTTGGGGAAGAGGAAGAGGAGGAGGAAGAGGAGGGAGAGGCAGAGGAGGAATATTTATTGAATCTGTTTTGTTTCTGATGAAGGCTGAATAATAAACATAAATTAAAATAGATACAAAAATTACTATACTATCGGGGCACCTGGGTGGCTCAGTTGGTTAAGTGTTCAGCTCTTGGTTTCGGCTCAGGTCATGATCTTACAGTGTCATGAGTTCAAGCCCTGGGTCAGGCTCTGTGCCAGCAGTGCTGAGCCTGCTTGGGATTCCGTCTCCCTCTCACTCTGCCCCTCCCCCACTCACACTGTCTCCATCTCTCTCAAAATAAATAAATTAATTTAAAAAAAAAGAATGTTTAAAAAAATTACTGTACTATTAAAGAACGAAAGGGCATGACTGAATTTGAATTTTTAAATCTGGTGATTTCACGTTGTTATAGCATAGAAGAATATGAGACTATGGAGGCTACTGAGTTAAACTGTTGCCAGCATTTGAATTTCTCTCAGCAGTCTTTGAGATTGAAGAAATTCTTTAAAAATTGATCTTTCTTAATGATTCTGATTTTCTTTCACTTTAGAATTGAAAATACCAACAATTTACTTATTGTTACACATATTCAGTAAGATAGAGGTGTAAAAGAATGTGATAATACAGGAGGTTTCAAAAGATATTCCAGATTAAATCAGCAATACAACAGAAAAAAATTATTTGAGGGAACCTTTAGGAATTTTTACCATATCCTTAGCCCTATAGGAATCAGATATTAATATCCCATAAACTTAGATACAAATCTAAAACTTTAATTCACTTTTATAACAGAAAAATACTGAAAAATAAATATTTAAGAACATAGCAATATATAGCACATTTTAAATCCAATTAAAACATTATTATATGTATTCATATTTGCTCTACTATGAATTGAGAAATGAGGGGACATAAAATTAAATATAATTTTTAAAAAGGCAATAATCATAAGCTGTTTTTATAAGGAGACTGATTTTCTTTAAATGATGTCAACTGAAATCAAATACAGATTTAAATCAGTGCAGTGAATTGTATTGATCAATTGGGTGTTTTGCTAAGAAATTTATTAAAAATCACACAGTAATCATCATAAATTTTTTTAAAAAGGTTGATTTAAAGATAAAACACCAATTGTTTACTTTCAAGTGCTTGCATTGACTTATGTATGAATCATGTAAACTATGAAATAAAATTTGGTGATAGTGTTTAAGGGAAAATATTGGCATGAAAATATCTTTATTGGGTATATATTCTGATATTAACTGATTATTAGACAATTCCTTAGAAATAGGAATAGTTTGGTTTTGTACCTATCAGAAAATAGTATTTTTTTTTGGAGATAACTTTTTTCAATCTAGTAAACCACATACTGAAAATCTGATAAAACTACAACAGTATAGATAAGAAAAATCAAGTATAAGCTTATAACTTAAGCACAATTCCTGTTAACGGCACGGTATATTTCTTTTCTCCAATTTCTACGTGTGTGTGTATGAGTGTGCACAGCCATAACTATATATCTACATTTATATAGATATATACCTATTTATATTTGTCTTCATCTCGGTCTCTGTGCTTGTCTAGATAAGGTTCTAAATATATGTTGGTTTATTAGCCTACTTGAAATTATTATTTGTGTTGCTTTTATTCATTATTTATATTACATGTGTTAATTTATATTTCATTAAAATTTTAAAATACATCATATCAAGAAGCTTACTAATTCTTACTCATATGGAAACACCACAGCTTCTTTGAGCTTAGTCCTATTATTAAACACTTGGTAGGATCCAATTCTGTTTTCTTTAAATGATGTGATTGTTAGCATCTGCATGCATCAAGAGTTATTCCTAACCTTTGAGTGTTCTTTATAAAGTTTACCAAATGAAAAATTACTGGGTGGGAAGGTAAAGTGGTTGTGACATATGAACCGATTTCTTTCTGGAAAGTTTATAAGAATTTATAGCATCACCAAATTATACCATAGGGCCAGATTGTCTTCTAAACCAATTTTCTGCCTTACAAAAAGACCTTAATGTAAAAATTTTCTAGCATAACAATAGTAGAAAAATTACATAATGAGCTCCCATGTTTTGACATAACTGTATATTTTTCTTAGTAATAATTGAGTTTTGAATATATTGAATTCTTAAGTATAAAATCATGTATATAATGATATAGAATGACATATTATTTCCTTCTTTTTTATTTTTCCAAATTCTATTTTATTGTCTTGATCTAATTGCCTATATCATATAGTATAAAGTTCAATAGAAACAGTTCATTGGGGTAATCCTCTCATTTTCCTTATTTCTTTATTTTAATATTTTTTCTATATTTATTTATTTAGAATAAAGCTGGGGCGCCTGGGTGGCGCAGTCGGTTAAGCGTCCGACTTCAGCCAGGTCACGATCTCGCGGTCCGGGAGTTCGAGCCCCGCGTCAGGCTCTGGGCTGATGATGGCTCAGAGCCTGGAGCCTGTTTCCGATTCTGTGTCTCCCTCTCTCTCTGCCCCTCCCCCGTTCATGCTCTGTCTCTCTCTGTCCCAAAAATAAATAAACGTTGAAAAAAAATAAAAAAGAAAAAAGAATAAAGCTAATATTTTACAAGTTTGCTGTAAATAATAGCATAGCGATACTTGGCGATTTCTGGAAAAAGGATGCCTCTATATAGAGATTGTAAATAACATTAGATTGTCTCAGAGAGAATTTACTTTCATTTTGGCAGACACTTGAGTAAGAGGAAAACCCATCTTCCAAATCAGGATTGGATGATTTGAGACTAAAATGCAGTATTTTGAGGACTGCTCTACTCCTAGTTTGTTTTCAATATCTATATGAGAGCCATTCATCCATTGTGGGCCCTGAATACCCTTTTATTTTCAGAAGAATGAGCCCTAGCTAATTTTTAGCATTTTAGCTTCTATCTTCTGCCTAGATTTTTGCCTCTCATCAGATATGTCTTAGCAGTAAATGCACAGAGAAGACAAGCAACAATGCCCCACCATTCTGTCTTTTGAGGCTAAGGTCCTAACTGCCTTGGTTGTGTAGAAGTGCATGCACTTAGTATCTTCCGTGCACCATGACACTGCCAAGGAGCCTGTGCAATAAATATTCCCAGGGCTCTTGGTCTCTGGCTGCTTGTGAATCAGCATTTCTTATGGGGAAGAGGACCAAGAATTGTTCAGCTCACTTCAATGCTCATCTCTTCTATGGGTCTTTGACCTCTTAAGTGTTAGCTGCCTTTTTTAGTCTCTAATGTCGTTAAACAGCTAATTTTTGGAGTATTTTAAAACTGTTGCTTTATGGTTAATCTCATGAAGATAGTCTTATACAAGCTTATCCATCCTGGTTATGCAGAGGCCCCTGTGGATTTGTAATTTCAACAGTGTCCATTTCTGAAAATTCTCTCTTTTGTGAGATTTATAAAATAATCATTCATGTTCTCATCTTACTTTTAAATTTCATCCGTTATTTATTTAAATGTTTTTACATATTTATTTTCTATTCTGTAATGAATAATCTCAACATTTAAAAGTTTGAGAGTCTAAGCGTTGTCTGTTGTTTCTAACAAGTCTCATTTTTGTTAATTTGATTCTTTTACTGTTGGATAATATTATTTTGAAGTCATAGTTCATTCGTTGGGCTTTGAGGGGACTCAATTGGGATGTTTGCCTCCAACAAGTTTAGCTCTAACAAAGAACTGGGGGCACCACTGACATAAGTCCTGTCAGTCCTCTTCAAAGCTCCAGACTTCACGCAAAGCCTCTGGTTCATTCTTCCACCTTATAGTAGGCCAAGGGCAGGTGCTCCAGATCCTATCACAGGTGTAGACATCTTTCCTAAGGAAGTGCTGGCTTTTGTATTTGGTTAGCTCTCTCTCAGGTTTTATCTCACTGTTCTTTCAGATATTTGGTTGTGCCCTTCTCACTTTCGTTGAAGTCCAGCAATGCAAAAAAATAGCGTTAGGATAGTAATTTTCTCAGGTGTCTTGGTGTTATAACTAGAGGGCATATCAGCTGTCTTCTATTCTCCAATAAACAGAAGCCTCCTTTTTCTTTTCCATTTAGAATTTTTCTTCATAGATTATTTTACCTCTTTATGTCCTATACTTTTTGCAACGTAGGTATTTTGTTTAGAATTCAACTGTTAGCAGCCTGACTTTTTCCTATCTATCACATATTTATAAAGTAGATAATTGATACATCCATGGTTAAATAATTCTGAGTATTCACAAATTTGGGAATACTATTCAAATATAACTTAAAAGTCTAAATCTTTAAAATAAAGATTATAATTCTAACTCAAAGTATTAAATTATATCATGTACTAAGTTAGAACACCTAGATACAACATAGATGATGATTCACTAGCAATTTGATCAAATCCCCACACATTCTCCTGATAGCAAATGTAATTCAAACTCAAGCTTAATTAGAAATTGATACATCTTGGGGCACCTGCGTGGCTCAGTCGGTTGAGCATCCAACTTCGGCTCAGGTCATGATCTCACGGTTTGTGGGTTCAAGCCCCACCTCAGGCTCTGTGCTGATGGCTCAGAGCCTGGAGCCTGCTTCAGATTCTGTGTCTCCCTCTCTCTCTGCCCCTCCCCTGCTCATGCTCTGTCTCTCTCTGTCTCAAAAATAAATAAAACATTTAAAAAAAAAGAAATTGATACATCTTGGATCTGTATGATGATTAGCAGATATTCAGAACTACAAGTATAAATTAATAAGTATATTTATTCTAATGTAATAGATCAATATTGTTACTTCTAGTAGGCTTTTGGTAAATATTTGTCATATTTAGTTTACAACTTATTTAACTGATCTTAGTAGATGTCCAAAATGAAGAAATCTTGTACATATATATATATATATATATATAGCAATAACTTTGAAGTAGAACATTTATGAGTATAAACTGTGTTCATATGAAATTCTCCTTTTTTATAATTGAAGATCTAAAAAACAAACTGTAAATAGGAGATTGCTATTACCTAAATAATTTTCCTAATATAATCCTTCAAGCAGAAAAAAATATCACAAATCTATATCAGGTCCTCAGTAACTGAACATTGAAGAATGTTAAAATTATTTCATAAATGGCATACTTTGAGTACCTATTTATTTTTTAAAAAATATTTATTTTGGGAGAGAAAGTGAGAGAGAGAGTGGGGGAGGGGCAGAGAGAGAAAGAGAGAGAGAGGGGCTCCCAAGCAGGCTCTGCCATTCAGAACAGTGCCCCACATGGGGCTTGATCTCAGTAACCATGAGATAATGACCTGAGCTGAAATCAAGAGTCCTACTGGGCCACCCAGGTGACCCTCAGTACTTCTTTTTTTTTTTTTAATATTTTAATGTTTATTTATTTTTAAAAGAGAGAGGGTGTCAGAGTGTGAGCGGAGGAGAGGCAGAGAGAGAGGGAGATACAGAATCCGAAGCAGACTCCAGGCTCTGAGCTGTCAGCACAGAGCCCAATATGGGGCTCAAACTCACAAAATGTGAGATCATAACCTGAGCTGAAGTTGAACTCTTAACCGACTGTGCCACCCAGGTGCCCCCTTCAATACTTACTTCTAAGCATCACCATATACAAAATTTCATTTACTTTGTACAACAAACATGTTGAGAGAATATTCTTAATTATTTGATTTTGAGGAAGGTTGGTATTTTTTTTTTCGAGAGCAAGAGAGAGCATGCCCAAGCAGGAGAGGGGCCAAGGGAGAGGGAGGGAGAGAATTATAAGCAGGTTCCACACAGAGCCCTACCAGGGGCTGGATCTCATGACTGAAGATCATGACCTGAGCTGAAATCAAGAGTTGGATGCTTAACAAACTGAGCCACTCCAGCACCCCTGAGAAACATTCTTAATTTGTACCTTTTACTAAGTATGTTAAGACAGATTTTAAATGAAGAGATCTGTGTAATTCCAAAATCAGTGTTATTTCTCCTACCCTTTTGCCCACATTTAACCTATTAACGATGAGATGTGTTGAAAGTGACTTTTTTAAATGCCACCATAAAAGCCTGATGTACTTTTAATATTTAATATGATTTTTCTTTAGGATTTTACTGACATTTAGGACTAGTTCTCTAGGGAACACATTAGGAATATAAGAAAGTAGGTAATTGAGAAAATTAAATATTCTCTATTACATTTATTTCTCTTTCATGTTTTGTAAGTTAATTTTTATGCACACAGAATTATAAATATTTTAAGTATTTCCCCTTAATTTAAAATTCTCTATTTGATCAATTTCTCATAAGCTTTACCTTTCAATAACACATCTTCAAAATGGAATATAATAGACATTTTATAAGAATTCAGACTGTATTTTAAATTTTATTCTAAGGATAGATATGAAGAACTATTAAATTAGTATTTTTAGGTAACAAAAACATGTATTTGCTTAATCTCCAGAATATTCACATACATGAATACAAATTTATAAAGATCACATTCAGTATATTGTTTTAAAAATAAAAGTTTATTAAAAGTGTTCAAAATACTCTTTTTTTTAACTTTTATGTTGATATTATTTCCTCAAAGAACAAATTATCCATGTGAAAAAAGGAACTTTTAGATACATATAAAATACATGGTATAATTATTAAATAAAAGCAGTGTAATTTGAACAAAGTCATTATACTTCCTGCTATAAAAAGCCATTAATATCCTGTCTAGAATATACCCTATCAGCAATATTTCCATCTAACTTGGCTTCAAATGTCTCTCATCAGAATTGCTCTGCCTTCCATAACTAATCAGTTATCAGAGCCTGCCTGATTTACATCAGCATTTCCACTACATTGATTGAAGCTTTATCACCTTATGCCTACAAACCTGGGGTAATGCGTGTGTTTCTCAGATAAACTTATTTTTTCTCACAGCACATAAATAAGCTACATAATGATCTCCCTACCTCTAGTCTCTTTCAGTTCTACATATCCAGCTCACTACTGGCAAACGAATTTGTCATGACTTTTAGCATAATCACTAAATGCAAAATAATGAATAATAATAATAATAATCCTTCATTAGTCACCTAGATAGAGCCCATTCTTTATTAGTGTATGTATCCTTCACTGACTATCATTTCAAATTTAACCAGCAGATTTTCCCTATTTTCCCTCCATCAAAAATGTCTTGATATAAAATCTCTAATCTTTATCAAATTTCGCAACTCATTTGCTCAGGTTTGAAGCTTTAAACAAGTCGCAATACTATCCATACATGTACATTGTCTTTTGTTTCAGTGTCTTTTATCTTTCATCACCGCTGCCTTTACTAGTCTAACCCTACTTAAAATCCTCCCACCCCTTAGCTGCATCTTGTCCATCTTTTATAATATCTTAGCATTTCATACTTACCACTTTTATTACACCAATCCAGTTACATTGAAAACATCAGTTTTTTACGTATTTTATTTTCCCAAAATTTTATAAAAATTTTGAGCATATAGAAGTTAAAAGAATCATACGGTGAATATCCATATATTCAGCTTGGATTTTATAGTTAACACTTTGCTCATCCATCAAATTTTGTAATGCATTCAAAGTTCTAGACATAGACACACTTCATCCTAAAAACATTGGCATGCTTATTAACTAGATTTGAATATTTTTAGAGCTTTTAGGTGAAATTAACATAGAGTAAAATGCATAAATCTTAAGTGTAACCTTAAATTAGTTTTTTTTCCAAATATATCTACCTATATAATTCAAATCTCTAACAAGATAGAGAAAGTTGCCATTACCCCAGAAAGTTACCTCATATCCCTTTTTAATCAGCCCCAGCTTCCACAGCACCAAAGAGAATTACTCCTTAATTTTTTTCAACTTAAATTAGTTTGGCCTATTCTTGAACTTCATATGGATGTAATCACACATTTCACATTCTTTAAGGTTTCTGTCAATCAGTATAATATTTTTTTAACTTGTTTGATTTTTTATTTTGTTAAATTCACATCCAAATTAGCATATAGTGCAACAATGATTTCGGGAGTAGATTCCTTAGTGCCCCTTACCTGTTTAGCCCATCCCCCCTCCCACAATCCCTCCAGTAACCCTCAGTTTGTTCTCCATATTTATGAGTCTCTTTTCTTTTGTCCCCCTCCCTGTTTTTATATTATTTTTGTTTCCCTTCCCTTATGTTCATCTGTCTTGTTTCTTAAAGTCCTCATATGAGTGAAGTCTATGATTTTTATCTTTCTCTGACTAATTTCACTTAGCATAATACCCTCCAGTTCCATCTACGTAGTTGCAAATGGCAAGATTTCCTTCTTTTTGATTGCCGAGTAATACTCCACTGTGTGTATATATATATATATATATATATATATATATATATATATATATACCACATCTTCTTTATCCATTCATCCATCGATGGACATTTGGGCTCTTTCCATACTTTGGCTATTGTTGGTAGTGCTGCTATAAACATGGGGGTGCATGTGTCCCTTGGAAACAGCACCCTGTATCCCTTGGATAAATGCCTAGTAGTGTAATTGCTGGGTCATAGGGTAGTTCTATTTTTAGTTTTTTGAGGAACCTCCATACTATTTTCCATAGTGGCCGCACCAGCTTGCATTCCCACCAACAATGCAAAAGAGATCCTCTTTCTCCGCATCCTCACCAACATCTGTTGTTGCCTATTCTTTGTGGCCACTGCACATTTATGTTTAAGAGGTATATCAGCTGATGTTATAAGATACATGATCTGCAAAAAAAAAAAAATGTGTGGAAAATACCACTGCAAATGTGTCTTTACTTCTTAAAAACTATACAAATATGTGACTAAATAAGTCACAAAAAGTGCTGTTTTCACTATGCCTAATCATTACTAAACTTTTTTTTTTCATGGTTTTATTATTCTAATAATAGCATTTCATATGTTGAATAGCAACCTGGACGTTTTGGCATCTTTTATGAATATGAAATATTATTTGATACACCAGAATTGCAGGATATATTTTTATTGAACATCAAAGCTTTTGAAGGATCGTATGTTAGTTGTGTTTCACACTCAAGTCGTCTTGGTGTCTGACTTCTAGGGAATTTTTTAAGACCATGCAGCATTAATGTGGTTCAGAAAACAAATGTACTCTTATAGATAATGATCCATACAAATAATGATATATCCACCAAGAGGCAATTTAAGTGTGAGAGCAAATTTCATGAATAAATACCAAAGGGGATAAGCACATTTAATTTACTCTACTACATTGGAGTCATGTAAACTATACATATTACTCAAGGAATCCAACCATGCCTGCTGAGAGAGGGAGATAATAATTTCAATGATGAGGGTGATTCCAATTGCAATTTCTCTGGAGTAATAAGCAGGAGATGGGAAAAGTGAAAATGTTGATGCCTCAGAAAGTCCCAGTATCTGTGTCATGTAGGAGTATACCTGTACATTTATGCACTTACTTTGTATTTTAAATAAAAGCAAATTATACACAAAAAGCTGAGCATTCCATTTTGTGTCAAAACACCAAACCAAATATAAATTCCTGTACTACATTTAAACTTTTGAAAAATATAGTTATATATACATATAAGTACATAATATACACATACATGTATACATATTTATGTAAGTCCCTATTAATGGGCATTTACTAGAAATATAAGGGATTTTTTAAAAATTCAATTATTTCAGGACTTAACTATAGATTTGAAGGCCTAACTCCTCACCAACAACCTGAAACACCTTTTGGTGCATGCCATTTACTCATTTTAGTAAAAATGAGACCATTAGAGTTGTGTGAGCTTTGGTAAGATGAGTAAGTATTCCAAATGTTAGTGTTTCTCATATAGAGTAGGAATAATATAGTATTTCATATCTCTGAGACACTGTGACAAATACCGACAGGAACACATATAAAAACCTTAACTGAACACTGATTCAGTAAATGGTAGTGGGAGTAATATTTTGAAGAGTTATATATTATTCATTGCTGGTAATTTTTTTCTATATTTATTTCTTTTTGAGAGAGAGAGAAACAGTGTGTGCATGAGTGGGGTTAGGGGCAGAAAGAGAGAAGGGGATAGAGGAACATGAGTTGAGTCGAAGTCAGATGGTTAACCACCTGAACCACCCCGGTGCCCTCATCACTAGTAAATTTTTGTCCACACTTAAGCCTCTAGTCATTGGGGTTGAGACTTTGATGGTTCAAAGAACAAAGACACCTAAGAAAAATCACATTAGTAAGCTTCTGACCTCTAGACAAAGTTTCATCTGAAAGGAAGTTTATGAACAACATGAAATTCACTTATAAAAACAGTTAGCTATGCTTTCGCATCAAAATTTGAATGTCAGGGGCGCCTGGGTGGCTCAGTCGGTTAAGTGTCCGACTTCGGCTTGGGTCATGATCTCACGGTTTATGAGTTCGAGCCCCGCATCGGGCTCTGTGCTGACAGCTCGGAGCCTGGAGCCTGCTTCAGATTCTGTCTCCTTCTCTCTCTGCCCCTCCCCAACTTGTGCTCTGTCTCTCTAGGTCTCTCAAAAAATAAATAAATGTAATAAAAATAATAAAAAATTTGAATTGTCAGTATCAATTTAATATCTATCCAGATAAGAATTTGAAAGCAGAGGGGCACCTGGGAGGCTCAGTCTATTAAGCGTCCAACTTTGGCTCAGATCATGATCTCACGGCTGGTGAGTTTGATTCCCACATCAGGCTCGGTGCTGACAGCTCAGAACCTGGAGGCTGCTTCTGATTCTGTGTCTCCCTCTTTCTCTGCTCCTTCCATGCTCATGCTCTCTCTGTCTCTCAAAAAGAAATAAACGTTAAAAAAATTAAACAAATTTTAAAAGCAGATATTATACTTTAAGGATAATTAAGTTGTTTATTTTATAGCAGTTATACAAATAAATTACTTTCATTTAGTATACTACTCTTAAGCTTGACTCCATCTATTGTCATAAGGTTTTAGTTAGAGACATTTTTTGTTGTAAAAAATTCTAATTTCCTTTTAAGTTTCTTGTTTACAGGTTACCATTGCCAATGTCTACCTATGAAGCATGGTCATGAATAAATAACAACTTCATATATTTGACAGTCTTAACTATAATTCTATTAGATTAAAATCATTTTTATATAGGTTTTCACATTTTGAATAGAAAACTCAACTTTCTGAGAATTCTATCACTTTTTCTCCAAAATTAGGAAAAAATAGATTTTGTTGTGTGTTTTTTCCTTAAATTTCTGCCCCAATTATTGGAAAGTATTAATTATGAAATTGGATTTTTTAAACTTTTTTAATGTTTATTCATTTTTGAGAGAGAAACAGAGCATGAGCAGGGCAGGGGCAGAGAGGCAGACACAGAATCTGAAGCAGGTTCCAGGCTCTAGCTGTCAGCCACAGAACTGGATGCAGGGCTCGAATCCATGAACTGTGAGATCATGACCTAAGCCAAAGTCGGACGCTTAACTGAGCAACCAAGGCGCCCCTATGAAATTGGACTATAACTGTCTCACTGCTATAGCTGGTTCCTCAGCATTTCTTGGGTTCCCAGATTACCAACTCATTCGTTTTGAATTTTCTAATTCTGGTACAAATATTTGTACAAACTTCTAGTCACTGTTCTTTGTGCTGGTCAACTAAACAGCAAAAGTCACTGGCCTGTCATAGCTTAACTTATATTCAGGAGACAATAAACAAAAATACATGTTAGTATGAAATAATTCATTTGATGGCTAGTTATAGAGAAATATAAAGAAAGTGGGAGGGGGTGTACAGGATGAGGGGCCAGTGTTGCTGTTTTATGAAGATTGAGTAGGGAAGGCCACTCTAATAAAACTGGTACACAAATTGCTATATGGAAATTCAATTTGTTTCTTTCAAAAATGAAGACTTGTTTGATTTATTATAACCAACAAACATTGGTTAGGTGGCATTTTGCTTATATTATATTGGCATCTAAGAGCAAGGGTTGGCAAACTATGGCCCACAGGCCCAATCTAGCCCACTATCGGTTTTGTATGGCTTTGGTTTTTATATCATAAGAATTGATGGGGCACCTGGGTAGCTCGGTTTGCTAAGCATCTGACTCTTGATTTCGGCTCAGGTCATGATTTTACAGTTCATGAGTTCAAGTCCCTCATCAGACTCTGTACTGATAGTGTGGAGCCTGCTTGGGATTCTCTCTCTCTCTCTCTCTCTCTCTCTCTCTCTCTCTCTCTCTCTGTTTCTCCTCAGCTTGTGCTCTCTCTCTCCCTGAAAATAAATAAATAAACTTAAAAAAAGCTAACTGGAAAAAATGTAAAGAAAAATATTTAGTGACTATTTGCATTTTGTGAAATTCATATTTCAATAGCCATTGAGTTTTATTGTACCTCTCTCATTTGTTTAGCTATTGTTTGTGGTTGTTTTTACTCTATAATAATCATATGGTTATAACAAATAGACCCAAAAGGAGACCCACAGCTACATTTTTACTATCTGGCCCTTTATAGAAAGTTTTCCAACCCCAGCTATAGAAGAAAATAAACCTCTGTACAGTATTTCTAGGAAACTTGTATGTCAAACGCCACTTCCCTTGACCCAACTTGAACGTATTGGCAGATGGAATGGACAGTTTCTGTGCTTGTTCATGAGGTTCCACCACAAGCAACCTCCCAGCCTCCCTGCTTATCTGCCTAAGAGCATTCTTTTTGGTATGAGAACAAGGTCAGACTGCATGCACAGGAAGCCCAATGGTGCAAGTACAGGCTGGGGGTAAAAGCTCCAGAGGAAATCCTCAACCAACAGGGTAAGAAAGTCTGTGATTCTACTATAATTTCACTTCTAGCATTATCACTGTTCTCTTTTATGCTCCACTTACCCCTTTGTTAGGCAATTCTCTCTTCAATGATCCTTTATTTATTCATTCATCTATTTATTTTTATTTTTATTTCATTTTGGTAAAATGACAGTGACTTTATCACAAAGAGACAAAAAGGTGACACAATAGCCTGTGCATGAACTCAGTAACAGAAGTGCAATGAGCAATCACTTGCAGACTTTGAAAGAAGTGATGTGATTGGCCACTGATCATAATGTACGTCTGTTTTTTAAGTAGTGATTTGTGGACCGCAGAACTAATACCAAAGTTTGCATTTTACACAATTTTTCACAGTTAATATATTGCAGTAGTTGAAATTTGTTGGGGGGGTTGGTGTTATTTAACTAACCCATGGTAACTGAAATTCATGCATATCAGAACTATTCAAAGCAAACACTGTCTAATTTGAGGAGACATTGTTAGATTATGCTGCTTGATACAAAGAAATAGGATTGGAATGTTAGGGTGTGAGGTTGATGGCAACTGCAAGGTCCTTCTTGTAGGCCTAAGTGTATGAAGCAGCCCTCTTTTCTTTGGCTGAAGGAGAATTAAGATTATGAGAGGCACTGCCCTCTTCTTGACACAAAGTGACCACAGTGAGCTTTCCTAAATACAGTACCATCGCAGGTAAGCAGAGGACCCTCTGGCTTAGGAGAAGCCATGTATGAGACTACAGTTGACCCTTGAACAGTGGGTGAGTTGGGGCACTGATCCCTACACAGCTGAAAATTTGTGTATAACTTTTGACTCCTCCAGAACTGAACTACGATTAGCCCACTGTTGACTGGAAACCTAACAAATAACATAAACAGTCTATTTACACGTTATTTTGTATGTGTAATATATTCTGTATTTTTAGAATAAAGTAAGCTAGAGAAAAGAAAATGTTATTAAGAAAATCACAGAAAAGAGAAAATACATTTACAATACTGTACAGTATCCAAACAAATTCCTCCTGTAAGTGAACCTACACAGTTCAAACCAGTGGTGTTCAAGGGTCAACTGTTTTTAGTTCCAAAGAAAGAGTAAGCAAATGGTTAAAAGCTTTTTCAGATTGATATTCTTTGGAGGTAAGAGAGAAAAAATGAAATTGAAGTTTCATATCTTCTGTTTATCATTTCACACATGACAGCTGTGAACAATAAATGGAGCCTAAAGAGATACCCCAGATACACTGGTAGGAAGACCACACTGGCAGTGACTCTTCTCTTAGATTGCGATGGACTGAGTGTATAGTCTTTGATTTCAACATATTTGCATTGCTTCCTTGTTGATGCCCTGTTGCAGCCACAGGTCAATTAACAGCCAGGTTTCTGAGCAGAGAGTCCTACCTACTTCTTTCACGTGAACTAAAAGCAAATCTTCTTAATAAAGGTAATAATAAGAAAAATGCTGATTAAAAAAAGGAAGGAAAAGCATTAATTATTAATTATAAAATAAAAATCTTAATTTCCTTGAGGTATTTTTTATTGAATATAAATATATTTGATTCATTTGATTATAGATATCAGATATATAAATATATTTGATTCATTTGATTATAGAGCATATATTATTATGACATTTAAATATTTAATGTTGCCTTGGACTTCCATATATTTAAAACATTTAAATTATCTAACTTTAAGAATAAGCTCCTGTTATTTTTCTTTCTTTATTCAAAGGACTTGAAAGGATTATTTACCCTGAATTTGTCTCTAATTCGATGCATCATTATCAGTATTGTTGAAAGGCAAAAATGGAAAGTGAAATAGGTGGAATTAACCATCTTGACCTGACTTTTTTACTTCCTTGGCTTGAGCTGTACAAGCTTCACTATCAAGAACTTTTGAAGAATGGCTTTTAATACAGCAATTTTACAACTGGATAATTTTTAAAGCATTTAACTCAATAGTAACCGTCATGTAGCTTTAAGAAAATGATTCACTTACAATCCTGTGTCAGAGAAACCTGAGCATTTGCAATTAGGTGGGTGAGATAATTTTAAAATACTGTCGGAGTTTTTCTGAAGAAAAGCAATATAACAAAAGAAAGCTTATTCTTTCATCTTTGCCCTTTGAGTACTGCCCTATTTGATGTCTGCCTCAGTAACTTCATTCAGTCACTTTGGTTCCACTTCAGTACGTTTGCTTTAAACTTGACATATACCATTGGAGATTACCAGTTCAAGGTCATCAGTTTGCACAAAATTATAGAAACAACTCAAAACCATGAAACATGTTAGTGTAAGCCCAGTTTGTTTTTCAGACACAAAGGATTGTCTTCTGTCATGGGCATCTATTTACTGGTCTGCTAACATATTTTTAGGAGAGAACCATACTTCCCCAAGGGTCTTAGATGAAGAACAAGGCCAAGTCAAAGTATCCAATTCTTTAACACTCTTTAGAATCAAGAAAGATGCTCACGTGTTGTTAAAATATGGTTGTTGTTTTTTTAAGTTTATTTATTTATTCACTTATTTTGAGACAAGCGCTAGTGGCAGAGACAGAGGGAGAGAGAGAGAATCCCAGGTAGCACCACACTGTCAGTTCAGAGCCTGATGCAGAGCTGGAACTCACGAATTGTGAGATAATGACCTGAGCTGAAATCAAGAGTCGGACACTTAACTGACTGAGCCACCCAGGTGCCCCAATTCTGGTTGTTTATATCATTCTCAGGGAGTCTCCAGACAAAGGACTTTGAGCCCCTGGAAGTCATTTTTTTTTAAAGTTTTTATTTTAGTTCCAGTTAGCTAACATAGTGTTATATTAGTTTTAGGGGTACAATATAGTGATTCAACACTTCCGTATATCACCCTGTGCTCACCATCCCCATCACCTATTTAACCCATGCCTCACTCACCTCCCCCCTCTGGTAACCACCAGTTCTCTAATTAGGAATCTGTGGAAGCCATGTTCTTTACTGAGGAGTCAAAGAAGGCTCTTTCCGGTGAAAAGTGAATCACCTGTCAATGAAGTTTCCTTTCTTAGCCTCCTCCTTACTAGAAAGAAACAAGGCTTAGTGACTATTTTGGTTGTAACTGTTTTTGGTATCTCTTCTGAGTATAAATCAGGGTTAAAATTATAAGTCAAATTCTTCAAAATTTAGTCTAATAATAACTTTATTTTGCCTTCTAGTAGTCAGAGGAATTGGGCCAAGTCACTATACGTCTTCTGTAGGTCTTTCTATGAATGTGGATTGAATAATAAATTAGTGTGTTATGATGAACTTCCCACCATAATTATAATTCTTGAGCACTCAGTATTCTTTTTGATCAATCTCCCTGTGAATGAACAGTAAGCGATAATAGATACATCTGTTTTCTAAATTAAGTCTCCTTTTGCAGATCCACAGGGAATAAGTCTGTGTGTGTTGTGCATATGTTTCATACAAACTAGATCTTAACCCTCCAATGTGTGGCTCTTCTCTGGCAAAGAAGGACTCCTCAGGGCTACCTTAAGTTACTTCTGTGATAGAGAGTTAGAGAATGTTAAGTAAGAGATTTAAAGATAAGTAGAAGTCACTACATTTTCACGTAATGTGGTATTAATGTAATACTTTAAATGAGCAAACACCAGTAGATCACAGAGATCCTTCATTAATATATCTTTGTAAAGTGGGTACTCATTTATGAAAAAGGCAAAAATGTATTTTCCAAGAGTTTATAGTTTAGGTGGAGATCAATAAGACCTCGTGTTCTTTTGCTATACTTATGAAAAAGCATTTCAATGACTGGTATTTTGTTATATAGTCAATAATAGAACTAGAACCCAATTGTCACAATATTAATTTTTCCTATCATTCACTGGTACCCACATTTTCAGCAAAGGCTAGAAAAATTCTAATAAATGTTTTACAAAAATTATTAATTAGGACATAGGGCATTTTAATAACAATCAAAATAGCAAGATATTGGCTGATTTTTGGCAAATGTTAATTGTGAAAATAAGTATTTAATTTGAAAATGTTAGCACATGAATTTATGTTTAATGAATATTTTTAAGAATATGAAAAAACTGTATTTGCAATAATGCTTTAATATATGTGTCCTTTTGCAATAAAGTTACTTTAATAAATGAGTTCTTTGCTGTAAAAAAGGTAGCTAAGTAATAATAATAGAAATAATTACAATTTTGGCTTATCTTTTTAAGTCTCTTTCCTATGACATCATTAGTAACATCAAAAGCTGGTATTATAAAGAAATTAGTATTTCATTTATAGGACTAAGACATATTTATGATAAAATATTTACAGGAAGTTACAAATCAAAAATTCAACTCCCCCTATTTCCTAAATTTATTATGTATTTTACTATACACACACACACACACGCACACACAGTAGTCCTTGAAAATGTTGCATCAATTTAAGGTCAACCAGCTGATTTTGATGTCAATATCAAAATTACTCACTTTCCAAATCTGCTGTGAATATAATAAGGTTATCTTAGAAAACCTTAAGTAACATTTCTGATGCTTACATGTTGTTCATATTGCTTTCCAATTAATTACCTGCTAGTATTATTAACATGTTACTATTTTTACGTTTCTAATTTACTTCTTGATCTCTAAAGGCTTTTTATACATCAAGGAAATTCACCCTTCACTACATTTATAAAAAGTTTTTGTTTTTAATGTTCTCAGTCTTTTGTTTCTTTATGTATTTTTGATGTAACTGTATTTTATATTTAGATGATTGGTGATCATATATATTCATATTTATTTTATAACTTCTGGGTCTTATGACCTTCCCTCATGGACCTTCACTCTTAAGTCTACCTAGAAGTAAAAATTAATCACCTACTTTTTTATCTTCCAAGATATTTAAGGTTTTAATAATGTGTAACCCAGGGAAATTTACTTAAAATCTCCTGTCCTGTTTTTTGTTTCTTTTTTTTTAATGTTTATTTTTAAGAGAGAGAAAGAGAGAGACAGAGCGTGAGCAGGGGAGGGACAGAGAGAGAGGTTGACACAGAATCTGAAGTAGGCTCCAGGCTCTGAGCCATCACCACAGAGCCTGATGTGGGGTTCAGTCACACAGCACAAGATCCACGGAGCGTGAGATCATGATCTGACCTGAAGTAGGTCGCTTAACTGAGCCACCCAGGCGCCCCTCCTTGTCTATGTTAATGTCTGTGAAGCCTTGAGAAGAGAACCACGTCGTGGGTTCTCTTGAACCCACACAGCTGTGCTTTAGTCATTGGTTCATCTCAAGTGCATTCCAGTATGAAGAGTAAGACAGGACTCCAAGTTTACTTATTTATTTTTCTCCAAAGAATAACTAGTTATCTTAAAACTAATTTTTAGTTAGTTTGTTTATGTATGTATTTATTTACTTTTAATAGAATTTATTGTCAATTAGCTAACATATAGTGTATACAGTGCACTCTTATCTTCAGGAGTAGATTCCTGTGATTTATCACTTACATACAACACCCAGTGCTCATCCCAACAAGTGCCCTCCTCAATGCCCATTACCCATTTTTCCTACAGCCCCCCCCCCCCCGGTTCCCTACCCCCATCATGTTTTCCATTGGTTTAGACAGATACTTTTATTAAATTATAAATATCAAGTGTATTAAGGTTATGTCTGGCTTTCATTTCAGAGTTATGAATACAGTTATTTCCTTTGTCATAAAGCATTTTTAAAAATTTCTATACTTATATAATGCTTTTTAAAACCTGGTAACCATTTTTCCCTTACTACTCCTTTGTTTTAGAAATTATCCAGCTTTTAAAAATGTATTTTTGATATTTCCATTTGAATTTCCAGAGAAATACAAGTATAATTTCATAAATACTTTGTAAAAATATCATCATATTAATTGTGATTATATAAGATAATAATTCACATTTCTGAAAACAAGCCATCTTGTTCAAAATTAGTGTGATTCTTTCCATTCATTTTAATTGACATATTTCCATAAAGTTTTAATTTTTCTTTATCTAGAACTAGCCCCTGTCTTGCTGGTTTTTAGATAACTCACTTTTAGTGGTGCTAAAAGGTAAATTTAATTTTTCTAAAGAAATTACACTGATGTTTGCATTTTGCTTATATGATTAAACAACTTCCAGAAATCTTTTAAATTTTTCTAAGATTTTAATGGTAATAACATTTAGCTATTAAGGTGCATTATTACATAAAATACAAATAACTAAAATTATGCTCCATACTTTTGTTTCTCCAAGCTATGATTTAAGAACTTGGTATCTTTTGGCATTCCTGAATTTAGTGAAATTAATTTAAACTAAGTATAATGTTAGATTTTTTTTTAAGTGAAATTTTAGTTAACTTCCAGTGCAATACTGGTTTTGGTAATAGAATTCAGTGATTCATCACTTACATACAACACCCAGTGCTCATCACAACAAGTGCCCTCCTAAATACCCTCCATGTTTTTGAAATTTATATATCTACCTCAAAATTCAGCATTAAGCTTAATGATATATTTACATTTATATCTCTATGTATAGCTATGTATCAGTCTATTACCCCTTACAAATGGTTATATTTATAGAAGAGAGAAATGTGGAATTTTGTTGGATGTTTATTCAGCACATATGAAATTATTATGTGTGAAATGTTTATAATGCCATCCTTATAAAACATAACAAATTACTGAAAATGTAGTGACTTGCCTGTCTTTGAAAAATATTTTCCCTGTAGTGATATCTTTTATATTAGTGTAAGAATATTATCCCAAACTATATTTTCAATAAGTATATAGACACATGAAAGTCAATGAGAAGCTTATCCTATGAAAAATTCAAGAAATAAGTCATTCTTTATAATGCTATTTTATTTAAAGCCTGAAGTTTTATATTTTAAGTATCATAAAAAAATATCTTTGCTTTTAAACTTTTCCAGTATGTTTCTCTCTATTTACTGCTTCCTTCAAGAGAATACATTCTAACATAATTTAACCTTTTCCTAATGATTTGATGTGCATGATTGTTCTATTTCAGTGAAAACACCATTTTTATTCTGGTTACTTCCTCACTGTCAACTATTGCTGTTGTCAAAGGATCCAGATCACTCTCACTTGTTGGTTTGTAAAGTCTTGTGAGTAGGGTAATTGAGCTTATTAATAGTGCACTAAAATTATAGTAGAAAGGCTTTGTGAGAAGACCAGAGGCCCTTTCTTTTGAGTTGTATAAAAGAGCTTTAACTTCTTTATAGCTTTTTGTGACATTTTGTCAGTTCGGAAAACTATGATCATTTTATTCTGTGCTATGTTCAAGAGAAGTAAGGTTGCTAAATGACTGAGTTACAGATATTGGAATAAGTCCTGCTATCGGTAATGCCAAAATGGAATGCGTATATATTAATTGCTATTGTTACAACTTAATCATATGTGACTGTATAATAAACAACTCTAAAGAGACCCAGAACCACACTTTGATAATATCTTGAACACTTATTCTAGGTTTGATATTTTGAGACAAGAACCTGCTGTTTTGTTTTGTTTTGTTTTGTTTTTTTTGTCATGAAGAAAATACTTTTGTATTTGCATTGTATAGATGACCTTCTAGTTATGTTGTTCAACTTGAAAAAAATACCTGATAAATTTTTAAAATGCAAATTAAAACAAAGTACACGTTATTGCTGTGCACCAAATTACCACAAACAGTGGTTTAAAACAACTGTCATCTTTTAGCTCACAGTTTTGTAAGTCAGAAGTTTAGGGTGGCATGGCTACATTCTCTGCTCTGGATGTCAAAAGCTGAAATCAAAGTGTTGGCTAGGGTTGTGCTCTCATCCAGAGCCGGAGGTCATCTCCCTGAAAGATTGTTTCCTCTCTGGCTGTCAGGTAAGGAACACTCCCAGCTCCCAGAGGCCACCCATATCGCTTCTCATGTGGCCCCTTCCATTTTCATACCTGACCTGAGCAAGTCGAGTCCTGTTCATGCTTCATATCTTTCTGACTTCCCCATCCACAACTAGCCAGAGAAATCTCTCCATGTTCAAGGGTTTATGAGATCAGGGCCAGCCAAGTTATCTCCCCATATTAAGGTGAACTGTGACACACAGCATAACAATCCAATGAAGTGATTTCTTATCACAATCCAGGAAATAGGTCATTAAATCTCAAGAAGGAGCATTTATAAAATTCTGCCTGCCACATGCATTAAGTGCAATTAACTTGTTCTATAACCAGGATAAGGTAGTAAATATGTGTTTATCAGAGTGGGCTCTAGAGCCAGCTTAATATTGCTGTTCAACCAGTTATTATCTGAGAGACACTGAGCAAGTTTCTAAAGCTTTCTCTGATTTAGCTTCTTTTTCTATAAATTTGGCCTAATAATAATACCCATGTCATAATATTTTAATAAAATCAAATGTACTAATACATGTAGATCTCTTAGAGCATAAGAAGTACTCAATAAATACTGTATACTAATTTGATTAGTATATTGGGACTAATGTCATATGGTCTCAAAAATGCCTGACATTTTATTTCACATTATTCAATATACCAAGAATGAGATGTATCTTTGAATTATATAACTCCATTAAGTTAGGAAGTTTTACAAATTTCTTTAGATTCTATTGAGTTACACTACACATTTTATAAAATAATATTGTTATTATACAAAGTTATAGCTCACAGAATAATAGTAAAATTCCCTACAAGAAATAATGCAAACTTCAAACTGCTTTACCATAGTAATCTAGAGTTTAAAATACAAAACAATAGGGATCTAACCAGTCCTAATATTGGTCCTCCATAGCCAGATGTTCTCATCATACCTGTTTTAATGAACCTAACATTAATTAGTTGCTTATGTTTATGGTTTGGAGTCTCAGAGTAGGTGCTTTCCAGTTTATGAAAGTTGTCAGGACTCTATTGTGCCTGCAGTCACACATTCTAAAGTCATGCAGGCATTTGAGATAATTAGTGACAGTTTCATGCCCTTAAAGTAACTATATGTTAAAATAAGTTTTCCTTTTTAACATTTCAAAGTTATGACTTGTGACCACAATAGTTACTTATATTCTATTTTTAATTTACATAATGACAAATAGTACCTTTACGTCACATTTAACAGGGTAACATTTCTCAGTGAGAATGGCTTTGTCTTTCCTTTGACTCAGGTGACCACTAAGGAAATACATATACTCTGATGAACAAAGAAAACCAACCAAACCCATAAACAAATTTGTAAATTAAAATAAATAGTAATAATAGAATTGTGATGTTTATCCAGATAGCTAATGAGGTATACTGGTGAGAGAATTTCTTTTTCTTTTTTTTTTTGTAATGTTTATTTATTTATTTTGAAAGAGAGAGCACAAGCGGGGAAGGGGCAGAGAGAGAGAGAGAGAGAGAGAATCCCAAGTAGGTTCAGTGTTGTCAGTGAAGAGCCCAGCATGGGACTAATTCCCACAAACCCCGTGATCATGACCAGAGCCAAAACCAAGAGTCAGACGCTCAACCGACTGAGCCACCCAGGCACTCCTGATGAGAGAATTTCTTAAAGAACATTATTATTAATAGCTTTCCTTAGAAAAAGAGGAAGCATATGCTTAACTTTGTGATCCTTAAACTAAATAAAATATTTATATTACATTCAGACCGAATGAGAAAATAATCAATTAGATTGGCTACTATAAGTAAGTTCTACAAATCAAGAAATATTTCTCTGTTTTGTTCTACTAAACTTTCTATAACTATGCAAAGTCAAACAGCAGAGTGAAAATAGGTGTTGTCTTCTGGGGCAGGTAGATTATGGTTCCCCAAAGATATCTATATCTGAATCCCCAGAATCCATGAATATGGTAGCTTACATAGAAAACTGTGGGAAAGTTTTAAGGTGGTGAAGAGAATTAAGTTTGCTAATTAGCTGGCCATAAGCAGTCTATTCTACGTTAAATAGGAATGTTCTGCATTAATTCAGATTATAAAGGGGTGGGCCTAAAGGAATCACAAAAATCAATGTCAGAGAAATGCAGTGTTTCTGGCTTTGAAAATGGAAGAAGGGGTCATAAGGAATATGGATGGCCTGTGAAAGATGGGAAAGGCAAGACATTTACTTCTTCAAAGCCCCTGAAAGAAATGAAGCTCTGTCAACACCTTGATTTTAGCACAATAAGACCTATTTTGAACTTCTGACCTCCAGAGCTGTAAGGTGATAAATGTGTAGGTTTTTTTACGCCACTAAGTTTGACGTGATTTTTCATAGCAGCCATGGGAAATTAATACAACTTCTAATTTGAAAAATGAAGACAGGATGTACTCAATTTCTGATGTAGCAATTTTAGGATAAAATACAGAGGTCACCTTTGAAAACTCAGTTCAAGGAAAAACACTGTAAAAGCAAAAAATCCTGCCATGTGTTGAGATTTAAGATACATCTAGCTTGTTTGAATGAGACTTTGAAACTGAAATCAATCTTCACTTTTCCCTTTGAATAACAACACCTTTGGTTGCTCAGAAGCCATTAATTTCACGCATTCCCAATTATTTTCTCTTAGAAGGATGACTAGACCTTAATTTCTCTGCAAAGGTTTTGATCAAGGTTTTGGACAGTATGGAAAGTACAGTTGTACAAATACTTCCTTGTCTAGCCGTATCTGCAAAATATGAGTCTCATGAAATTGGGTTCATTGGGATCAGGTTACACTATTACACCAATATTTGTCAAGAGTTAGTCATAAGAGAGAGGTACTTCCATATAACTTAATTTTAGTGAAGCATTCGTGAATGCCAATGCCATCAAGTTTTGAGAATTCAGATGACCTTGAAATTATTCAGTGGTTTAGTTCACCTTGGAATTTTGTTTTGTACATGGATGAATAAATCATCAAATATAAAATATAATAAATATACTTAAGCATATCTTATGTTACTAATCAGTATAAGTGACTTTTCTGAACATTACAATGTATGTTTATTCTAAAAATAATAGTACTAATCTTATAATGCCTCATATTTCCTTATATGGAAATTAGCTCATATTTTTATTAACTTAAAAAACATTAAATGCATCTAACCTAGTATCTATATTATTATTGCTTTGTTACCTTTGGATAACATTTGAGCATTTACTCAATTTTACTCATTTTATTTCAATTAGCAAAATTTCCCCTACCAAGTTGTTCATATTTGTTTAGTTCCTTGCTGGTTACTTTCTAAATAGCAAGTGAATACCCTGAGGAATACGTTCCCTAGTTTGCAAGCTTTTATTATGCTACAAGTAAAATAGATCTTTAGTGAGTATGTGAAAAGTACACAAGAATGTTGACTCCCTTTGTAGGGATATTTAATCATTGAAGATAAAGCACTGGTGAATGTGAATCTGAACACTAAGATCAAACACTGAAAAGCAAGAGTAGTGTTTTGTTAGCTATGTTTTATCATATAAACATTTGTGAACTTGTTCAAGGCAGACATTTTTAATGTGAAATGTGTAACCAAATCTATAAAAACATATCTCATCAGCAATTTAACTTATTTCTGCTTTCAATTTCTATATGGCAAGTTAGATTTATTCCATTTCTCAGATTTATGTATAAAAAGCTTTTAGGAAAGATAAGCTATTTTATTTAGAGATTGTAACATGATTGATAAGGATAGAAAATCAGTTTAGTCTCTACATTCTATTAAGCTATTCCCCAGATACATTTTTTAAAAGAAGATCTTAAAAGGCATAGCTGACATTTGTTTACATAACCTCAAATTGACTTTTAAAATGTTCTGTTATTTTAAGGCATAAATCAAATTTAAAGAGAAACATGGTAAATAATTTATTAAATTCAATTCACTTTCAAAAACTGTACAGAGATTATACAGAAATTATACTAGGATTATGTTACTTTTTTATGGCAAACAGTGACATAAAAAAGTTGTAAAATCTGACAGAACTGTGCCATGACCAACAATAATTCTATTGAACTGCTAGTTTAGCATGAGACCATTATAACATTCAAACAAGTTATAAATTTGTGTCTACTTTGATAATTAGTTTCTGCCAAGGAGAAGAAATAATGTAGTTAAAATACTACTCCCTTTGGTTTTCTGCCACATTGTCTTTAAGAAAAATAAGTGTGACAAGATTATTTTCACACCTGAATTTGTACACTGTCTTGGGCAGGTTGTATGTTAAATTAGTAGTAAATGGTGATTGTTTGATTTTATGTTTTATCAGGAGCTACAACCATAGAGAAATATGACCTCAGAACAAATTTGTGGATCCAGGCAGGAATGATGAATGGCAGGAGACTGCAGTTTGGTGTGGCTGTTATTGATGACAAACTCTTTGTAATTGGAGGTCGAGATGGCTTAAAGACATTGAACACTGTTGAATGTTACAATCCCAAAACCAAGACTTGGACTGTCTTACCACCAATGTCAACACATAGACATGGTCTAGGTAAGATCTCTTACTTTATTGATATTATTTTTAGAAACATTTATTGATAGTTAAATGCATGTTAAAAATAATATTACTGTCATTAATTATCATTAACTTTAGATAAATTATGAGTTTATTTGGAGCATTTTTTCTAAGTTCTTGACATTTTCTTGTGTTGACTAATGTGCATTAAACTGTTGAGAAGGATGTCAAAGATACCAAAATGAGTAGACCTCAAGCAATCCTCAAAGTTTTCACAATCTGACATTCATACAACATGTAAAGTTCAATATGAAAAAAAAAAATAGAACTGTCATGGAGAGGCCAGAGTAATGTTGCCCAGAGGAAAAAATAGTTAATGTGCATTGAGGAAAACTTAATTAAGGTGGCTCACTCCACTCCCATAACTAGCCTACCCATACCTTTGCATGTAATTAATTCCACCTTGAAAAATCTGTGGGGAAAGAGCAGTACAGTTTAGAGAAAGAATTGGCACCAGGGATCATTAACACAGGATTCAACCGATTTCTCCTGTGGAAGAAACTGGAGATGCAGAGAACTATATTGGGATTCAGATGATCTGGATGTGAGTCTTGAATCTACCGTATTGACATGATTTGAAGACAGCACTTAAACCATAAGACTTCAATTTCAAGACTTGCCACCAATTCAAAGTTATTAAGTAGATAAAAATATAAGTATAATGTTATGAAATCACTGTGTGAATTGTAAAGTCCTATACAAATATTTGAAAAGAGGAATGAAATAAAGGCGAACAGTTCCTGAATTTGTACTTGTACCATGGGGATTACAAAGAGAAGTACAAATGACTTTTTTTGAATACCTGAAATATGGCAAGTAGTCAATTAAGTGTCTTTCATGTATTTATAATATACATATTAGAGAGCTATCCAGGTTTAATTGCAAATTCATTGATTTAGACATTCATAGGCAAGCAAAATTATAGAACATTTCTAAAATACATATTAATACTAGTTCAATTTTGATATCTCTAGCACTGCACTTCCCATTCTTGTTTACTCTACGATCAATTTAAGCAAACATTAAATAAATAAATAAATAAATAAATAAATAACAAATAAACAAATAAATAAATAACATAAATAAATAAATAAATAAATAAATAAATAAATAAAATAGGTCTGGACTATTTGATCTTTTAGCTTACCTCCCTTTTTTCACATTAGGTATTAGTAAATTAAGGAATAGTAATAAATATATGAAAAACTTTTCAAGTTCTAAAATTTTTTGCTTTAATAACTATGTAATTTATTTAAATCACATGGAACCAAATTATAATATGAAAATATTAACAGCAAATTATTCTTCCCAGGTAACATTCATGAGTATTAAAGGTTTCTTACATGATTGTTTTCCAAATATAATGGAGGATTTTTGCTTTTATATCCATGTAAAAGCTATATGTGTTGTTTTAATTATCTAGCTATCTAATTACCTATGTTTCTGTTTGAGTGAAATGTAGAGAATAAGCACTCTGGTTTAGAATGTTTAGAATTTAATGTCTCCTTCTTCCTTTTTGTTTTCGACAATTCAGTAATTTTCTATTAAGGTGTACTAAGGTTCAATTGTGTAGGTTATTTGCATGCTAAGAGAACATACTTGAAAAAATTTCACTGAGAATACATCTTATGCTATATAATTTCAAGTGTTTAAAGTGTACAAGGTGATGGTGTGCCTCCAAATTCTGTCACACAGCATCCTCTCCTCTAGGCGTCAGGACTGGACAAAACGGTAACCTGGGGTATGGTCTTTCAGTTTTTCTTATTTGCTAAAGGGTTCATTGTAAAGGTTCATGTGGAAGTAAGGCTGCACAGCAAATGACATGAGCTAATAAGTATTTCAGGTATCTGAAATGTAGTGCAGCATTTCTCACAAGTTTTGGGGACCCAATACTAACTGTAGTAGTCCACTATTTTCATTCCTCGCCCTCCCTTGCTTTGTGTTTTTCATTCTTTCACTTCTATTATCAAGTGGCTCACCTCTCCTCCATATCTTATGCCATTGGCTTCCTCTGTTTTACTTCCTAGGGGCTATTGCTTCCTGTCAGTTTTTTTTTTAAAAATTATCTCCTACAATACTCCCCAAGATCCATCCTTGTTGAATTAGTAGATAGAGCATCATTTCTGGACACAATTCTCATCCCAGAGTGCCTCATAGATTGCTAGCAATGCCCAGTACATAGAAAGCTGCCTTCAACTTGGATGCCAATCCAAGCTCTAATCAGCTGAAGCCAGATTGATAGCAATGCAAGATACATGTGTGTTTCCTGATGAAGTTGAGTGTTTCCTTTATGATCAATCACATTCCTTGTGATCAGTTGAATCCCAGAAGTTCATCATTCTATGTCACACTCAGATGCAATAAGCCTCCTTGGCCCAAGATTTCTGTCCCTTCGATATACACATCAATCTTTGATTTACCTTCTCCTGGGGACTCCTATTACATTGATGTTGATATTTCTTATTTAATTCACCATAGCTTTTTAGTTTAATTTTGTATGTTTTCTTTTATCCCTTCCTATTGGCTAATTTTAATATCTAGCCCTCCAAATTGTCCTTAATCTTCATGCATCATGATATTTCTCCCATATAATGATGTCTTGATCTTAATTAATTTTTTTCACAAACTCGTTATTCCTGCTTGGTAATTCACTATAATTGCTTTCTTCTTCCATGGTATTAATATTCCTCCTTGTCTCTGTGAGGCTATTTATTATACCTATTTCAAATTCCTATCTGCCTCTTTACTTCTTTTTTGTTTATTATATGTGATCATCTTCCTTCTCTTCCTCAAATTCCTCTTTCAGCTCTCCTCTTACTCTTCTCTTTTTCCTGTTAGTCATCCTTTTTCTCCTCCTCCTGTTGCTGTTCTTTTTCTCCCTCCGCTTCGGCTTCTGCTTCCCCTTCTCCCCCATATCTATTTTTTCTTCCTCCTTTTTTTTCTTCTTCTCTTCTAATTTTATTTTAACAGTAGTTGTAACCATGGAAATGTGTAATTTTTAACTGTATTTTTAACTGTAATTTTTAAGTCATATGAATATATCAGACACTTTGGCTAATTGAATGGGAGTTAAGGCATATGCCATTCTTTGTGCCCTCTCAAAACATTCAGGACTGGATGCGAGGGTTATGCCAGGGTGTGGAGCCCTGACCTTGCAAGCTGGTTTTGTGCAACCTATCGGCTGTTATTCCTAACATGTAACCCTCAGGGACACATCTGTTTACTTTCACTTGCAAATAAATGTCCTTATGCCTTTCTTCTTTATCTGTGATGCCCTAACTATAGGACTGGAAGCTTGGATAGGAAGGGAATGTTCTGAACCAGTAAGTCTATTTGCTTCTGCTGTTAACAGTTCTTCCTTTAAGCTGGGCTCTGACGACATTCTGATGTCATCCAGCCAATTATGGCAGGCTCTTGATGGGTTCTGCTCTCTTGCTGCCAAGCAATGTAGAGGGTTCACTGGTTGTTCTTTTGACCACATCAAAAAAGCACAGATCAATTTTTCCTCCAAGATATTCCCCCATTGCAGTGCCATGAAATTTGTCTCAGTAAGTTACAAGAACTTTTGTTTTTCTAATTATTTTTTACAGTGTCAATGTTTGTTTTTCAAAAACGCACCATGACCTTCCCTTTATGTAATCCCTGGTATTTGGTTTGAATGTAAATCAACAGCCTTCTGTGCTAGTTTTTTATTCGTTCAGAAATTAGAATGCCCCATTTTATTTGCCATATAATCAGTACTTATTCTGCGATATGCAGTGAAATTACAAAATTGACTATGTAATCCCATGTTATGCATTCAAACGACTAGAAGTAACAGGCTAAAGTAAAACTTAAAAATATGTAAAATATATAAATATATATATATTATATATATATTATATTATATATATATTATATATATATATATATAATATATTATATATATAATGTATAAAATTCAAGACATTTTTGACCTGTATGGCTTTTTTTTTCTCACTTGATTTGTATAGGAAAAACAAAACCTTGAATTATTTTTTGAGAAAGTCACATGAGTTCCTTGGTTGCTAAAGATGATTATGTGGCCAAAAATGTTTCATAGCTATCAATAAATGAAGAAAGCTCCTTCTGCTGCATAAAATAGCATAGAAAACTTATATGCATATTAAGTCTGTGATGTCAAGGGAGCAATGCATCTGCCTAGAGAATTAAACTAATTAAGACCACAGTTCTCTCAATATGCTAAGAGTTTTTATTTTGGCATTTATGTCTTTGAAGCACATAATCCACATATCATGACTTTTTTGCACCACATTTTATATTATATAAAACTGAATAAGACATTACTACAATACAGTGCTTGCAATTATGTCTTTTCAGGAGAAATTGATAAAGAGTAAGATAGCTGTGGATTATTGTGGATTTTCTACATGCTAGGAACCAATGTTGTATATTCAACATATGGTAGGAGTTGTTTTTATTTTTATTTTGTTTAGTTTTCAATTCAGGTAAAATCCACACACCGTAAATTCAAGTTTTAAAGTGTAGAATTGAGTGCTTTTGAGTATATTTACAGTTGTGCAGCCATCACCACTATTAAATTCCAAAATATTTTTATTATCTTTTTAAAAAATATTTTTATATTTATTTATTTTTTTCAGAGAGAAAGAGACAGAGTGTGAGCAGGGGAGGGGAAGAGTGAGAGGGAGTCACAGAATCTGAAGCAGACTCCCCGCTCTCAGCACAGAGCCCAACGCAGGGCTTGAACCCACGAACTGTGAGATAATGACCTGAGCCGAAGTGGGACGCTTAACCGACTGAGCCCCCCAGCCACCCCCACAAAGTATTTTTATTATCTTAAAAAGGAACTGTACTTGTGGTGCCTGGGGGTTCAGTCAGTTGAGCATCCAACTTCAGCTCAGGCCATGATCTTGCGGTTTTTGAGTTGGAGTCCCTCATCAGTCTCACTGCTGACAGTGTGGAGCCTGCTTTGGATGCTTTGCCCCCCTCTCTCTCTCTGCCCCACCCCTGCTCACGCTCTCTCTTTCTCAAACATAAATAAATATTAAAAAAGAAAAAAAAATAAAGAAACTGTGTACCCAAAAGTACTTGATCTTCCTTCTCCCATCCTCCTAGCACCTAACAATAATAATCTACTTTCTGTCTATGGATTTGCCTATTCTGGACATTTCATATACATAGAATCATATAATGTGTGGTCTTTTGTTTACGGCTTCTTTTACATAGCATAATGCTTTCAAGGTTCATTCCTGTTGTAGCATGTATCTTTTCCTCCTTCCTTTTATGGTTGAATAATGTTCCATTGTTAGAATTTATCACATGATGTTTTTACATCATAAATAGAAAGACATTTGGGTTGTTTCCACTTTTGGACTATTATGAATAAAATAAAACTGCTATGAACATTCATGTATGCCTTTTTTCTGTACTATGTTTTCAATTCTCTTATAGATATAGATAGATACAGATAGATATAGATATAGATGATATAGATATAGGTAGATATAGGAGTGGAATTGTTGAGTCACATAATAACTCTATATTTTATTACTGGAGGAACTGCTGATTGGTTTTCAGAATGGTTGCACCATTTTCTATCCCCTCAGTAATGTATGAGGGTACAAATTTCTCCACATCCCTGCCAACACTTATTATCCTTTCTTTTTATATTGTAATTATCTGAGTATATATGAAATGGTATCTCACTGTGGTTTTACATGCATTTCCTACTGAATAATTTTAAAAAACTTTTTCTGTGCTTATTGACATTTACTCATATTCTTTGGAGAAATATCTATTCAAACGTTTTGTCTATTTTTTGTTTAGATTGTTTTCACTGTCGAATTTAATAGTTCTTTGTATATTCTGAAAATGTCTTCTGTTAGATATGAGTTTTCAAATATTTTTATACATTATATGCATTCTATTTTAACTACCTTGACAGTGTCCTTTGAAGCACAAAAATTATTAACTTGATGAAGTTCAAATTATTTCTCTTTTCTTTTTTTCACATAATATTTTTAATTAATTTATTTTTCAATCTATGTCCAAGTTATTTAGCATATAGCGCAACAATGATTTCAGGAGTAGATTCCTTAATGCCCCTTACCCGTTTAGACCATCCGCCCTCCCACAACTCCTCCAGCAACCCTCTGTTTATTCTCCATATTTAAGAGTGTCTTATGTTTTGTCCCCCTCCCTGTTTTTTTATATTATTTTTGCTTCCCTTCCCTTATGTCCTCATATCTTAAAGTCCTCATATGAGTGAAGTCATATGATTTTTGTCTTTCTCTAACTGACTAATTTCACTTAGCATAATACCTTCTAGTTCCATCCACATAGTTGCAAATGGCAAGATTTCATTCCCTGTGATTGCTGAGTAATATTCCATTGTATATATATACCACATCTTTATACATTCATCCATCAATGGACATTTGGGCTCTTTACATACTTTGGCTATTGTTGATAGTGCTGTTATAAACATTGGGGTGCATGTGCCCCTTCGAAACAGCACATCTGTATCCCTTGGATAAATACCTAGTAGTGCAATTACTGGGTTATGAGGTTTTTTCTTTTATTTCTAATGCTTTCAGTGACATATCCAAGAAAATGTTGTCTAATCTATGGTCATGAAAATTTATGCCTATGTTTTCTTTTAGAAATGTGATACTTTTAGTACTTAAATTTAAGAATATAGTTCATTTTGAGTTAGTTTTTGCACATGGTGTGAAGAAGCAATTTGACTTCATTCTTTTGCATGTTGTCTCAGCACCATTTGTTAAAAAAAACAATAATAAACTTTCTTTCTCATTGAATTGTCTTTTTAAATTTAATTTTATATTTACTTATTTATTCTTAATCTCAGTATAATCAACATACCGTGTTGTATTAGTTTTAGGTGGGCAATACAGTGATGCAACAATCTATACATTACTCAGTACTCATATGATTTATTCTCCTTTTCCCATTTCCCCCATCCCCACCCACCTCCCCTCTGAATACCACCAGTTTGTTCTCTATATTTAAGAGTCAGTTGTTTTGTTTATCCTTTTCTCATTGTTGTTGGTCATTCGTTTCATTTCTTAAAATCCACATATGAATAAAATAATGTGATATTTGTCTAAAGAAAGCCATCAGCAAACAAAAAGACAACCTACTGAATGGAAGGCGATATTTGCAAATGATATATCCAATAAGGGGTTAATATCCAAAACACATAAAGAACTCATACAACTCAACAGCAAAAAAAACCCTAATAATCCAATTAAAAATGGTCAGAAGTTATGAACAGACATTTCTCCAAAGAAGACATACAGATGACAAACAGACACAGGAGATGATGTTCAACATCATTCATCATCTGGGAAATGCAAATAAAAGCCACCTTGACATACCACCGCACATCTGTTAGAATGGCTAAAATCAACAACACAAGAAACAGCAGGTGTTAGAGAGGATTTGAGAAAAAGAAACCCTCGTACACTATTGGTGGGAATACAAACTGGTGCAGCCACTCTGGAAAACAATGTGGAGTTTCCTCAAAAAGTTAAAAATAGAACTACCACACGACCCAGCAATTTCTGGATTTACCCTAGATATTTACCCCAGGATACAAAAATACTGATTTGAAGAGATACATGGACCCTGATGTTTATAGCATATTATCAACAATAGCCCAATTATGGAAAGAGGGCAAATTATGGATATATATATATATATATATATATATATATATATATATATATGGTGGTCAGAGGGATAAATTAAATAGGTGATGGAGATTAAGGAAGGCACTTGATGGGATGAGCACTGGATGTGATGAATCAGTATGTTCTGTACCTGAAACTAGTATTACACTGTATGTTAATGGGAATTTAAATAAAAGTTTGAAAAAAGAAGTAACAAATTAATTGGTCGTAAGTGTGAGGGTTTATTTATGGAATCTCAAATCTATTCCTTTTGTTTCTGTTTCTGTCCTTATGCCAGTGTCACACTGTCTTTATTGCTCTCATTTTGTAGTCATTGAAATTTTGACATTGAGAAGTTTGAGCCCTCTGACTTTGTTGTTCTTTTTTCAAGAATTTTTTGGCTATACATATAATGTTATTTGCAAAGAGAAATGCTTTTATTTCCTTTTTGAGAAACCATATGGTCTTTATTTAAAAATTTTTAAAGTTTATTTAGTTTTGAGAGAGAGAGCACAAGCAGGGGAGCGGGAGACACAGAATCTGAAGCAGGCTCCAGGCTCTGAGCTGTCAGCACAGAGCCCAATGCAGGGCTCTGTCAAACACTTAACTGACTGAGCCACCCAGGAGACCCCAAAACCATATGGTCTTTATTTCTCATTTTTGCCTTCTGGCCCTAGATGGAACCTCCAGCACAATACTGATAAGAAATAGCAAGAGGGGACATTGTTGCCTTTTTCTTTTAATTTTTTTTAATGTTTATTTATTTTTGACAGAGAGACAGAGTGTGAGTGGGTGAGGGGCAGAGATAGAGGGAGACACAGACTCTGAAGCAGGCTCCAGGCTCCAAGCTGTCAGCACAGTGCCGGACGCGGGGCTCAAACCCATGAACTGTGAGATCATGACCAGAGCAAAGTTGGACATTTAACCAACTGAGCCACCCAGGCGCTCCTGCCTTTTTCTTAAACTAAGGGATAAGGTTTCAGTTATTCACTATTAAATGTGATGTTATTCTTTTTTTCTTTTGTGGATGCTCTTTATCAGCTTAAGAAAACTCCCTTATATTTCTAGCCAGTTGAGTGTTTTATCATAAAAGATACTGGGATTTTGTCAAATGCTTTTCTTGCATCTATATGAAGAGCATGTGATTTTTCCCTTTATTTTAAAAGTACAGTGTATTACATTAATTGATTTTCAGATGTTAATCACCTTATTATTTTTTCAGAAAAATCTCACTTGGTCATGGTCTATAATCCTTTTCGTATGTTGCTGTTTTTGGTTTGCTAGTGTTTTGTGAAAGCTTTTTCATCTATATTCATAAAGAATATTGGTCTGTATTTTTCTTGTGATATCTTTGGCTTGAGTATTGAGGTAATAACTGGTTTCATGAAATGATTTGGGAAGTGTTCATTTATCTCCTAGCTTGTGGAATAGTTTGTGAATGATTAATGTTAATTCTTTAAAGATTTAGTAGAATTCATCAGAAAGACACAGGTTTTGAATTACTAAATCTCTTTATTTTTATTGATCTATTCAGATTTTTCTGTTTCTTCTTGAATCACTCTCTAGCTGGTGACTTCCTAGGAATTTGTCAATCTCATTACAATATCTAAATTGGTGGTTTATATTCTTTATAGTATTCCCTTAATATCCATTCTGTTTCTTTAAGGTAGGTAGTGATGTTCCCTATTTTACATCTGATTTTAGTAGCTGGCACTTGGCTCTCTCTCTCTTTTTCCAACTATTTAAAGGTTTGTCAATTGTGTTGATATTTTCAAAGAACCAACTGCCATTTTCCTGGTTTTCTTTATTCTAGTCTCCATTTTATTTATTTCCATTCTATTTTTTAATATTACTTTTCTTCTGTTTGCATTGGGTTTGCTTTTCTTTTATTTAAGGTTAAGGTTAGGTTGTTGGTTTGAGATTCTTCTTTTTTTTTCAACATAACACTTTTTTTATTTTTTTTGTTCTGTTTACAGTGTGCAACATGCTGGTTTAATATATACACACACCGTGAAATGAGATCCTTCTTAATTTTTAGCAGCTATACTTTCCGTGCTTCAGGTGCACTCCAGAAGTTTTGGTGTTTTTGTGTCTTCATTTTCATTCTTCTCAAAGTATTTATTTTTTAGACTTTCTTTGACCCATTAATATTTAGTAGTGTGTTTAATTTCCATATATTTATTATTATTGTGATACAAAGTACATATTTATACATCCATCAACACAGATGTAAAATTATTGCTTTGAGTAAATGTCTTTTAAATAAAATAGGAGAAAATAAAGTTGTAAACCAAAAATACTGGGGAACCTGGATGGTCCAGTCAGTTAAGGGTCCGAGTCTTGATTTGGGCTTGGGTCATGATCTCATGTTTGTGATGTCGAGTTCCACCTCAAGCTCTGTGCCGACAGTGTAGAGGCTGCTTGGGATTCTCTCTCTCTCTCTCTCTCTCTCTCTCTCTGCCGCTGTCCTGGTCATGCTTGCTCTCTCTCTCTCTCTCTCTCTCTCTCTCAATAAATAAATAAACAAACATTAAAAATATATTAACTTATCAGTGCTCTTATTCTTTATAGAATTTGTATTACTGTCTAAAAATGTCAACATTTTGGCCTGAAGGACTCCTTATAGTATTGCCTATAGGGCAGGTCTGCTGGCAATAAATTCCCACAATTTGTTTGTTTTTAACCGGAGTATGAGATCACTTCTCCTTTATTTTTGAAGAATATAAAATTCTTAATGGTCTTTTTCTTTCAGCACTTTGAATATGTCATCCCATTGTCTTCCGGCCTCCTCATCATCTGATGAGGATAACCTTGTAAGGAGAATCCCCTGTATGTAATATGTTGCTACTCTTTGGCTACTTTCAAGATTCTGTCTTTGGTGTTGGATGGTTTGTGATGTGCCAGGTGTGCATATCTTTGCGCTTATCCTACCAGTGGTCCCTTGTGCTCTGCTCTCTGGCTCTCAGCTCAGTTGGGTTCCTAACAAGGCAGAGTTGTTAACTGCCTACTGAAGTGTTAAAGGAGTACACCAGCATGCACACTGAAGTGTTAAAGGAGTATGCCAACAAAGACAAGTTTTCCTCCTCTTCCCCCATAAGGAAACTTTGGCAGAGGTGCCTGAAGAAGACCTCTTCTTAAGCCCGGGGAATAAAGGTGCCTGGGCTAGGCATGCAAATACATGAAGGGTGTGACCAGCCAAAGGGGTCTGAGTCCTTGATTGCAGCTCCCTTCAGAGACTGCAGTACCTTGACTGTGCACAAAGACTGGTGTAGGGAGAGCAGATTTCCTTAGTGAGTCCTCCCGGGTAAAGATAGTATAATTACCTGTGGTCAGGTCTATAAAATCCCATGTAGATTTTTAACCAGGAGCTGGACTCCTCATGCCTTAACCTTCACTTCCTGTTTATACAGATCCTCAAGGTCAGTGAGAGATACCTATTGATTTTGCCTGAGCATACACACATCCCTGAATTAGCCTCACCTAATTTCACCACCTAGGGTAGATATGATATTCAATAATTGCCTCTGATTGCTTTTTCCTTTGATATATGTCCTGGAGCATTCTCAGTAAAAGGAAGCCTTGGTCAACAGACAGAAAGGCAAGCCCTGCAAGTGAAGGTTTCCAGAGAACTGGCAGAGAGGTCAGATAAAAACAGTTCTTTGAGTATAGGACTTCTGAAGAATCTCCAAATCTGTGCCGGGCCCTCCAGTGGCTGCCAGCCTGATGGATTTCATGACTACTTTGATTGTGAGGTTGTTGGTTTTCAAGGCTATTGTAAAGCTCAGGGGAAAGCCTCACTCACCTCCATCCTGCCCTGCCCCAGCTCTGGAATCTGACTGCAGGCAAGATGATGTCTGAGTTCCCTGGCCACATGGGGCCCTGTCAATGAATGGAAAAAGGACAGGTTAAAACCAAGCAAACTTACTGTTCTTATCTAGATTCAGCTATTTTTCTTGAATAAATGCTCTTCAAATATTTATAAGCCTTATTTATTTTCCAAAGTTCTGATTTCAATACAGTTGCCAGTGTTCTCATTACTTTTATGGAGTAGTGGATTTTTGGATGTCTTTATTCTACCATTCCTGTTGATGTCACCATGAAGGAATTTTTCTTCAATGGGTACAATAAACAGAAATGGACTGATCCATGAACAAAGGGCTAGCTGAGAAAAGTGATTAAAAGCCAAGTGCATGTTCAGGGCTATGCACATGCTCAGGTAAAATCAAGAACCTGGATGAAACCAAGAGAAACTTGGTAATTAATTCAAGACCAAAATTACATCCTTGTGAAAGTCTGCTGAAGATAAAGATGTTTCCATGAAAGACACTGGATGCTCCAGCTGGCATCTGCTTCTATCTATTCTGGTTCTATGAAGTAGCTGAGTCACATTACCCAAGAAACTAGATGTGACTGGAAACACTGACAATGCAAAAACAAAACAAAACAAAAATCTTACTTTCCTTCTTGCTTTGTTCATTCTAGTTTTAAAGTTCCTGTTGGAAGCATCTTATTGGCGAAGCTTAGTTTATAGGTACAGGCTTCAGTTTTTCAGAATCAGGAAAAAGAAGCAACTCAACTAGTTGGCATCTATAGTGGAAGATAAAGCCTGCTTCCGATGAACATTTATATGTGTGAATATTCAAAAAATAAAAGGGACATTCGATATTGGGGTCATGAGGGAAAAAAGACCAATGTCTACTATTCATTTGTCAACTGATTAAATACTGACAACCACCCTATAATGTAATTATTCTTATTGCTGTTTTAAAGGTAAAAAATTATGCACAAAGTAATCAATTACTTCTTAATGTCACATTATCTGACAAGACAGAATTGTGATTTTTGTCTAAGTTTGTTTCACTCCAAAATCATATTCTTTCTAATACAACATGCTCTTCCTAATGTAAGTAAATGGTAATACATATCTTCTATTTATTAATAATAAATATATAAATATATTCTATTTACTATTTTCACTTTAATTTATCAATTGAGACTCATCTATCACCTTATCCATACAAAATAAGACATACACACAAAAATAGGCATTTGCTACCTGAGTGTCTGAATGAAATTGATAACATGGTTCATCAATTGTGAAAATGCCTGTAGGATGATTTCAAGGAATGTTTCAACCAAAATATTTTAGTTTTGAAGTACAGATGTATAGATATATATTTAGATATAGATATAAACACATAAGTAGGTAAGTAGGGAGATAAATGATAGATGATGGGTAGATTATGGATAGATGGATAGATAGACAGATAGATAGATAGATAGATAATGGATGGAGATGTTCTGTGCTATTTCACTGTGCAACTATATTCATTTGAATTCTGCTAAGAGTGGAAAAAGGGAAAATACTGGGTGAATCGTTTGCTATTTTCCTATCAACAATTTTGATGCCATTGGAATGATGCTGTTTGGAACTAGTAAATCAGAAAAATTAAAAAAAAATCTCTGTATTCTGGCACTTCAGGATTACCCATCTTACAGGCTAGTCTCCCATCCAGTTGTCCTAATAGGAAACTTTCCTGTGCAATTAGAGGTCTAGGAACTTATAACCTCATATTAAAACTATACAAGCTATTAAGATTCCTAGGCCATTTTTGGGCACCTGGGTGGCGCAGTCGGTTGAGCGTCCGACTTCAGCCAGGTCACGATCTTGCGGTCCGTGAGTTCGAGCCCCGCATCAGGCTCCGGGCTGATGGCTCGGAGCCTGGAGCCTGTTTCCAATTCTGTGTCTCCCTCTCTCTCTGCCCCTCCCCCGTTCATGCTCTGTCTCTCTCTGTCCCAAAAATAAATAAAAAACGTTGAAAAAAAATTAAAAAAAAAAGATTCCTAGGCCATTTTAGAGACAGGAGAGGGGTAAAGATATATGTACATATATGCAACATTCTCTGAAAAATCATAGGTAGCTTCCAAAAGTAAAAATAAAATGAAAAGAACAAAATTAATTTGGTATCCTCTAATAGAACTCACAAGATATTAACTCTTGGAACAGTTATTTAAAAAGATAGCAAAGAAAAGAAAGGTCTCTTTAAATTTGAAATGTTTACTGAAATTAAGTATAAATAAAATTTATGGAAAAAATTAAAATTTGTATCATCTCTTAAATTCAAGGAGAGGAAATATATTAAAATAATGGGAAAATAGATGAGATAAAAATCAATAGTAAGAAAGCATAATATTCTACCCCATGATAGTTTTAGGAGAGTACTAAGAAAGTAGGAGAGAAAATAATGTGAGAGTATTTCTCTGAGTTCAACACATGGCCTCAAAAATGAGTAACCCAGCAAGCAACTAGAAACTTGAGTGAAGAAGAGCGAGTTCAGTCTGTTTGCATCAAATTTCAGAATATCAAGGATAAAGAGATGATTATAATGTCTCCCAAAGAGGGGGAAATTAACCTAAGCTAACAAGAATAACCATGAATGAACAGCAATGAAAAAGTGCAGTGAAATATCTGAGTCAACTACAAAGGAAGAATAATCAGACTGGATTCAGGCTTTTCAGTATCAATCTTAGATGCTAGACGATAATGAAAGCATCCTTCACACTTCTGACGGCAAAGCTTTTCAGCTTACTTATGTCAAGTCAAACTATTACTCATGTATGAAGGGATTAGAAAAAGCATCTTCAGACAGTATTGGTTCTGCTGATCTCAGTAAGGATGTGAACCTCAAACTCCATTCTCACAGGCTTGGCATTGGAAAAGGAGCATCTCGGGAAGAAAAAATACTCTAGTGTTAGGATACTAAGATCTCCTTCGTTGTCAGGAAATGTAGAGGAAAGATAGTTGTGCATGCACAAAATTCTCGGCCTCATGGAAGAAGTAAGCCATGAGATGATCCCTTTGCCAAAAGCAAACACAGGACTGTTTTCTACCTCCAAAATTTGGGCAGTCCTAAGGTGTCACTGAATTGCCCTCCTTCTTGTTGCTTAAAAGAAGTCTGACTCCACTTCTGCCTTGTTATCCTTGCCTGTTATCCTCGATTTGCTTACTAAAACTATCTGAGGATGCTCTGCTCAGAACAGAGGGCAGGGCGGGAGGATGGAGGGGACTTCTTATTTGCATCCAGAAACATAGCCCAGAAAACAAAGCAAATCAGGTTTCATAAACTGCATGGGAAGAATGTGATGTTAACATTAAAATATTAAAGAGTATTTTCAAAACACTATTACGTATTTGAATTAATAAGATTCCTGAATGTATACATGAAGAAAGAGAACGCAAAGTGACATTATCAATTTTTTCCTTGGCTTTTAGAAACTATGTTTATAACAATAAGTAATGAATGGACTGCAGGAAATATGAGCATAATGAAAACTTGCATTTATTTGTGGTAAAACCCATTAGAGTAGAAATCTCATTTTAAACTGTCAGTTTTCATTGTCTTAAAAGGAATATTTGCTTCAGCTCAACCTCTTTTTCTTAAATTATATCAGTATATGTTTGTCTTCTTCATAAATCTTTTACTTAAAAAATAGCATTTCTCACAAGACCGGAGGGCCTACATTTCTTTAGAACTATTCTCCCTTCAGGGACACCTGAGTGGCTCAGTTGGTTAAGCATCTGACTTTCAGCTCAGGTCATGTTCTCAGGGCTGTGGGTTTGAGTCCTGTGTCAGGCTTTGTGCTGACAGCTCAGAGCCTGGAGCCTGCTTCTGATTCTGTGTGTCTCCCCTCTCTCTGCCCCTCCTCATTCATGCTTTCTCTCTCTCTCTCTCAACTCATAAATAAATTCAAAAGTATTCTCTCTTCAAAGGTTTGCAAATTTTTATAAGGAAACAAAATTCAAAACAGCCCACTCAGTTTTATATGCCAGATACAAAAACTGACAATGCAAAAAAATATATAACAAGGTAGTTTGGGGTTGCAAATAAAATATTTAATTGTTTTGATAATGTACACTGAACACATACTCAAACACATATAAACAAATGTATACACAGGCCCACAATTTTCAGTACTTATAAAAGTCTGATTTATAAAATAGTGACATTTCTGAACAGGATATGGGACATAAAAACAAGATTTTGGAGCTCATAACGTTGCCATTTACATTTGAAATTTTAATTGAGTAACAGAAAACCATAATAAGGTCACCTTTCTAATTGTTTATACAAATATGATATCTATACAGACATGTAGGTAAAATTTCAAATAACATTTTAGAGCTTTTATACCTATTTTCTCTAATTTTATCAGTTCCCCTTATAAATATCATAGATACACCATTAATAATCCCAGCAACAAAAAGAGAAAAAAAGGAAGGAAAGAAGGAAAAGAAAAAGAAGCATCAGCAAACTACAAGACCCAACAGAATGTGATTTTATACACTGATTTGTAAATTCTAAATATCAGTAAAATCCTCATTATGTTTAGTCTTCTGTTACCTGGTGAATTATAAGATTAGATATTCCCTGGTGTCCTTCCACTGAGTTATGTTCTTGTTCAAATAAACATTTACTGAAGACTTTTTTGTCCTACAAATTCTGTTGAATGCTGAGTAAACAAGAGACAAATGAAGGAATGCAAACATTCAATATTTTACGCACTAGTTACATAGAGTAGTTACAAATAAAATTTATTTGTTCAGCCACAGAGAATTTGTGCCCTGTTCATTACATAATTATCTTTTACTTAATCTATTACTTATTTCCAGAAGTAAAATTTTGGGTCACAAAATGTTTCACTGGTCCTCAATGAATTCATCTTAGATTTATGGATATCCCTTCTCTTAAAGAGTCAAGAACTATTTTTTACCCCTTCATGTGGTATTTTACAAAAAAACACAGAACATTGAATTTCTGCAGTGGTGCTAACAATTAGTGGAATGAATAAGCAGAATTCCTTCAACTGTACCATGCTTTGATAAAATGGTAAAGGTCCATAGAAAATCTTCTAGAACACTGCTCCTGGAAACTAAGATCTGGTTCTGAGTACCAACAGTTTCCTCTTTATAAGAAAACTTGAGAAATATAACTGTTGATCTGAGTCACAGTATTAGTTTTCTCTCCCTGAGCAACTGGTCAGTTTTTATCCCCTTAATGTCAGAGATGATGTAACTAGATTTTCCCTTGGGTGTTAAATACTTTAAAATCTAGAGTTAAATTTGCATATGCAAATGTATGCATGCTGTTTTTATAGCCATCTCAGATTTGGCTCTATTTTATATTTCTTTGCTTATTTTGCTATCTTCTTTAGCACATAGTTTTTAAATCAAATATATCTGTCTCTACTTCTTATATTTTGGAAATCACCTTAATTTTTCAATAATAAGATGAGGTATTAAAATAAAGATAAGGCTAGAAGAATTAAGCTAGTTAAATCTGAGGAAAGTTTGTGCAAGAATATTCATTGGTTAAATCATTCCATCCTTCAACTAAAATGATACCACTGAATATTATAATACTCATTTTAGAATGAAAAGATGTATATGATATTGTATTCAAAAGTACTATGACTAAGGAAGAAGACCAGAAAACTTAACAGCTATTAAAATAAAGTGTTAAATAAGTACAATAAGTGAGTACTATCATCATACTGTGTGAGGTTAGAATGGATAATTAGGAAAGGTTTCTAAAGAGAGGTGATGTTTAATCTTTTTAAATGTTTATTTATTTATTTTGATAGAAAGAAAGTGAGCACATGTGGCATAGGGGCAGAGAGAGAGGAGAGAGAGAATCCCAAGCAGGCTCCGTGATGTCATCACAGAGCCTGATGCTGGGCTCTAACCCATGAACTGTGAGACCATGATCTGAGCCAATGTCAAGAGTTGGACACTTAACTAACTGAGCTACTCAGGCACCTTGAGGTGATGCCTAATTTTTACTATAAAAGATTAATAGGCAAATTGAAGAAGAAAAAATACATTTCAGTCAACAAAGCAAATTTGGGTGTTTGTTTTGTTTTGTTTTGTTTTGGTAAGATTGATTGATTGATTATGATAATCCCTACACCCAACATGGGGCTCAAACTCACAACCCTGAGATCAAGAGTCACATGCTCTACCGAATGAGCCAGGCAAGCATCCTAACAAAGTGAAATTTGTAACAAGGCAAACGTGAAAAGAAATAACAGAATATTTGGGTAGCAAATCCACTTGTTAGAAAACAAATTGGTTTCAATGATGTTGTATTATCTTATGAATATATCTGTTTTTTTTTAATTTTTTAACGTTTATTTATTTTTGAGACAGAGAGAGACAGAGCATGAACAGGGGAGGGGCAGAGAGAGAGGGAGACACAGAATCTGAAACAGTCTCCAGGCTCTGAGCAGTCAGCACAGAGCCCGACGCGGGGCTCAAACTCACGGACTGTGAGATCATGACCTGAGCCGAAGTCGGACGCTTAACCGACCGAGCCACCCAGGAGCCCCTCTTATCAATATATCTTAACATATAACAAATGCCCTGTTTCATGTTTCATCTGCAGTAGAAGAAATACAGGAGAATACATAATATGTTACATAATATGGCCTCTATAATTCCATTTTATGATAATATTTCAATTGAAATTTGAAATTTAATAACAAAATATTTATTTTGAGGTAATTTTTTGTCCATATTTGTCCATATGTCCACATAATTGGCCTTGTATGTTTCAATTTAGCCCAAATTTCAAAAGATAAAGGTGTACATTCACCTGATATCCTTTCCATATTGAATAAGATACAAATAAGATTCAGTTTTCTGAAAGCATGAGGACAATCTAGTCTCTCAGGTGAATCCTACAAAAAGAAATATTAACAGAGAAGGAAAACCATTACATCAACTAAAGTTAGCTCACCATTTTCGTTCCTGTTATTCTGGCTTTTACTGCTGGTTTCATTGCTTGCTTTTGCTTTTGTAGATTTATCTGGGGAGATAATTTTAGTTTACATTTTAACTTTTTTCATCAATGTCTTCGACCTGAATGACCATGCAAATCTTCCAAGGCCCAATGTAAAATGCATGTTAAAATCATAATAAATAGAAATTTTCCTCCAGCCCCAATAGTTTCCATCTCAATGTACAGGTGGTAATGAGATGCTACAGCAACTGAAACCAAAAATTATGTAGACTAAGAGATGCTTAAACTTAGCATGTAAGAATATATTTACTCCAGAATCTTAATTTTACAAATGGAAAAATGGAGGACCAGAAAGATTAGGTAGCTTGTTGAAGTTCGTACAGATCATTAGTGGCAAAACTCGGTTTGGAGTTCATCACAGATTTGAGGTTTATTTTGCTTTGCTTTGCTTATTGCATTGGTTTTCTACCTCATTCTGATTATTTATGTATTACTATTTCTGGAATGTATCAAGTTTATTTTTCACAATAAATATGATGAGCCTATGAGCAGAGCCAGACTTGGTGGGACTTACTGATGAGACTGTCCTTAAGAAAGAGAAATGCAATTATCATCTGAACGCATTGTTAGGGCGCCATCCAGGGCCCCAAAAGAAGCTTGGTTAGTGAGGGGCCCTGAACTTTCAGCTTCATCAGTTCACAGGAAATCCCTTCTCAATGAGCACAATTAGTAATATTTACTCTAAGACTAATATTTTGCTATAGTTAATACATTATGTAATTTGGTATGTTTTCCCTTTTATGGGGATTACTGATGTGATTATATTGCATATAAATTCATATTACATTCAAGAGTATATACAGTTTCTAATTTCATAAAAATTGGTTTCTTTTTTCATTTAGTAGAAAAGTTATAAGGATCATGACCTATACCTTCCAGCTATAAATTTACTAAGGTGTAAAATATTTAAAACGAATACATAAATATTCAACTGAAATTCCATGGATATGCATGCTTATGATGTTTGAGTGGCTGATTAGATAAAATAGTTCTAAATTGTTACAACCATTGTTCATATAAATCTAGAGAAGATTTCTGAATTACTTGCATGAGATTAATTATTTATAAATACTTTTGTCATGGCCAATGTTATGACACTAGAAAAATGTTCTTATTTGCCATTTTATTAATGGATAGCATGAATTTTTGTCCTATAATTCTTTAGGCATCCAGAAAAAAACACATTTCATTGAAATTACCGCCCAAAGTATTTCCTTATAGAAGTAAAGACAATGTGTTGTTATTTTTATTTTAAGTGAAATCAAATCACCCTTCTTCATATCATTATTCAAATCACCCTGGCTAGAATGTAAGCCCCAGGAGGACTCAGGTTTTGTGGTCGCACTCAACCCAATGCATATAGGAAACCAAATATCTTGAATGAATTAATATTTTAATTAAATGTGTGCCATGTAAGTTTGAAGGAATCAATATTGAAAATTACTAATAGTTCATGTATTATTGTAATGTTTATTTTTACTAGACAAATATAATATAAATCTTTCATCATCCAACCTTTGAATCACTAGTACCTCTTATGACAATTGGGCCTCTCTCTGTCTCTTTAGATGTCATTCGTGTAACATAAAAAACATTTCAAGAAACCAAATACTTAAGCTTGAGTATTGGCATTAGCAATGCCATGCATAGGAAGCTACTTCTGCCCTTAATAGTGATTTATCTATTAGTTGCATTAAACAATTTCATCATTCAGCACTCACAGGAAAAATGATTTAAACAAAAACACACTGCATTTTTTTTCTTTGCCCAGATAAAGACTTTAGATTGTCAGATTTAATATAGACAAAAGTTCGTTCCAAAGACATTTTACATTTTCACAGGACATGAAGCCTCTGCTCAAGAAACAATAAAAATGAAAAATGATGCCCTAGCAACTTTTCTTCCCTGATCATTTCAGTTAAAAGATGGTTTTAAATGCAGGAGTTCAAATAGATTTCAGAAGGGGCTTTAGTGATAATCCTACTTGCTGCAATGAAAGAGAGCTCATGAGTCCTCAGTACATGACTCCTGAGAAGTCGTAGCTTCTAAGAAGCTAATACGCAAGAAAATATTACAGTGTTAATACTTTACAATTGAACAGAATGGTATGGTCTATTTATACATTTTTTTTTCCAGTTAGATTCACACTGCATTTTAAACTTTGTGATAAAAAAGAAAGAGTTGTGCAAATATTAACTTACTACATTTTATGGTTGGGAGGAGGGAAGAAAAAAAGCACAAATCAGTTTGATTATTTTGCTGGGCTGTACTATTTAATATTTTGAAGGATGGTAAATGCAGAATCATTAATATACTTATAATACACAAAAACAATATATTAAATTTTAAGAAGTTGAAATAGACCACAATATTTATATATTCATACATATACTTGTAAAACTATATATTTATACCCTCATGTCAGAATTTGATTAGGGGAGGCTGGGTGGCTCAGTTTCTTAAGTGCCCAACTCTTGATTTTGGTTCAGGTCATGATCTCATAGTTTTTTTGTTGTTGGTTTTGGTTTTGTTTTTAATTTTTTAAATGATTGTTTTTGAGAGAGAAACAGAATGTGAGTGGGGCAGGGGCAGGAATAGACAGGGAGACACAGAATTCAAAGCAGGCTCCAAGCTCTAAGCTGTCAGCACAGAGACAGATGCCGGGCTCGAACCCACTAACTGTAAGATCAGGACCTGAGCTGAAGTCTGACACTCAGCCCACTGAGCCACCCAGGTGCCCCAATGATCTCATAGTTTTAAGATTAGGCTCCAAGTCAGGCTCCATGCTGAGTTAAGATTCTCTCTCTTTCTCTCTCTCTCTTTCTTTCTCTCCTGCCCTTCCCCCGCTCACATGCAAGCATGCATGCACTCTCTGAAAAAAAATTTTTTTGATTAAAGCCTTTTTGAATTAGACATTTTAATGCTTTTTAAATCATATAGGAGTTTATATATTTTTTACAAAGAATAGTACATTATGATTAACCTTTATCCTCAGTCTGAAAAACCTAATTATTAGGATGACTCAAAGCATGTTGAAAAGAGGACTGCTGGCTTGCTCCTACTCTTTTGAGCCCTCAACTAGTTTTGTCCTTATTTGGTATAGACTCCTTTAAGAAGGTTAATATTTTGTTAATTATGCAATAGAATTATTTGCCTCACTTATGTTTTTAGAAAATAGTTAGCTATTGGTATTGAATCTGTTAGGCACTTACAGATCAATTAAGTTCAACTTGGTATTTTATTATATTAGATTGAGACTTTCAGACTAGATTGTATTAATTCAACAAATACATTGCCAAGCGTTTATCTGGTGCCAGAGAGAAAATTGTCAGCACTAGTGACCCTGCTGTCTTGTTGATTCAGGTTTAGTAAGGTGGCAAAACCCCCATTTATTTCATAGCTGTTAATCTTTGATTTTAGGAAAATTTCTCTTTGGGCTTACTTAAATAAGAAAAAGAACTATACTTATAAATATAACGTGTACATTACTATAATAGATATACCACACTATTGAAGTTTTCAAAACTTTCTTTAACAAAGATGTTTGTTTTTATGCTCTCAAATTTAAAAAGTAACACTATATTTACCTTGATAGAAAAACTGTATTGCATAATATGTGTGCTTGCTAAATGGCACAGAATGATGAGTGCCTCTGAGAGAATACAAATTAATTATATATATATACTTATATAAAATATATAATATAAACATGTGTAAATAAATAAATATATAATGTAATATAATATAGTTTAAACATATATAAGCGTATACATGTATGTAATATATATATATAATATAAATGTATTTTATATAAATACCCTAACTTTATATTTTTATTTTTAAAAAGTTTATTTATTTATATTGAGAGAGAGAGAAAGAGCATAAGCAAGGGAGGGACAGAGAGAGAGAGGGAGAGAGAGAATCTCAAGCAGGCCCGCACTGTCAGGGCAGAGCCCGACTCACGGCTAAATTCAGGAGCCATATGAGATCGTGACCTGAGCCAAAATCAAGAGTTGGTTGCTTAATCCATTGAGCTACCAAGGCACCCCTAAATACCCTAACTTTAAAACATAAGTATTGAAGTTTCTTTGATAGATATTTGTAGGCTGTAGTAGCTGTAGATAATTGCGGAATGTAATTATGTTCCCCACAGCCTTACTGTTTGTGTCAATGAAAAATAAAGTATCAGATCGAATTAGGATGACATATTCGTATTTGCAAATAAAACAGAAACAAGCAAACTAGATCACTACCTGATTTGTAAGCTAAATAAAATACAGCCCTTAGTAGTGAAATACAGCTAAAATTGTGGTTTAAATTAGGCAATAGAGTCCTTATATTTGGCTATAATTGATAAAGCCTTTGACCTTGAATAGGTGACTGAACAGAACAACCTGTTATAACTATCATCTTATAACCTTATCCTGTAATCACATAAATTGTTGATATGAAGACGAAGGTACTTATAAAATATTCTCCCTTAGTCTACATATCTTAAACACAATTCATTTCATTAAGGGACAGAAAATGTCTATCAAAAATGTTTTAACAAAACATTATACAATTGAAATAGCTGATGCTCTTGTCTACACCTGAATCTGAGCTTCTGATTAGTGTTTAAATGCTAACAAACCACTCTTCTTTGTAGCAGTTACTTTCCCAACTGTTACTTTAGATAAAAATATTTCATATATTAATTAATTGGTCTCTCTAAGGGGTAAAATAAAAGAAAAATATGAAAAACTCATTGTACTCTAGTTGCTGACATATTCGAACATAAGATAGACAATCAGGAAATTAAAACTTCTGATTTTTAATGAATAAAACAACTTTAAATTGTTCCTAGTACATTTTCTCATGTTGAATGTATAAACTCTCACACTATTTGTTAATAAAAAGACAAATGCTTTGATCTATAATTTTTGGGGTTTTTTTTCCTTTAGGGTTTTTATCTTTTATTGACACAATAGTCCCATTAATTTTTTCTATAATACAGCCTATCATTTTGTTTTATTTCCATCATAAAATGCTTGTATTTCATTAATACCATGTTAATTTTATATAATGTAATCAAAATAAATATTGAGATTGATTTTTCCTGTTTCAACCATTACAAATATAGTTGCATATTCCATAAATCAGTATGAATAAAAACATATTAACTATTCAAAATCCTCAAGCAATAACTTGAAAAATTGTCAAGCAGTAACTTGATTTTGAATCTCAATAATTGCCAAACACTAGAAATTCTAAGTGTAAATGTCAGTATTATAGGTAGAATTTATAATTAGGAAGAATAAGGGGAGAATTATAAGAAAAATGGTGCAATAAGCAATTGGGTTCATGGGACTCCAGACCATTACCTTATGCCTTCCTAGACAAAGTTTTGACCTTGACCTTATTTTTGGCCCTCAGTACATGAAATCACATTAAACTAAAAGCTGCTTTAAAAGAAAGAAAGAAAGAAAGAAAGAAAGAAAGAAAGAAAGAAAGAAGAAAGAAAGAAGAAAGAAAAATCTATGTGCTAAAATCTCTCCCAAGCACTAAGTACATTTTTTTCATTTCATTTTAACAACAGCTCCTTGAGGTAATCGCTATTATTCACTGTTTTATAGATTAGAAAACAAGCTCAAAGTGTTAAAGCAATTGACTTAAAACTGGCATAAGGATACTCACAACTTTTTGCAACCAACTCCATGCTGTAAGAGATATTTTTTATTAATACTCTTCTCAGGTTCTAGCTTAGGAAACACTTCCCTGTCAATCAATTACTCTCAGACAATGGGCAAATTGCTAAGACTTTCTAACGGAAGGATGTGTATGCAGCCAGAATGAGGGGGAAAAAAAAATAAGAGGAGTCAACAGGAAAGGACATTTCAGGGACTTGAGAGCAGACAGTTGCTTATTTTGTTTATGTTAATTTTATTTGCTTCCATTTACTTGAATACAACCGCATAGGTATAGCAGGACAGGAAGGACTGTATCGGTATAGCAAAATAGCATGTTGATTAGTAAATCAACATGCTTTTCTCTGCTGCCTCCAAAATAACATTTCCCAGTGTCAGCTACAAACTACACAAAGTCATCACAATCAAATGGTTTCCTGGGATCCCCGTCAATGCAATTATTTTATCTAATATACACATTTAATTATGAATATTGTAATACTGAAAGGGATACACATCAGACAAATCGCTTAGTGGAGTTTGCTGTCTTGAAATCATATCTTCACATTTTGATTCACATGTTTCCCTATGGTGATCATTTGTTAAGGCATAAAAGAGACATGTTATAGCATTACTGCTATTAAACAGAATCCATTCAAAACTATTTTATAATTTATAATCCTTCAATTTAGCATTTAGGAAGCCTTGAGATCTAAAGCTTCTATCTAAATCCCTTCACTAGCAGTCCCCTCTTCGCAAAGTATATCTGGTTCTAATTTTAGACTGTTATAACTGTTTTTGACTAGAAGCAGCCAACATGAATCTGTAATAACAAAGTTCAGTTGCTGCTACAACATAAGCAAGCATGAAATTACAGACAAGAGACGTTAGTGGAAAAGGCTATAAGAGGGATCTCTAACCTTGACTCTTAAATCTAGAAATTATAGAAGGCATATTAACCTGTCTGCATCCCTCTAAAAGATTTGTGATGGGAAGGTAAAGGTAAGTGCTTCATTAAGAGTAAATTGAGGCAGTTGATTCTCATTGTTTAAGACAATTTTGAAGACAATGGATTAAAAGTGTTGCCATGTTATAAGATACAGAAGATAAGTACCCTGCCTTTGTTATTATTTATTTTCTCTTACGTTAAAAAGTTGCTAAAAGCACACAATGTCAAATAGCTGAGACAGAGGGTACAGGCTAGAATAACCAAACATGCAACACAGAGAACAGGAGTGTTCAAGGTATAGAAGAGGTAGTAGAGTCAGGATAATGTGCAGACAGTATTGATTAGTTGGAAGAACTTTGATTTGGAAACTTAAGGGACAACAGAGAAACAGGTTGGTTAGAAGCAAAAAAGCATCTATTGCAGCTGATTATCATTGTCTTGATGACCAAATATTACAACAGTGAGATAAGCCAATCATACCTTCCTGAAAGCACCCTGAAGACTATGTACTTGTTTTATATTTGCTTATGCCATACACACTTTTAATATGTAAATGACAAACTTAGGCTAGGATAAACAAAACTATTAGGATCTCATATGTTTTTCTGTTGTATTGCAGAAATACTTACCTTAGTCTCTCCCTTTCAATTTATAGCCCCTAATACCAAAGTTAACTTTCCAAAATACAAATCTGATTGTTTATTCACTTGTGTAGGAAGAACAAGTTCCTCTATGTGACATTAACTGCTCACCAATATTTAGCCTTTGCCTCCTGCTATCTTAAGCCCTACTTCCCTCTGCTACTATACCCTGAGATTTATCACACTCACTAAAAGAAATACCAAACTGGAAACTCACAAAGCTGTTTTACAGCCTACTTTGCACAATCTGTTGCCTCTACCCAGATTGACCCTTCCTCTATTCCCTGACTAGATTATGCATCCCTCAACAGATGGGTCTAATGTCATTTCCTAGGTAATGTCTTCCTTTACCACTCTCTGCAATACTATAATCCTCTCTTATCTGCTCCAGGTACGTCATGAGTCCATTATAGCACCCATGATTCTAGATCATGATTATTTAATTACACATTTTTCCACATTTAGTCTCTTAGCTTTTAGAATGAGGCTACGTCATATTCATTTTTATTTAACTGCTCACAAGTGCCTAAAACATTGCTAGCTCCTATTAAAACTCTGCAAAATAAATATGACACTGTCAATGATTACAGAAAATTATTAAAAATAACCTTTTAAAAATTTAGTTCCCTGCTAAGATGACAACCATACCTGTTTAATTTTTATATGCACCTGAAGTTCAAGCATATATCTATTTTTTCTTTTAGGCAATAAACCTAGAAGAAACTCAGGGATATCTCAGTTCAATCAAGAAATAGTTAATAATTAACAAAAGCATAAACAGGATCTTAACTAATGAAGTTATTAAAAATTACTAGGTTTTTACATCACTTCAAAGTCATTGTGTAACAGAAAGAAACTGTGGTCAAATGTGGGAAAATTCGTCTCTAAGACACAGTGAAATGGAAAATTTTTTTTTTGGCACTTAAGTCTGTTTGGTGTCTGGAAATCACTTGATATGTTAGTTTTGACCTTATACTTGATAAAACATCTCCTTTAAACATCTAGACACTTGTTTTAGTCAAGATGCTGGTAGTTTTCTTTTCATCTGCTTTTCTGATAGAATTTTTTTGTTGTTTTTTGTTTGTTTGTTTGTTTTAGAAAATGAGAACTCTATGTACTACCTGGCTTTTAAAAACTTCTATAAAAATGACCCAGAAAAAATCCTGTGATTCAAATATAGCTCAAAATATGTTGACTTAGAGAAGTGGACATTCTCATTAATTTTTGGTTTACAATGTGGAAGTTAATTACTCCTTTACTCTGATAGTTAAAGTCATATTACTCGATATGAAATAATGGGGAAAAACATTTTTCAGTTCTAAAAATTGTCTCACTTTACTATTCACAGTAAGAACACTGTCTTAAATAAAACATATAATTTCTTCTTTATTATTGAAGTATAATTGACATACAATGTTATATTAGTTTTAGGTGGAAAACATTGATTTGAAAATTCTATACATTACCCAGTGCTTACCACAATAAGTACAGTCACTGTCACCATACATTATTACAATACTATTGTCTACATTCCCTATGCTGTATTTTTTATTTCCATGACTTATTTTATAACTGGAAGTTTGTACCTCTTAATCCCCTTTATCTATTTTGTCCATCCCCCCACCCATCTCCTCTCTGGCAATCACAAGCTTGTTCTCTGTATTTAAGAGTCTAGTTACTTATTTATAGTGATTTTACTTAATGATTTGGAAATTTATTCTGTAAGCATTTATTAAATAGTTAATATTAATTAAATAATATGCTTTACCTTAAAAATTAAATATGATCAAGAATCAGTATAATTTTCTCACAGAGGAAAATTTCTTAAGGCTTTATCTTTTAACTTTCTTTCAAACTACTGCACTACACTTTTCCATATCTTTTGGGAATCTGTAACATCATATGCTGCATTTCAAACCACTGAAGAAGATTAATTTGTTATTCTGGGCTTTAGTTTGCCTAATTAGTCAATTTTTTTCATTCTTTCTTTATTCCTCCATGGTTCATCCACTCATGGCTCTAGTGAACATCCGTTTATTGAGTGTCCACTAAGCCTAAATCACAGCTGCAAGTGCTTTGTGAGATGTAATAATCAGAAAAAAAAATATTTTCACAAAGACTGCAGTTTCTTAGGAGACACAAACTCTATATTATTTTAATACAATCTAAAAAAATACTAACTTTATTTAAAAATATTATCAACCCATGGTGTGTTCTTTGTTGCTTGGTAAGGAAAAATTCTTTCTTTGGAGACTTGAGTAGAGATTTGAATGGTGGGTATAATTTTGATATGTTATCATAGGGGAAGTTCTTTTGCAGTATAGGATACAATATAAGGAATGTCATGACAGAGAGGATACATGGAACATAGATTAAACACCAGGTACTTCATTTCACTGATTTAAAAACTTATGGATATACTAGCAGTAGATACAACTTTAAAAGGTTAAGGCCAGATAATGATCAATCTATTATGTCACATGATGAAGTTTTCTCTTTAATTTTTTCCTCAATAGTGGAAAATCTTTGGAGCTTTTCAGCAGGAATAGTCAGTGCTACCTCAAGGTTAATCTCAATCTCATAGAAGCATCAAAAGTCAGTTGGAGAACATAGATACGCAGGTAGTAAATTCAGTTAGAAAGCTACTGAAATATATGATGTCAGATTCGAGTAAGATTTAAAATATGGAGAAAACAAGAGGAAAGAACATGTTGTAAAAAAAATTTTTATAGAAAGAATATCCTATTAAAATCATTAGGAAGTTGGGGTGCCTGGATGGCCTAGTTGGCTAAGCTATAGACTTTGGCTCAGGTCATGATCTCGAGATTCATGGGTTTGATCCCCGGGGCGGGCTCTGCTGACAGCTCAGAGCTTGGAGCCTGCTTCAGATTCTGTGCTTCTGTCTCTCTCTGCCCCTCCCCTGCTTGTGCTCTCTCTGTCAAAAATAAATAAATGTTAAAAAATTTTTGAAAAATCATTAGCATGTAAATGATTAATCTGTTAAAATTCTGTGAGAGGCACCTGGGTGGTTCATTTGGTTGAGCATCTGACTCATGATTTCGGCTGAGATCATGATCCCAGGTGGAGAGATGGAGCCCTGTGACCCATTCCACGCTGTGTGGAGCCTGCCTAGGATTCAGTCTCAGCTCCTTGCCCACCAACCTGTATTAGCCTGCATGTGGTCTCTCTCTCTCTCTCTCAAAAATAATCTGTCAAATTAACTTTAATATAAAGATTCATGACATTGATTATATAGTGTAGATTAATATTACTTGAAAGAGTATAAGGTAGTTTGCTAAAACAGTTTTAATTTGTAAATGTTTAAAATTTGTGTGTAAATCATGTATAACATGTTTTCCTCACTTTCCTACCAGTGTACAAAACTTTTCTATATATTAAAGCAAAGAATCTGGATTTTGCATTAGTTAGAATAATTTTTGCCTCAAGCAGATAACTCTAGGTTAAGCCTGAAACAAAAAATCATGGATAACATATTTGTTTTCATTTCTAAAATTACTTCTTAAAAATCTAGTCACTAATAAATGTAGCAATAATTTAAACTAGACATATGCACATCTATTTCCTGTTTCTTTTCTGAAAGTGAGGGGAAAATATTACATTAATATTGAATGCCCCTTTCATACGAATGATATATAGCAGATAAGCAAACTTTTCTGTCGTCAGTTGTTAATTTACAGCATATAACCAAATTGGTAAAATTGTATGGCTGAATTTTTAAAAAATTAGTATAAACTAACATTGTTACTATTGCATCACTTGGTGATAGCTTGTTCCTGGGAAGGGTGTGGATCAATTTGCATAAGTGGTTTAGGTTTCTATTGAAGAAAAGGATGGAGATCCTCCAAATCCAAAGTTAAAGGAATCTGTTGAGATGAACTAAAGAATTTCTATCCCAAGTCCATGGCAAAGAAAAGCACTGAAGCCCCAGCATAAAATACCCTTTGAGAACAAGGTAAACTTGGTAGTGGGACAGCAAAATGCCTAAGGTCCTGGGAGTTTAGAGAGAGGGGATGCCTTGTGACTCCTTCATCCTATTATGTGTATATATATACTTGTATCTTTTACATAAGTACTGTTAAATTGTACATGATTAGCAGCTTTTTTCTGTTCTTACTTAATGTGGACAAGTGTCAGTACATAAAGAATTGCCTTTTTCTTTACATATTTAATTTAAATTTTAAGTATTTGATTTTATCACACTATCCCCATCAGCTCAGGCTACCCAAACAAAATACCACAGATTCCGCAGCTTGAAAGACAGAAATTTATTTCTCACAGTTCTGGAGAATGGGAGTCCAAGATTAGCATCCCTGCATGGTTGTGTTCTGGTAAAAACACTCCTCCTGGTTTACAGATGGCTGCTTTTTTGCCGTGCCCCCCATGATTTAGAGATAGCAGTTCTCTCCTCTTTTCTTTAAAGTCACTAATCCCATCATAAGCACTTCACCCTCATGAGCCCATCTAACCCTAATCACCTCCTAAAGTCTTCATTTCCAAATGCCATCCCATTGGGAATTATGAATACAATAGATGAATTTTAGGGGGACACAATTCAGTCCATATAACACATGGTCTCTCACTGTATTCTCTTATTCTTTCTTTTTTAACTTAATTTTTTTAATGTTTATTTATTTTTGAGAGAGAGAGAAGCAGAGAGAGAAGGAGACACAGAATCCAAAGCAGGCTTCAGGCTCAGCTGTCAGCACAGAGCCCGATGCGGGGCTGGAACCCAGGAATAACTGAGCCGAAGTTGGGCTCTTAACCAACTGAGCCACCCAGGCACCACTGTATTCTCTTATTCTTTTAGTCTCTCATGCTTCTGTGATAATGTCTTCCTCATTCCTAATCTAGGTATTATTACTATCTTAGTTTATAAATCAGGTAGGTATACAAATCAAAATATTTTAGTGATCTGTTCAAATAAAGAACATTGAAGCTTATCTATACTACCTAGATTGGTTTGTTTTCTTTCATTAATTTCAACTATTTTACTTTTATTAATGGTGTCTCCCTTTTGAAATCTGTTTAGCTTTTTAATTTGAAAATATGTTAAATTTTATTTCTTATCTCCAGAAGTTGTATATTTTCCATTTAAATATTGCATGGTTTTACTCTAATCAATTAAGCCAAGTCAATTAATTTGATTGTTCAATTCTTCAGACATTGTTATTTTTCCACGATATTTCTCTAAGGCTAAGAGATGCATACTTAAATTTCACACTATAATTGTATTTTTAGCACTGCTGGCATTTCTAATAGATTTTACATTATGAATTTAGCTATGTCTTTTGGTGCAAACAGGGTTTTTTGTATGGGAACTTTGAAATCAATTCTATATATGTTGTATATAAATATAGCCATATCAAATGCCCCTCTGTATCCTTGTGTAACATTAATGTTAATGCAAATTCTATATTTCTGTTTACATTTGCCTGCTGTTTAATTTTTTTGCTAACCAATTTGTTTTCCACTTTTGTCCTTTCATATACATGCTTATTAGAAATATCATGTGACTAAGTTTTGTTAGCCCAATATGAAAAAGCTTTTTTTTATTTCAAAAAATGAGTTTTTTCACCATTAGTATCAAAGCTAATATACTTTCTTCTTTCCTCCTCCTTCCCCTCTTCTTCTTCTTCTTTTCCTTCTTCTCCTTCCTCTTCTCCTTCTTCTCCTTCTTCTCCTTCTTCTTCTTCTTCCTCTTCTTCTTCTTCTCTTCTTCTTTGTCTTAATCTCCTTCTCCTTCCCCTCCTCCACCTTCTCCTCCTTTTTCTTCTTAATTTATCTTAATATGTTCCCTCTTACTCTTCTAATATTTCCATCTTCCATAGAAGATGCTATTTATTTTATTCTTTACTCTTGTTAATTAGAGGTCTCAATTCAGTTTTAGTTGATTAGGAACTACTGTTCATAAGCTCATTGTGTCCCAGGTTTAGGTGACTGGAGTACCCTATTTGATGGAATTCTGACAGATGGTAAAAAAGGTACCATGGACTCATACTCCATTGAGTCTGTTATGAAGAAGCAATGAAACCATCAGTTCTCTGTTGTGGTTTCTGGACAGACAGAGGTTCCATGTTCTGTAGATTCTCTGTACTGTCCCAACTTCAAAAGACTGAAGCCGTCTGTTCTACATAATTTTTGGCTTCCCAGGAAACCAAAGCCAAAGAAATCCACAAAGTCACTTGAAATGTCAGCTCTCTCTTTGGGGAAAAATGTCTATGATGCCAATTTTTTTTGCTGGAATTGCTTTTTGATTCTTCTTACTACTGGATTTTGTTGTGTCTCTGAGAAACTTACCCAGGCTATGTCGTGGAAGCCTAACAATCTCATAGTCTTGCTTCTTCTACCGAGTAGCCTAAAAATCTCATCACCAGTGTACCTCCCAGAAGCAAAAACTTGGAATTGGAAGTAAAGAGGAAAAGAATTTTGTTCAAGTAAACATGGTCCCAAAACACTTCCCTTTAATTTCATTGCATACTGTGAAATTAACTTCCAAATAAGGCTTGACTTATGTATAAATATATCTAGACTAGCATTGGTGAAATATTTCACTTTTTTTAAATAGTTTCATATTGTACCTACAATCCCCTGGAAATTGATATTCTCAACGAGGAATATTACTTTGACAATAGACTCAACATTTAAAGCACAGGTACAAAATACAAAAATAATAACCCAGCTCTGAAATATTTGCCACATATATTATGAGATTAAAAAAAAATAATAATGTAAATTATTCCTTAGAACAATCCAAAGAGAAGAGCTCATATCCCTAATTTAAAGATTGACAAAGTGAGAATCAAAGAGGTTAAGGGATTTTCACAAAATCACAGTTAATAAATGAATAGTCTTAACACAATCTTCAAAATGTATGATCTTTCCACTACCCACCTGCTTCATTTTCATTTAGCATGAAAGCAGAGTATTTCCCCAATTTTATCTAATTTAGCCATTATTGAAATATAATCAATAAAGTGTAATCAATAGGCTATACATAAAGGTAAGACAAAATAATCCTAGTGAATGAATTGCATTAGATGCTTTAGGAAATTCACTACTTCCACAGTGCTGTTCTTTTAAATTACTTTTTAAATCAATACAACTATAGAAAAGATAAACAATATCTTTATTAATCGGCATCCATCATATTTAAAAATATAATAATAGAATATAAAATAGGCAATGCATATAATGAATGGTATTTGATAAGGAATCTGGATACTACATATTTAAAATATTTAGTATACATACTACATTTCAGAATGAGGATTCACATAAAAAAAAGTTTAGCAGAGTGATGGTAAAAGATGGGACAAAATCTTACTAAAAGAATGAAAATTTACAGAAAGCTTTCTATTTGCGTTAGATCTGAAAAGAACAGAATTTAGTCCGACTAGCTGAGGTATAGAATGTCAAAGTTCAGGGAACATATGGGTCATGATAATACATAAAATGTTAAGGGATTTGGAAATGCAATGAAATTAAACATGGGCAGGTGGAATGAGGCCAGGTTATAGAATCACTGTGCAACACCAGAGTCTGTACAAGTGCATTAGCAAGAAGATGCCTAACCGTGGTTGTGTTAGCATGATTTTTCAGGGGCACTGCGAAGAATACAAGACTGGAAGTAGGAGAGGCTGTTGGTGCATAGTGGCAGTGTTATATTAGGGACCTTGGGGAGTAATGTACAAAACACAGACTCTGTTAATGCAGAGTTTACAATCCATTTGGGAAGGCAAGATATTAACATTCAGAAAATAGAGAATAATGGAAATTTTCATAGGACACCAAATTTGTGCATGCATTCATTTGCCAAAATATTTCGAACTTCAGATATGTGTTAGGTATTAACACGTAATCAGGCAGGTGTTAGGTTTAGCCCATATCTTAAGCCTGGAAATGTCCCTGTCCCCTGTTGAATTATAAACAAATTAGGAAAAAAGTGTATCGGAATTTTATGTAGTTTGGATTACATATATTTGTTTTTATGTCCATTACTAACATACTGTGTGTAATTATGTATCTTTGAGAACAATTACTACAACTCTGGGAGAAATTGGTTGTCCTAAAAATTATATTGAGTGTCATTTATTTTTTAATCATCCTGTTGTTCCTTAGAGGAGAGCAGCTAAAGGGTATCATCGAAGAACATTTATTTTCAAGTATTTCTATGTCATTAAAGAAAGTGAGCCTAGAATCTTAAGAAGTTGATATTGTCATACACAGAAAGTGTGTGTTTCAGTAGACTCCAGCAGTAATGTAGTAGAGAAAAATTTGAATAGGACAATTGCTCAGATTTTAACATCAAACCAACTGAATTTAATATGTCTTTGCCAGTAGGATCTCTTAAATTCTCAATTTCCTTCGTGAAAAATGTCAACAATTATTCATTTTTGCTGAATTACTGGATCTTGATCTACATGTCATATTGAATAATAAATGGCACACATCCCATCTCTCCAGTTTTATCCCAATGGGCATACTTACACATTGACATTTTCTTTACATTCATCTAGACAAGAGTTTTTTTTTTTTTTGAGAGACAGAGCATGAGCAGGGGAGGGGCAGACAGAGAGGGGGAGACACAGAATCTGAAGCAGGCTCCAGGCTCTGAGCTGTCAGCACAGAGTCCGCCGTGGGGCTAGAACGCATGAACTGTGAGATCATGGCCTGAGCTGAGTGCTGAAGTTGGACGCTTAACCGACTGAGCCACCCAGGTGCCCCTAGGAGAAGTGATTTTTTAATGGCATTATCATTTGTCTCTCCACATATTCTCTACTATGATATAAAGACTGAGGTCAGATGAATCTAATTAGAATACAGCTCTAATGATACCAACACTCTTGCGTAAAAACGTTCCTCAGAGTCTCACATAAAATCTGTACTTCTTAAAGTGCCTTTATATCCCACCTGCTCCCCTCCCCACATTTTTTTCAACTTTATTTACAACCTTTTTCTTTTAACAATAATATTAGTTTGGGTTCACTAAATAGCAGATGCCAAGTCAGGATTCGCTGTTCAAGAGGTTTGAAACATCCTTGAAAGATTCAAGAGAGTGAAACAGATTTCAGACCTTTGCGTTTGACCTAACTCCTGCGAAGGCAAAAGGGGAGGAAAGAGGATTGGGATTGGGTAGAAAGAGCGTCAGACTCCAACCCAGTTCCCAGAGCAGTTTGGCCAACTCCAGAGGGAATCCTAGAGGCAAATCCGCAGGGATCCCCTGTGCTGAAGGAGTGGGCCTGCATTAGCACCATCACCGTGCACAGTCACTGTCTGAGAGTCGTTGGTAAGAAGTGTGGCCTTGGTGCAAATTCCATGGCGGATACAGAAAAATAGTAGTCAATTATAGGCAGGCACATTTTTATGGTTGGCATAACCACTGATTAAAGTAAGTAGTCACTCTAGCTATTTGTAGCCTGATTCGTACTTCTGTGTTATGCTCAAGTGTTTTCCTTCACTTATAATGTCTTGCATCTGTGTTTGTGAAAATTACAGCCAAGCTGTAAACCACAGTTCTCTTGCCTCATCTTCTGTGATGTCTCCTCTAATCACCCAATTATAACCCACAGCCTCTATAACACTTTTCTGTGTTACCTCAATGTAATTTTTGCCTTAAAAGCCAACAATGCATAGCTACAAGGAGAGCTGGCATTTGGAAGAATAGCACTTCAAAATATATTGTGATTATTTATTTTTGTTTAGATGTACACAGTATTCCTATTTTATTTACTTTTTTATTTTTTTACACTTTATTTATTTTTGAGAGAGACAGAGAGAGAGAGAGCACAAGTGAGGGAGGGGCAGAGAGAGAGGGAGACACAGAATCCAAAGCAGGCTCCAGGCTCTGAGCTGTCAGGATGGAGACCAACACAGGGCTCAAACCCACGAACCGTGAGATCATGACCTAAGCCAAAGTCAGTTGCTTAACCAACTGAGCCACCCAGGTGCCCCTACAATATTCCTATTTTAAACAATGACTAAGTATTACCCACAATCATCCTGAGGAAATATATATTTATTTAGTAAAATATTTAGAGAGGGTCTTTTTTTGTGGAAGGTTTTTGATCAATATTTTAAACTGCCTACAGGGAGCAAACATAAATGGAGCCCTCAGAAATGGAGACAATGTGGCACAGTGGAGTGTATTAAATCTTTAACTGGTTCCTTTAGAAGTCTC